>NC_090450.1:403981420-404284450 GCF_031143425.1 Pleurodeles waltl | reverse complement strand
CTTCTTCAGAGCCCAGACCACAGCAAAGGCCTCCCTCTCAATGGCAGACCAACGCTTTTCTCTAGGGGTCAACCTCCTACTAATAAAAGCAACAGGTTGATCCTGGCCCTCAGAATTAAGTTGTGATAGGACTGCCCCTACTCCTAATTCAGATGCATCAGTTTGGACATAGAATTTTTTAGAGTAACAAGGGCTTTTCAGGACAGGTGCAGAGCACATGGCCTGCTTCAGCTCCTCAAAAGCTTTCTGACAGTTTGCTGTCCATAATACCTTTTTAGGCATTTTCTTGGATGTGAGGTCATTAAGAGGGGCTGCAATGGAGCCATAGTTCTTAATGAACCTCCTGTAATACCCAGTGAGGCCTAGGAAGGCTCTCACCTGAGTCTGAGTGGTAGGGGGAACCCAATCAATAATTGTTTGGATTTTCCCCTGAAGTGGTGCAATCTGTTCCCCACCAACAAGGTGTCCCAGATAAACCACCTTACCCTGCCCTATCTGGCACTTTGAAGCCTTGATAGTGAGGCCTGCCTTTTGCAGGGCCTCCAAAACTTTCCATAGGTGGACCAGGTGATCATCCCAGCTGGAGCTAAAGACAGCTATATCGTCCAAATATGCTGCACTGAAAGCTTCCAGCCCTTGCAGGACTGTGTTCACCAACCTTTGAAAAGTGGCAGGTGCATTTTTCAAACCAAAAGGCATTACAGTAAACTGGTAATGTCCTCCAATGGTAGAAAATGCAGTCTTAGGTTTAGCATCTTCTGATAATTTGATCTGCCAATACCCTGCAGTCAAATCAAAAGTGCTTAGATACTTGGCAGATGCCAGTGTATCTATAAGCTCATCTGCCCTGGGTATAGGGTGAGCATCAGTTTTGGTTACCAAGTTGAGACCTCTATAGTCTACACAAAACCGCATTTCCTTCTTTCCATCTTTAGAATTGGGTTTTGGTACCAGTACCACAGGAGAAGCCCATGGACTGTCAGAGTGCTCAACCACTCCTAGTTCCAACATTTTCTGAACTTCTTGCTTTATGCAGTCCCTGACATGGTCAGGCTGCCTATAGATCTTACTTTTGAGAGGTAAACTGTCTCCAGTATCTATAGTGTGCTCACACCAAGAAGTGGTACCTGGCACAGTAGAGAAGAGTTCAGAGAATTGATCTAGGAGATTTATGCAATTATCTTTCTGCTCAGCAGTAAGACAATCAGCCAAAACTACACCTTCCACAAGAGCATCTTGTTCTGTGGAAGAGAAGAGATCAGGTAGAGGATCACTGTCTTCTTCCTGTCCCTCATCAGTTGCCATGAGCAGGGTGAGATCAGCCCTGTCATAGTAGGGTTTCAGGCGGTTGACATGGAGCACCCTAAGGGGACTCCTGGCAGTGCCTAAGTCAACTAAATAGGTGACTTCTCCCTTCTTTTCAACAATTGTGTGGGGACCACTCCATTTATCTTGGAGTGCTCTTGGGGCCACAGGCTCCAAGACCCACACTTTCTGCCCTGGTTGGTACTGAACCAAAACAGCCTTCTGATCATGCCATTGCTTCTGGAGCTCTTGGCTGGCCTGAAGGTTTTTACTGGCCTTTTTCATGTACTCAGCCATCCTTGATCTGAGGCCAAGTACATAATCCACAATATCCTGCTGAGGAGCTTTTAAAGGTTGTTCCCAACCCTCCTTTACAAGTGTGAGTGGACCCCTAACAGGGTGTCCAAAAAGAAGTTCAAAGGGGCTGAAGCCCACTCCTTTCTGGGGTACCTCCCTGTAGGCAAAAAGGAGGCATGGTAGAAGGATATCCCATCTCCTGCGGAGTTTTTCAGGGAGACCCATAATCATGCCTTTGAGAGTTTTATTAAATCTGTCCACCACTCCATTTGTTTGTGGATGATAGGGTGTTGTGAACTTGTACGTTACACCACACTCCTTCCACATGGCCTTTAAGTATGCAGACATGAAATTGCTTCCCCTGTCTGATACCACTTCCTTTGGGAAGCCCACCCTGGAAAATATTCCCAGGAGGGCCTTTGCCACTGCAGGTGCTGTAGTGGTCCTTAAAGGAATAGCTTCAGGATATCTTGTGGCATGGTCCACTACCACCAAGATAAACCTATTGCCTGAAGCAGTAGGAGGGTCAAGGGGGCCAACTATGTCAACCCCTACCCTTTCAAAGGGAACCCCAACCACAGGCAGTGGGATAAGGGGTGCCTTTGGGGTGCCACCTGTCTTGCCACTGGCTTGACAGGTTTCACAGGACTTACAAAATTCCTTTGTGTCCTCAGACATCCTAGGCCAATGAAACAGGGGAACAAGCCTGTCCCAAGTTTTCATTTGTCCTAGATGCCCAGCTAAGGGAATGTCATGTGCCAGTGTTAGGAGGAACTTTCTGTACTCCTGAGGAATCACTAATCTCCTGGCAGCTCCAGGTTTAGGATCCCTATGCTCAGTGTACAAGAGGTTGTCCTCCCAGTAAACTCTGTGAGAGTCACTGACATCCCCATTAGCCTGTTTGACAGCTTGCTGTCTGAGACCCTCTAATGTGGGACAGGTTTGCTGTGCCACACTCAGCTCCTCTCTGGCAGGCCCCCCTTCACCCAAAAGCTCAGCAGTGTCTGCTTCCAGCTCCTCTGGTGTAGGTTCTGCACAGGGAGGGAATTCTTCTTCCTCAGAAGTTGAATCCACTGTAGAGGGAGGGATAGTAGGAAGTGGTTTGCTTCTACTAGCCCTAGCTTTAGGGAGCACTTGGTCCATTGTTCCAGGATCCAAGCTTCCCTGTCCTTTTTGCTTTTTGGCCTGAGCCCTTGTCAAAGCAAAAATATGCCCTGGGATGCCCAGCATTGCTGCATGGGCCTCCAACTCCACATCTGACCAAGCTGATGTCTCCAAATCATTCCCTAATAGACAGTCTACAGGTAAATCTGAAGCTACCACAACTTTCTTTGGACCAGTTACCCCCCCCCAGTTGAGATTTACAACAGCCATGGGGTGGCTTTGTGTTATGTTGTGAGCATCGGTTACTTGGTACTGGTGTCCAAGTATGTGTTGTTCAGGGTGCACCAGTTTCTCAATCACCATTGTGACACTGGCACCTGTGTCCCTGTAGGCCTGGACCTCAACACCATTTATTAGGGTTAGTTGCTTGTACTTCTCCAAGTTATGGGGGCAAGCAACCAAAGTGGCTAAATCAATAGCCCCTTCAGAGACTAAAGTAGCCTCTGTGGTCTCCCTAATCAGACCAACCCCAACTAAGTTACCAAAAGTTAGCCCAGCTACTCCCTTGGATTGGCTATTAGTAGGTTTGCTCCCACCACCACTGCTATTAGTAGGGACACTAGGTGTAGCAGTAGGGGTTGTAGTGGTAGGAGCAGTGGTGCCTTTCTTTGGACAACTGGGATCTGTTGTCCAATGGCCTTTTATTTTACATAAATAGCACCATGGTTTCTTTTCCTTGTTGTGATTAAAAGAGGATTTGGGCCCACCACCCCCACCAGAGTGTTTTTGTGGGCCTGATGAAGACTCATTTTTAGATTTGTCCCCACCCTTGTCAGAAGACTTACCATCCTTCTTTTTGTTGCCATCTTTGTCACCCCCTGTATGAACTTTTCTGTTCACTCTTGTTCTGACCCATTTGTCTGCCTTCTTTCCCAATTCTTGGGGAGAGGTCAAATCAGAGTCCACCAAGTACTGGTGCAACAAATCAGACACACAATTATTAAGAATATGCTCTCTCAGGATCAAGTTATACAGGCTGTCATAATCAGTAACTTTACTGCCATGTAACCACCCCTCCAAGGCCTTCACTGAATGGTCAATGAAATCAACCCAGTCTTGTGAAGACTCCTTTTTGGTCTCTCTGAACTTTATCCTGTACTGTTCAGTGGTTAAGCCATAACCATCCAGGAGTGCATTCTTAAGAACTTGGAAATTATTAGCATCATTTTCTTTCACAGTAAGGAGCCTATCCCTACCTTTTCCACTAAATGATAGCCATAGGATAGCAGCCCACTGCCTTTGAGGGACATCCTGTACAACACAGGCCCTCTCAAGTGCAGCAAACCACTTGTTAATGTCATCCCCCTCCTTATAAGGGGGAACTATCTTGTGCAGATTCCTGGAATCATGCTCTTTTGCAGGATGACTATGAGGAATACTGCTGCTGCCACCATGGGTATCTAAACCCAACTTCTGTCTTTCCTTCTCTAATTCAACGGACTGTCTATCCAAATCCAGCTGTTGCTTTTTAAGCTTCAGTCTGGTTTGTTCCACCCTCAACTTATTGAGTTCCCTCTCTAACATTCTGTCATCAGGGTTGGTGGGAGGGACATTTCTAGAAACAGAGCTGTGATGGGAATGAACAGAAGGAGACCTGTCCCTTACAGAAGCCACCCTAACAGCTTGGTTAACAGAAACATTACTACCAGTATGGTGAGAATAAATGCTTTTGCTATGATGTGAGACAACACTATTTATATGGTGTGGCTCATCATCATTACCAACTATGCTAGACTGTCTAGTAATGGGCAGGCTAGGAAGTTTCTTTCCTGAATCTTTTCCTGGGGGAGTCCCTGAATCATATTGGGAACTATTAGGTACTTTTTCAACAGATGAGGCACCTATGGCCTTATCCTGTTCTCTAAGCATGTTGAGTAACAGTTCCAAGGAAGGATTCTTCCCTACACTCAAACCTCTCTCTATACAGAGACTCCTTGCTCTTTTCCAGCTAAGGTTGTCATATGCAAGTTTGGACAGTGTACTGCCATTTGATAAGTTTGTTTTGACCAATGACTTTGTGTTTCACCACTGCGCATATTAGTTGCTCAATGTTCACCAGTAGCACATGGTATGTTTTGTTTAGTTGAGCCGCCTATGGGCTTTGACATGGCATTAGCCATTACTTTCTGTATTCAGTTTAGCCGCCTATGGGCTTTGACATTGCATTAGTACCTATTGGCTTTGACATGGCATTAGCCATTACTTTCTGTATTCAGTTGAGCCGCCTATGGGCTTTGACATTGCATTAGCCATTACATTCTGTATTCTGCCTATTGGCTTTGACA
The DNA here is from genome assembly GCF_031143425.1 of Pleurodeles waltl. Classification (NCBI taxonomy): domain Eukaryota; kingdom Metazoa; phylum Chordata; class Amphibia; order Caudata; family Salamandridae; genus Pleurodeles; species Pleurodeles waltl. The sequence continues at coordinate 404,279,399 of NC_090450.1, read as the reverse complement.
TGCTGTATCCAGTCTAGCCGCCTATTGGCTTTGACATTGCATGCCTATTGGCTTTGACATGATGTATTCAGTTTAGCTGCCTATTGACTTTGACATGCTATTAGATATTCTGCCTATTGGCTTTGACATGATATCATATATTACATTTTGTATTCAGCTCCGCTGCCTATTGGCTTTGACATGATATCATATATTACACTTTGTATTCAGCTCCGCTGCCTATTGACTTTGACATGATATTATATATTACATTTTGTATTCAGCTCCGCTACCTATTGGCTTTGACATGATATTATACATTGCATTTTATATTCAGCTCAGCTGCCTATGGGCTTTGACATGATATAAGACATTGCATTTTGTATTCAGCTTAGATGCTTATTGGCTTTGACATGACACTAGACATTGCATTTGATATTTAGGTTAGCTGCCTATTGCCTTTAACATTACATTGCATTTGATAATTAGGTTAGCTGCCCATTGCCTTTAACGTGGAGTTAGACATTGCAGTTGAGAATCCAAGCTGTATTTTTCCAAGCTGTGTTTTTGCACCAGAGAACCAAGATGTTTTTCTCACAGTAGACTAGACATGATAAGAGAGAGTACATGGGTGTTGTTTTCTCTTCGCTTGAGCTTGGGAACAGGAGTAGTCTTGGAGACCTGGCCAGTCTCCAAAAGGCTTGCTCAGTTTCCCAGGTCTGAGAGGAGGGGGCACACCTTTGTAACGAATGTAACAGGCTGCAGAGGGTCAGATTCGAATCTGCCGGACCTCGTGCTGGAGCTTGGCGCAGGCTGCCAGCAATCCCGTGTGGGTAGATGAATCTCTCTTTCTCGCGGCTGACAGGGGTCATCAGCTTGCAGACCTTAGAAAGATGAAGCTGTAAATAATTCCCACACGGTGAAGTATTTGTTTTGCTTTGCATTCAATATCTTATAAATATAACCTGCTGTGTATATTGCAAACTGATATATTTTGTTTGATTAACGCGGACTTGAAAGCTACTAATTCGTCATACATAAAATATTGTGGTTGGGGAAGAATTAACAACAATAAAAGTCTTCTTTGACCTCAGAAGTGCATTTCTGTTGTGTTATGTTAGTGCTTAGAAACTAGATAAGAGGAAAGCACTACAATTGGTACCTGGAGTCGTGGGGTCGGTCATTAAGAGGCGATTAAGAAGGGGTTTGACGAGTTAGTAGATTTCTAAGTGCACACTTTAAAAGTGTAATTGTTTTTTTGTTGTTTGGAGAGTTACAGAAATTGTTTTCTGTTTGGAGAATCACAGTAGCACGGCAGACCATGTCTGAGAATACATGTGTTGATGAACTGCCTGATGGTGCTAAGAAAAACTGTGAATTGTTTTCTGTTTGGGGAATTACAGAAGAAAATGCATGTGTAGCTAAAAGGCCTGATAATGCTTTGAGAAATAATTCCTGTTGTACATATGTAGAAAACGTGTCTTTTGGAAGTAATGATGACAGAAAGGTCTGGATACCTTTATCTGCTTACAGAGAAATGCAGGAGAAATGTAGGAAGTTGGAACATGAAAATAGGAATTTACGTGAGCAAATTAGCCCGACTGAAAGTTATAAAAGGGCTGTTTTTGAAGAATCTTTCTTGTCCCATTCCAGTAATGAGGGGGTTAAGACAGCTCCGAGCTGCACTGAGTTTTCGTGTGAGCCAGGGTTTTTGGCAGACAAAATGCATTCCTTAACTGATAACACGGACGAGAGAGACCAGAATGTGATTTACGAGTTACCGTTGCAAAATGCCCAAGTAAAACGAAAGATTTTAGAGCAAGAGCCGACTTTCATTAGCTTGTTTGATTTTTGGAAAAAGAATAGCCCTCATTTGAGAGAAATCCTAACACTTTTGTATATGGTCACTGTGAAAAATGATATGCAGCTGCGCGCTTGTGATTTGGCAAATGAAATAATGCAGACTTTAGGTTTTTGCGCAGTGCAAGAAGGAAATACTTATGTACATTTAAATCATGAACAAGGAAAGAAAATAGTGCCCCTAGCTAGAATCATACAATGGATCTGGTACTTGCAAGACAGGGCTAGAGTACCACAGGTAAAAGAGTTATCAATGAAGTTGTGTGCACCATTTGAATTCGTGTCTACTGAAGATAAAAAGCATGTTTGTTTTACTAATGATTCATTGACTGAAATATTGTTTTCTGGCACCGTAGAAGGAACAGCGTTGTATAATGTGTGTCAGATTTTAAAGCAAGAGCTATGCGAGATGTGTAATTTTTACGCTGATTTTTGGTTCTTTGATAATGTTTTAGCCACATGGCTTGTACCTAACTGGTTCAATTACCTTGCAGATGTTAATGAGAAAAATTCAGAGAGAGAAGTGTACACCCAGAATTCTGCCTTAGTGGGGATGGCTAAGTGGGTGCCCCAGAAATGTGAACAGCTGAGAGAAAAAGCCACTTACAGGTGGGCAGAGATGAGAGTGATGCACATTCCCCTAGATTTGATAAAAACTGTGCAGCACGCACAAAAGCAATCTGTCATGCAAGCAGTCACAGAGCAGTTGGGGAGAGGAAAGTTACCAGATCAGAAATGGCAAATTGATCAGGTTTTAGGGAGAGTGATTGTGAGAAGGTAGCCTCTTTCTAGCCTTGTTACCCCCACTTTTGGCCTGTTTGTGAGTGTATGTCAGGGTGTTTGTCACTGTTTTCACTGTCTCACTGGGATCCTGATAGCCAGGCCTCAGTGCTCATAGTGAAAACACCATGGTTTCAGTATGGTTGTTATGTGTCACTGGGATCCTGCTGGTCAGGACCCCAGTGCTCATAGGTTTGTGGCCTATATGTATGTGTCACTGGGACCCTGTCACACAGGGCCCCAGTGCTCATAGGTGTGCATGTGTATGTTCCCTGTGTGGTGCCTAACTGTCTCACTGAGGCTCTGCTAACCAGAACCTCAGTGGTTATGCTCTCTCATTTCTTTCCAAATTGTCACTGACAGGCTAGTGACCATTTTTACCAATTTACATTGGCTTACTGGAACACCCTTATAATTCCCTAGTATATGGTACTGAGGTACCCAGGGTATTGGGGTTCCAGGAGATCCCTATGGGCTGCAGCATTTCTTTTGCCACCCATAGGGAGCTCTGACAATTCTTACACAGGCCTGCCACTGCAGCCTGAGTGAAATAACGTCCACGTTATTTCACAGCCATTTTACACTGCACTTAAGTAACTTATAAGTCACCTATATGTCTAACCTTTACCTGGTAAAGGTTAGGTGCAAAGTTACTTAGTGTGAGGGCACCCTGGCACTAGCCAAGGTGCCCCCACATTGTTCAGAGCCAATTCACTGAACTTTGTGAGTGCGGGGACACCATTACACGCGTGCACTACATATAGGTCACTACCTATATGTAGCTTCACCATGGTAACTCCGAATATGGCCATGTAACATGTCTATGATCATGGAATTGCCCCCTCTATGCCATCCTGGCATTGTTGGTACAATTCCATGATCCCAGTGGTCTGTAGCACAGACCCTGGTACTGCCAGACTGCCCTTCCTGGGGTTTCTCTGCTGCTGCTGCCAACCCCTCAGACAGGCAGCTGCCCTCCTGGGGTCCAGCCAGGCCTGGCCCAGGATGGCAGAACAAAGAACTTCCTCTGAGAGAGGGTGTGACACCCTCTCCCTTTGGAAAATGGTGTGAAGGCAGGGGAGGAGTAGCCTCCCCCAGCCTCTGGAAATGCTTTGTTGGGCACAGGTGTGCCCAATTCTGCATAAGCCAGTCTACACCGGTTCAGGGACCCCTTAGCCCCTGCTCTGGCGCGAAACTGGACAAAGGAAAGGGGAGTGACCACTCCCCTGACCTGCACCTCCCCTGGGAGGTGTCCAGAGCTCCTCCAGTGTGCTCCAGACCTCTGCCATCTTGGAAACAGAGGTGCTGCTGGCACACTGGACTGCTCTGAGTGGCCAGTGCCACCAGGTGACGTCAGAGACTCCTTGTGATAGGCTCCTTCAGGTGTTAGTAGCCTTTCCTCTCTCCTAGGTAGCCAAACCCTCTTTTCTGGCTATTTAGGGTCTCTGTCTCTGGGGAAACTTTAGATAACGAATGCATGAGCTCAGCCGAGTTCCTCTGCATCTCCCTCTTCACCTTCTGATAAGGAATCGACCGCTGACCGCGCTGGAAGCCTGCAAACCTGCAACATAGTAGCAAAGACGACTACTGCAACTCTGTAACGCTGATCCTGCCGCCTTCTCGACTGTTTTCCTGCTTGTGCATGCTGTGGGGGTAGTCTGCCTCCTCTCTGCACCAGAAGCTCCGAAGAAATCTCCCGTGGGTCGACGGAATCTTCCCCCTGCAACCGCAGGCACCAAAAAGCTGCATCTCCGGTCCCTTGGGTCTCCTCTCAGCACGACGAGCGAGGTCCCTCGAATCCAGCGACACCGTCCAAGTGACCCCCACAGTCCAGTGACTCTTCAGCCCAAGTTTGGTGGAGGTAAGTCCTTGCCTCACCTCGCTGGGCTGCATTGCTGGGAACCGCGACTTTGCAAGCTTCTCCGGCCCCTGTGCACTTCCGGCGGAAATCCTTCGTGCACAGCCAAGCCTGGGTCCACGGCACTCTAACCTGCATTGCACGACTTTCTAAGTTGGTCTCCGGCGACGTGGGACTCCTTTGTGCAACTTCGGCGAGCACCGTTTCACGCATCCTCGTAGTGCCTGTTTCTGGCACTTCTCCGGGTGCTACCTGCTTCAGTGAGGGCTCCTTGTCTTGCTCGACGTCCCCTCTCTCTGCAGGTCCAATTTGCGACCTCCTGGTCCCTCCTGGGCCCCAGCAGCGTCCAAAAACGCCAAACGCACGATTTGCGTGTAGCAAGGCTTGTTGGCGTCCATCCGGCGGGAAAACACTTCTGCACGACTCTCCAAGGCGTGGGGGATCCATCCTCCAAAGGGGAAGTCTCTAGCCCTTGTCGTTCCTGCAGTATTCACAGTTCTTCAGCCTAGTAAGAGCTTCTTTGCACCAACCGCTGGCATTTCTTGGGCATCTGCCCATCTCCGAGCTGCTTGTGACTTTTGGACTTGGTCCCCTTGTTCCACAGGTACCTTCAGACAGGAATCCATCGTTGTTGCATTGCTGATTTGTGTTTTCCTTGCATTCTCCCTCTAACACGACTATTTTGTCCTTAGGGGAACTTTGGTGCACTTTGCACTCACTTTTCAGGGTCTTGGGGAGGGTTATTTTTCTAACTCTCACTATTTTCTAATAGTCCCAGCGACCCTCTACAAGGTCACATAGGTTTGGGGTCCATTCGTGGTTCACATTCCACTTTTGGAGTATATGGTTTGTGTTGCCCCTATCCCTATGTTTCCCCATTGCATCCTATTGTAATTATACATTGTTTGCACTGTTTTCTAAGACTATACTGCATATTTTTGCTATTGTGTATATATATCTTGTGTATATTTCCTATCCTCTTACTGAGGGTACACTCTAAGATACTTTGGCATATTGTCATAAAAATAAAGTACCTTTATTTTTAGTATAACTGTGTATTGTGTTTTCTTATGATATTGTGCATATGACACTAAGTGGTACTGTAGTAGCTTCACACGTCTCCTAGTTCAGCCTAAGCTGCTCTGCTAAGCTACCATTATCTATCAGCCTAAGCTGCTAGACACCCTATACACTAATAAGGGATAATTGGGCCTGGTGCAAGGTGCAAGTACCCCTTGGTACTCACTACAAGCCAGTCCAGCCTCCTACATTGGTTGTGCAGTGGTGGGATAAGTGCTTTGAGACTACTTACCACTCTTGTCATTGTACTTTTCATAAGAGAAAAATATACAAAACAAGGTCAGTGTATATACACATAGCCAAAAAGTTTTGCATTTCCTCTTTTCACTCTTTTCTAAGTGCTGAAAAGTACTTCTAAACTTTCAAAAAGTTCTTAAAAGTTTAAAAAGTTTTTTCTGTCTTTCCAAAAAGTTCTGAAAACTTTTTTCTCTTTGTCTATCACTTTAACTCTCTCTAAAAATGTCTGGCACAGGAAAAAATGTTGAACTGTCCAAACTTGCATATGATCACCTTAGCTGGAAAGGAGCAAGGAGTCTCTGCATAGAGAGAGGTTTGAGTGTAGGGAAGAATCCTTCCTTAGAACTGTTAATTAATATGCTTAGAGTACAGGATAAGGCCATAAGTGCCCAATCTGTAGAAAAAGTAGCTAATGGTTCTCAATCTGATCCAGGGACTCCCCCAGGAAAAGGTTCAGGAAAGAAACTTCTCAGCCTGCCCATTACTAGACAGTCTAGCATAGTTGGTACAGAGGTTGAATCACATCATACTGATGATGTGCTCTCACATTATGCTGGTAGCCAAGCTGTTAGGGTGCCCTTGGTAAGGGACAGGTCTCCTTCTGTTCATTCCCATCATACCTCTGTATCTAGAAATGTCCCTCCCACCCACCCTGATGACAGATTGTTAGAAAGGGAGCTCAATAGATTGAGAGTGGAACAAACCAGACTGAAGCTCAAGAAGCAACAGCTGGATTTGGATAGACAGTCTTTAGAAATAGAGAGGGAAAGACAGAAGTTGGGTTTTGATACCCATGGTGGCAGCAGCAGTATTCCCCATAGTCATCCTGCAAAAGAGCATGATTCCAGGAATCTGCACAAGATAGTTCCCCCTTATAAGGAGGGGGATGACATTAACAAGTGGTTTGCTGCACTTGAGAGGGCCTGTGCTGTACAGGATGTCCCTCAAAGGCAGTGGGCTGCTATCCTATGGCTATCATTTAGTGGAAAAGGTAGGGATAGGCTCCTTACTGTGAAAGAAAATGATGCCAATAATTTTACAGTTCTTAAGAATGCACTCCTGGATGGTTATGGCTTAACCACTGAACAGTACAGGATAAAGTTCAGAGAGACCAAAAAGGAGTCTTCACAAGACTGGGTTGATTTCATTGACCATTCAGTGAAGGCCTTGGAGGGGTGGTTACATGGCAGTAAAGTTACTGATTATGAAAGCCTGTATAACACAATCCTGAGAGAGCATATACTTAATAATTGTGTGTCTGATTTGTTGCACCAGTACCTGGTAGACTCTGATCTGACCTCTCCCCAAGAATTGGGAAAGAAGGCAGACAAATGGGTCAGAACAAGGGTGAACAGAAAAGTTCATACAGGGGGTGACAAAGATGGCAATAAGAAGAAAGATGGTGAAAAATCTCAAGATAAGCATGGGGATAAGGGTAAAACCAAAGATCCCACTTCAAATCTTAAACACTCTTCAGAGGGTGGGGATAAAACAAATTCTTCCTCTTCTTCCCAACCTGCACACATTAAAAAGCCTTGGTGCTTTGTGTGTAAAAACAGAGGCCATAGGCCAGGGGATAAGTCCTGTCCAGGTAAACCCCCTGAGCCTACCACCACTAATACATCAAGCTCTAGTGCCCCTAGCAGTAGTGGTACTAGTGGTGGGACTGCTGGCAACAGTCAAGCAAAGGGTGTAGTTGGGTTCACTTATGGGTCCATAGTGGAAACTGATGTAATCAGTCCCAAGACAGTTTCTGTCACACCTAGTGGCATTGGCCTTGCCACACTGGCTGCTTGTCCCCTTACAATGGATAAGTACAGGCAGACAGTTTCAATAAATGGTGTTGAGGCCTTGGCCTACAGGGACACAGGTGCCAGTTTCACTTTGGTGACTGAAAACCTAGTGCCTCCTGAACAACACATCATTGGACAACAGTATAAGATTATTGATGTCCATAACTCCACTAAGTTTCTTCCCTTAGCTATAATTCAGTTTAGTTGGGGTGGAGTTACTGGCCCTAAGCAGGTGGTGGTATCACCTAGCTTACCTGTAGACTGTCTCTTAGGTAATGACCTAGAGGCCTCAGGTTGGGCTGATGTAGAGTTTTATGCCCATGCAGCCATGCTGGGCATCCCTGAGGAATTGTTCCCTCTCATTTCAAGTGAAATGAAAAAGCAAAGGAGAGAAGGCCTGAAAACTCAGGATCCCTCTCCATCAACAGGTAAAAAGGGTATCACAGTATCCCCTAACCACCCTACCATTCAGGATACTATTCCTGTGGTGGGAGAAACCTCTCCTGGGGTGGCACCTGTTCTAAGGGAATCATCAGCTGGCAAAGCTGGACTCCCTGAGGTGGAAGTACCTCTCTGTGGGATAACTAACATTGGTGAGAAAAACAGCACCATTTTAGTTAACATGGAGCATCCCTCCAACCCTTCCAGAGAAACTTTAGTGCAGAAACCCTGCACTACCTCACAACACTTAGGACAGCATCCCTGCCCTAGTGTGGAGCTCATAGGACAGCATCCCTGCCCTGCTCCAACTCAAGAGAAACAGCATCCCTGTTCTCTCTTCCAGCCAGATGGACAAAGTTTTTGCCCAGCTATGGCTTTTCTGAGACAGCATCCCTGTCTGGCATTTCCATCACTACAAATAGGTTCAGTGGACAATTCCCACTGCTCTAAACTAAAACTTACTGATAGAAACTCTGAAAATACATCTTCACATTGTTGCTTAGCTAAAAAACTTCAAACAGGGTGGTTTACATCCCCACAGGGAAGTAACCATATAGTGGATGATAAAGGGAGTAACCAGTCTATTGCAGAGCTACTCTCTACTTATCACCACTTAGACAATAAAGTCTCAACTGGCCAAGGTTAGCCTTATTGTCCTTCGTTTGGGGGGGGGGTTGTGTGAGAAGGTAGCCTCTTTCTAGCCTTGTTACCCCCACTTTTGGCCTGTTTGTGAGTGTATGTCAGGGTGTTTGTCACTGTTTTCACTGTCTCACTGGGATCCTGATAGCCAGGCCTCAGTGCTCATAGTGAAAACACCATGGTTTCAGTATGGTTGTTATGTGTCACTGGGATCCTGCTGGTCAGGACCCCAGTGCTCATAGGTTTGTGGCCTATATGTATGTGTCACTGGGACCCTGTCACACAGGGCCCCAGTGCTCATAGGTGTGCATGTGTATGTTCCCTGTGTGGTGCCTAACTGTCTCACTGAGGCTCTGCTAACCAGAACCTCAGTGGTTATGCTCTCTCATTTCTTTCCAAATTGTCACTGACAGGCTAGTGACCATTTTTACCAATTTACATTGGCTTACTGGAACACCCTTATAATTCCCTAGTATATGGTACTGAGGTACCCAGGGTATTGGGGTTCCAGGAGATCCCTATGGGCTGCAGCATTTCTTTTGCCACCCATAGGGAGCTCTGACAATTCTTACACAGGCCTGCCACTGCAGCCTGAGTGAAATAACGTCCACGTTATTTCACAGCCATTTTACACTGCACTTAAGTAACTTATAAGTCACCTATATGTCTAACCTTTACCTGGTAAAGGTTAGGTGCAAAGTTACTTAGTGTGAGGGCACCCTGGCACTAGCCAAGGTGCCCCCACATTGTTCAGAGCCAATTCACTGAACTTTGTGAGTGCGGGGACACCATTACACGCGTGCACTACATATAGGTCACTACCTATATGTAGCTTCACCATGGTAACTCCGAATATGGCCATGTAACATGTCTATGATCATGGAATTGCCCCCTCTATGCCATCCTGGCATTGTTGGTACAATTCCATGATCCCAGTGGTCTGTAGCACAGACCCTGGTACTGCCAGACTGCCCTTCCTGGGGTTTCTCTGCTGCTGCTGCCAACCCCTCAGACAGGCAGCTGCCCTCCTGGGGTCCAGCCAGGCCTGGCCCAGGATGGCAGAACAAAGAACTTCCTCTGAGAGAGGGTGTGACACCCTCTCCCTTTGGAAAATGGTGTGAAGGCAGGGGAGGAGTAGCCTCCCCCAGCCTCTGGAAATGCTTTGTTGGGCACAGGTGTGCCCAATTCTGCATAAGCCAGTCTACACCGGTTCAGGGACCCCTTAGCCCCTGCTCTGGCGCGAAACTGGACAAAGGAAAGGGGAGTGACCACTCCCCTGACCTGCACCTCCCCTGGGAGGTGTCCAGAGCTCCTCCAGTGTGCTCCAGACCTCTGCCATCTTGGAAACAGAGGTGCTGCTGGCACACTGGACTGCTCTGAGTGGCCAGTGCCACCAGGTGACGTCAGAGACTCCTTGTGATAGGCTCCTTCAGGTGTTAGTAGCCTTTCCTCTCTCCTAGGTAGCCAAACCCTCTTTTCTGGCTATTTAGGGTCTCTGTCTCTGGGGAAACTTTAGATAACGAATGCATGAGCTCAGCCGAGTTCCTCTGCATCTCCCTCTTCACCTTCTGATAAGGAATCGACCGCTGACCGCGCTGGAAGCCTGCAAACCTGCAACATAGTAGCAAAGACGACTACTGCAACTCTGTAACGCTGATCCTGCCGCCTTCTCGACTGTTTTCCTGCTTGTGCATGCTGTGGGGGTAGTCTGCCTCCTCTCTGCACCAGAAGCTCCGAAGAAATCTCCCGTGGGTCGACGGAATCTTCCCCCTGCAACCGCAGGCACCAAAAAGCTGCATCTCCGGTCCCTTGGGTCTCCTCTCAGCACGACGAGCGAGGTCCCTCGAATCCAGCGACACCGTCCAAGTGACCCCCACAGTCCAGTGACTCTTCAGCCCAAGTTTGGTGGAGGTAAGTCCTTGCCTCACCTCGCTGGGCTGCATTGCTGGGAACCGCGACTTTGCAAGCTTCTCCGGCCCCTGTGCACTTCCGGCGGAAATCCTTCGTGCACAGCCAAGCCTGGGTCCACGGCACTCTAACCTGCATTGCACGACTTTCTAAGTTGGTCTCCGGCGACGTGGGACTCCTTTGTGCAACTTCGGCGAGCACCGTTTCACGCATCCTCGTAGTGCCTGTTTCTGGCACTTCTCCGGGTGCTACCTGCTTCAGTGAGGGCTCCTTGTCTTGCTCGACGTCCCCTCTCTCTGCAGGTCCAATTTGCGACCTCCTGGTCCCTCCTGGGCCCCAGCAGCGTCCAAAAACGCCAAACGCACGATTTGCGTGTAGCAAGGCTTGTTGGCGTCCATCCGGCGGGAAAACACTTCTGCACGACTCTCCAAGGCGTGGGGGATCCATCCTCCAAAGGGGAAGTCTCTAGCCCTTGTCGTTCCTGCAGTATTCACAGTTCTTCAGCCTAGTAAGAGCTTCTTTGCACCAACCGCTGGCATTTCTTGGGCATCTGCCCATCTCCGAGCTGCTTGTGACTTTTGGACTTGGTCCCCTTGTTCCACAGGTACCTTCAGACAGGAATCCATCGTTGTTGCATTGCTGATTTGTGTTTTCCTTGCATTCTCCCTCTAACACGACTATTTTGTCCTTAGGGGAACTTTGGTGCACTTTGCACTCACTTTTCAGGGTCTTGGGGAGGGTTATTTTTCTAACTCTCACTATTTTCTAATAGTCCCAGCGACCCTCTACAAGGTCACATAGGTTTGGGGTCCATTCGTGGTTCACATTCCACTTTTGGAGTATATGGTTTGTGTTGCCCCTATCCCTATGTTTCCCCATTGCATCCTATTGTAATTATACATTGTTTGCACTGTTTTCTAAGACTATACTGCATATTTTTGCTATTGTGTATATATATCTTGTGTATATTTCCTATCCTCTTACTGAGGGTACACTCTAAGATACTTTGGCATATTGTCATAAAAATAAAGTACCTTTATTTTTAGTATAACTGTGTATTGTGTTTTCTTATGATATTGTGCATATGACACTAAGTGGTACTGTAGTAGCTTCACACGTCTCCTAGTTCAGCCTAAGCTGCTCTGCTAAGCTACCATTATCTATCAGCCTAAGCTGCTAGACACCCTATACACTAATAAGGGATAACTGGGCCTGGTGCAAGGTGCAAGTACCCCTTGGTACTCACTACAAGCCAGTCCAGCCTCCTACAGTGATTGCTGCAAATTACCAAGGAAAAATCGAAATTATGCTGATACCTAGAAAAGAATCTGATTCATTCAAACAAATTGGAGACAGAATGGCCCAAATTGGCAAAAATGCAGTGAATGGAGGTTTGGTAAAGAAGGAGTCTGCCCCAGCCCTTCTGACAGTGCAAGAAAAGGGAAGCTGTGGCGCAGCAGATAAAAACCTCAGTGCTGATGTGTGGGCTGAAGCCCCAAGTGATCCTCCAGAACCTGCAGTGAATATAACAAAGGGCCCCAAAAACGTCCTGCTGATTATAAAACAGGGAAAGAAAGAGGAAGGGTGCAGTTTAAATGAAAAATGTTATTTGCAAGAAAAGTCATACTTGTTTCTTTTGCAGATCCTACCACGTTTCGCCACTGTCCCTGAGTGTGCTGTGTGGTCCCCCTTCCGGTGTGTGCGTGTGGGGTCGGGGAAGGGACCGAATCCCCAACCTGAACCTGGCTGAGTAAAGTGCCAGCACCATGGATCCATTTTGCGCAAACTGCGCCTTCAGTTCAAGTTCAACTTGTTTGCTGTGTTTTTTTTTTTTTCCCTCTCGTATGGAACTCTGACTTTTGCTTATCTTCCAGCAAACCTTTCAGGTGGACCATGCACCTTTACATGAGCAGAACTCATGCCACATCAAATTGCTAACACTGTTGAATTAGAGACTCATTCAGAGAAAAAAAATTGCTCAGTCTTTTCTATGTAGATGTATCTGATGTGAAAGGTTATGAGATCAATGTCTTAATTCACTTCTATTGCTTTACAGGGATTGCTTTGACTTGCTGATAATGGTTTTTTTGTTTTGTGCTGATGTTTTTTGTTTTTGTTTGAAACAGGAGATATGTGAAACAAAAATTCATTGGTCAAAGGGCGGAATGTACTGCCATTTGATAAGTTTGTTTTGACCAATGACTTTGTGTTTCACCACTGCGCATATTAGTTGCTCAATGTTCACCAGTAGCACATGGTATGTTTGGTTCAGTTGAGCCGCCTATGGGCTTTGACATGGCATTAGCCATTACTTTCTGTATTCAGTTTAGCCGCCTTTGGGCTTTGACATTGCATTAGTACCTATTGGCTTTGACATGGCATTAGCCATTACTTTCTGTATTCAGTTGAGCCGCCTATGGGCTTTGACATTGCATTAGCCATTACATTCTGTATTCTGCCTATTGGCTTTGACATGCTGTATCCAGTCTAGCCGCCTATTGGCTTTGACATTGCATGCCTATTGGCTTTGACATGATGTATTCAGTTTAGCTGCCTATTGACTTTGACATGCTATTAGATATTCTGCCTATTGGCTTTGACATGATATCATATATTACATTTTGTATTCAGCTCCGCTGCCTATTGGCTTTGACATGATATCATATATTACACTTTGTATTCAGCTCCGCTGCCTATTGACTTTGACATGATATTATATATTACATTTTGTATTCAGCTCCGCTACCTATTGGCTTTGACATGATATTATACATTGCATTTTATATTCAGCTCAGCTGCCTATGGGCTTTGACATGATATAAGACATTGCATTTTGTATTCAGCTTAGATGCTTATTGGCTTTGACATGACACTAGACATTGCATTTGATATTTAGGTTAGCTGCCTATTGCCTTTAACATGACATTGCATTTGATAATTAGGTTAGCTGCCCATTGCCTTTAACGTGGAGTTAGACATTGCAGTTGAGAATCCAAGCTGTATTTTTCCAAGCTGTGTTTTTGCACCAGAGAACCAAGATGTTTTTCTCACAGTAGACTAGACATGATAAGAGAGAGTACATGGGTGTTGTTTTCTCTTCGCTTGAGCTTGGGAACAGGAGTAGTCTTGGAGACCTGGCCAGTCTCCAAAAGGCTTGCTCAGTTTCCCAGGTCTGAGAGGAGGGGGCACACCTTTGTAACGAATGTAACAGGCTGCAGAGGGTCAGATTCGAAACTGCCGACCTCGTGCTGGAGCTTGGCGCAGGCTGCCAGCAATCCCGTGTGGGTAGATGAATCTCTCTTTCTCGCGGCTGACAGGGGTCATCAGCTTGCAGACCTTAGAAAGATGAAGCTGTAAATAATTCCCACACAGTGAAGTATTTGTTTTGCTTTGCATTCAATATCTTATAAATATAACCTGCTGTGTATATTGCAAACTGATATATTTTGTTTGATTAACGCGGACTTGAAAGCTACTAATTCGTCATACATAAAATATTGTGGTTGGGGAAGAATTAACAACAATAAAAGTCTTCTTTGACCTCAGAAGTGCATTTCTGTTGTGTTATGTTAGTGCTTAGAAACTAGATAAGAGGAAAGCACTACAGACAGATCAACATTTTGGCCTGTGCCAGACATTTTTAGAGAGAGTTAAAGTGATAGTAAAAGATAAAAAGTTTGTCAGAGCTTTTAGAAAGACAGAGAAAAAAAACTTTTTAAACTTTTTAGAAAGTTAGAAGTACTTTTCAGCACTTAGAAAAGAGTGAAAAGAGGAAATGCAAAACTTTTTGGCTATGTGTATATACACTGACCTTGTTTTGTATATTTTTCTCTTATGAAAAGTACAATGACAAGAGTGGTAAGTAGTCTCAAAGCACTTATCCCACCACTGCACAACCAATGTAGGAGGCTGGACTGGCTTGTAGTGAGTACCAAGGGGTACTTGCACCTTGCACCAGGCCCAGTTATCCCTTATTAGTGTATAGGGTGTCTAGCAGCTTAGGCTGATAGATAATGGTAGCTTAGCAGAGCAGCTTAGGCTGAACTAGGATACATGTGAAGCTACTACAGTACCACTTAGTGTCATATGCACAATACCATAAGAAAACACAATACACAGTTATACTAAAAATAAAGGTACTTTATTTTTATGACAATATGCCAAACACTTGGAATACAATATGGAAAACACTTTTGCACAACTCTCCACAGCGTGAGGGATCCGTCCTCTAAAGGGGAAGTTCCTAGCCCTTGTTGTTCCTGCAGAAACCTCAGCTTCTACTGTCCAGTAGCAGCTTCTTTGCACCCACAGCTGGCATTTCCTGGGCATCTGCCCATCTCCGACTTGCTTGTGACTTTTGGACTTGGTCCCCTTGTTCCACAGGTACCCTCGACTGGAAATCCATCATTGTTGCATTGCTGGTTTGTGTCTTTCCTGCAGAATTCCCCTATCACGACTTCTATGTCCTTTGGGGAACTTTAGTGCACTTTGCACTTACTTTTCAGGGTCTTGGGGTGGGCTATTTTTCTAACCCTTACTATTTTCTAATAGTCTCAGCGACCCTCTACAAGGTCACATAGGTTTGGGGTCCATTCGTGGTTCGCATTCCACTTTTGGAGTATATGGTTTGTGTTGCCCCTATCCCTATGTGTCCCCATTGCATCCTATTGTAACTATACATTGTTTGCACTGTTTTCTAATACTATTACTGCATATTTTGGTATTGTGTACATATATCTTGTGTATATTTGCTATCCTCATACTGAGGGTACTCACTGAGATACTTTTGGCATATTATCATAAAAGTAAAGTACCTTTATTTTTAGCATATCTGTGTATTGTGTTTTCTTATGATATTGTGCATATGACACTAGTGGTACTGTAGGAGCTTCACTCGTCTCCTAGTTCAGCCTAAGCTGCTCTGCTAAGCTACCATTATCTATCAGCCTAAGCTGCTAGACACCCTATACACTAATAAGGGATACCTGGGCCTGGTGCAAGGTGTAAGTACCCCTTGGTACTCACTACAAGCCAGTCCAGCCTCCTACATTGGTTGTGCAGTGGTGGGATAAGTGCTCTGTAACTACTTACCACTTTTGTCATTGTACTTTTCATAAGAGAAAAATATACAAAACAAGTTCAATGTATGTACACCTAACCAAAAAGTTTTGCATTTCTTTTCTCACCTCTTTTCTAAAGTGCTGAAAAGTACATCTAAACTTTCTAAAAAGTTCTTAAAAAGTTTAAAAAGTTTTTTTCTGTCTTTCTAAAAGTTCTGAAAAACTTTTTCTTCACTTTTTCTATCACTTAAACACTGTCTAAAATGTCTGGCACAGGCCAAACTGTTGATCTGTCCAAACTTGACTATGATAACCTTAGCTGGAAAGAAGCAAGGAGTCTCTGCATAGATAGAGGTTTAAGTGTTAGGAAGAATCCTTCTAGAGAACTGTTAGTGAATATGCTTATTGAACAGGATAAGGCCAGAGCTGGCACAACTGTTGAAAAGTTAGCTGATGGTTCCCACTCTGATTCTGGGGCACCCCTAGCTAAAGAAGTGGGAGGGAAACTTCGAAGCCTGCCCCCTAGCAGACAACCTAGCATAGTTGGAACTAATGTTGAGTCACATCATACAGATAGTGTGGTCTCACATCTCAGTAAGAGTATTGCTTCTCACCATAGTAGAAGTGATGTCTCTGTGAGCCAAGCTGTTAGGGTGCCTTCTGTTAGGGACAGGTCTCCTTCTGCCCTTTCACATCATACTTCTGTTTCTAGACATGTCCCTCCCACCCACCCTGATGATAGATTGTTAGAAAGGGAGCTCAATAAATTGAGACTGGAACAAACCAGACTGAAGCTCAAGAAGCAACAGCTGGATTTGGATAGACAGTCCTTAGAACTAGAGAAGGAAAGACAGAAGCTGGGTTTTGAAACCCATGGTGGCAGCAGCAGTATTCCCCATAGTCATCCTGCAAAAGAGCATGATTCCAGGAATCTGCACAAGATAGTTCCCCCTTATAAGGAGGGGGATGACATTAACAAGTGGTTTGCTGCACTTGAGAGGGCCTGTGTTGTACAGGATGTCCCTCAAAGGCAGTGGGCTGCTATCCTATGGCTATCATTTAGTGGAAAGGGTAGGGATAGGCTCCTTACTGTAAAAGAAAGTGATGCCAATAATTTTGCAGTTCTTAAGAATGCACTCCTGGATGGTTATGGCTTAACCACTGAACAGTACAGGATGAAGTTCAGAGAGACCAAAAAGGAGTCTTCACAAGACTGGGTTGATTTTATAGACCATTCAGTGAAGGCCTTGGAGGGGTGGTTACATGGCAGTAAAGTTACTGATTATGAAAGCCTGTATAACTTGATCCTGAGAGAGCATATACTTAATAACTGTGTGTCTGATTTGTTTTACCAGTACCTGGTGGACTCTGATCTGACCTCTCCCCAAGAATTGGGAAAGAAGGCAGACAAATGGGTCAGAACAAGGGTGAACAGAAAAGTTGATACAGGGGGTGACAAAGATGGCAACAAGAAGAAGGATGGTAAGTCTTCTGACAAGGGTGGGGACAAATCTAAAAATGAGTCTTCATCAGGCCCACAAAAACACTGTGTTGGGGGTGGTGGGCCCAAATCCTCTTCTAATCAAAACAAAGAAAAGAAACCATGGTGCTATTTATGTAAAATAAAAGGCCATTGGACAACAGATCCCAGTTGTCCAAAGAAAAGCACCAAGCCTCCTACCACTACAACCCCTACTGCTACACCTAGTGTCCCTACTAATAGCAGTGGTGGTGGGAGCAAGCCTACTAATAGCCAATCCAAGGGAGTAGCTGGGCTCACTTTTGGTAACTTAGTTGGGGTTGGTCTTGTCAGGGAGACCACAGAGGCTGTGTTAGTCTCTGAGGGGGCTATTGATTTAGCCACCTTAGTTGCTTGTCCCCTTAACATGGATAAGTACAAGCAGCTACCCCTAATAAATGGTGTTGAGGTTCAGGCTTACAGGGACACTGGTGCCAGTGTTACAATGGTAATAGAGAAACTGGTCCACCCTGAACAACACCTACTTGGTCACCAGTACCAAGTAACCGATGCTCACAACAACTCCCTTAGCCACCCCATGGCTGTTGTAAATCTCAACTGGGGGGGGGGTTACTGGTCCAAAGAAAGTTGTGGTAGCCTCAGATTTACCTGTAGACTGTCTACTAGGAAATGATTTGGAGACATCAGCATGGTCAGATGTGGAGTTGGAGGCCCATGCAGCAATGCTGGGCATCCCAGGGCATATTTTTGCTTTAACCAGGGCTCAGGCCAAAAAGCAAAAAGGACAGGGTGACTTGTATCCTGGAACAATGGACCAAGTGCTCCCTAAAGCTAGGGCTAGTAGAAGTAAAGCACTACCTACTATCCCTCCCTCTACAGTGGATTCTACTTCTGAGGAAGAAGAATTTCCACCCTGTGCAGAACCTACACCAGAGGGGCTGGAAGCAGACACTGCTGAGCTTTTGGGTGAAGGGGGGCCTGCCACGGAGGAGCTGAGTGTGGCACAGCATACCTGTCCCACACTAGAGGGTCTAAGACAGCAAGCTGTCAAACAAGCTAATGGGGATGTCAGTGACTCTCACAGAGTTTACTGGGAGGACAACCTCTTGTACACTGAAGCAAGGGATCCTAAACCTGGAACTGCCAGGAGGTTAGTGATTCCTCAGGAGTACAGAAAGTTCCTCCTAACTCTAGCCCACGACATTCCCCTAGCTGGACATTTGGGACAAATGAAAACTTGGGACAGACTTGTTCCCTTGTTTCAATGGCCTAGAATGTCAGAGGACACAAAATAATTTTGCAAGTCCTGTGAAACCTGTCAAGCCAGTGGCAAGACAGGTGGCACTCCAAAGGCACCCCTTATTCCACTGCCTGTGGTTGGGGTTCCCTTTGAAAGGGTAGGGGTTGACATAGTTGGCCCCCTTGACCCTCCTACTGCTTCAGGCAATAGGTTTATCTTGGTGGTAGTGGACCATGCCACAAGATATCCTGAAGCTATTCCTCTAAGGACCACTACAGCACCTGCAGTGGCAAAGGCCCTCCTGGGAATATTTTCCAGGGTGGGCTTCCCAAAAGAGGTGGTATCAGACAGAGGAAGTAATTTCATGTCTGCTTACTTAAAGGCCATGTGGAAGGAGTGTGGTGTGACCTACAAGTTCACTACACCCTATCATCCACAAACAAATGGACTGGTAGAGAGATTTAACAAAACTCTCAAAGGCATGATTATGGGACTCCCTGAAAAACTCCGCAGGAGATGGGATATCCTTTTACCATGCCTCATTTTTGCCTACAGGGAGGTACCCCAAAAAGGAGTGGGCTTCAGCCCCTTTGAACTCCTCTTTGGACACCCTGTGAGGGGTCCACTAACACTTGTCAAGGAGGGTTGGGAACAACCTTTAAAAGCTCCAAAGCAAGATATAGTGGATTATGTACTTGGCCTCAGATCAAGGATGGCTGAGTACATGAAAAAGGCCAGTAAAAACCTTCAGGCCAGCCAAGAGCTCCAAAAGCAATGGCATGACCAGAACGCTGTTTTGGTTCAGTACCAACCAGGGCAGAAAGTGTGGGTCTTGGAGCCTGTGGCCCCAAGAGCACTCCAAGATAAATGGAGTGGATCCCACATAATTGTTGAAAAGAAGGGTGAAGCCACCTACTTAGTTGACTTAGGCACTGCCAGGAGTCCCCTTAGGGTGCTCCATGTCAATCGCCTTAAACCCTACTGTGACAGGGCTGATCTCACCCTGCTCATGGCAACTGATGAGGGACAGGAAGAAGAGAGTGACCCTCTCCCTGATCTCTTCTCTTCCACAGAGCAAGATGCTCTTGTGGAAGGTGTAGTTTTGGCTGATTGTCTCACTGCTGAGCAGAGAGACCATTGCATAAATCTCCTGGGTCAGTTTTCTGAACTCTTCTCTACTGTGCCAGGTACTACTTCTTGGTGTGAGCACACTATAGATACTGGAGACAGCTTGCCTGTCAAAAGTAAAATCTATAGGCAGCCTGACCATGTCAGAGACTGCATAAAGCAAGAGGTGCAAAAAATGTTAGAACTAGGAGTGGTTGAGCACTCTGAAAGTCCATGGGCTTCTCCTGTGGTACTTGTACCAAAACCTCATTCCAAAGATGGAAAGAAGGAAATGCGGTTTTGTGTTGACTATAGAGGTCTCAACCAGGTAACCAAAATTGATGCTCACCCTATACCCAGGGCAGATGAGCTCATAGATACACTGGCATCTGGCAAGTATCTAAGCACTTTTGACTTGACTGCAGGGTATTGGCAGATCAAATTATCAGAAGATGCAAAAGCAAAAACTGCATTTTCAACCATTGGAGGACATTACCAATTCACAGTAATGCCTTTTGGGTTGAAAAATGCACCTGCCACTTTTCAGAGGTTGGTGAATACAGTCCTGCAAGGGCTGGAAGCTTTTAGTGCAGCATATCTGGACGATATAGCTGTCTTTAGCTCCAGTTGGGATGATCACCTGGTCCACCTATGGAAAGTTTTGGAGGCCCTGCAAAAGGCAGGCCGCACTATCAAGGCTTCAAAGTGCCAGATAGGGCAGGGGAAGGTGGTTTATCTGGGACACCTGGTTGGTGGAGACCAGATTGCACCACTTCAGGGGAAAATCCAAGCTATTATAGATTGGGTTCCCCCTACCACTCAGACCCAGGTGAGAGCCTTTTTAGGCCTCACTGGGTATTACAGGAGGTTCATTAAGAACTATGGCTCCATTGCAGCCCCTCTTAATGACCTCATATCCAAGAAAATGCCTAAAAAGGTATTGTGGACAGCTAGCTGTCAGAAAGCTTTTGAGGAGCTGAAGCAGGCCATGTGCTCTGCACCTGTCCTGAAAAGCCCTTGTTACTCTAAAACATTCTATGTCCAGACTGATGCATCTGAATTAGGAGTAGGGGCAGTCCTATCACAACTTAATTCTGAGGGCCAGGATCAACCTGTTGCTTTTATTAGTAGAAGGTTGACCCCTAGAGAAAAGCGTTGGTCTGCCATTGAGAGGGAGGCCTTTGCTGTGGTCTGGGCACTGAAGAAGTTGAGGCCATACCTGTTTGGCACTCACTTCATTGTTCAGACAGACCACAAACCTCTACTTTGGCTAAAACAAATGAAAGGTGAAAATCCTAAATTATTGAGGTGGTCCATATCCCTACATGGAATGGACTATACAGTGGAACATAGACCTGGGAGTAGCCACTCCAATGCAGATGGACTCTCCAGATATTTCCACTTAGACAATGAAGACTTATCTGGTCATGGCTAGTCTTATTGTCCTTCGTTTGGTGGGGGGGGTTGTGTAGGAAAGTACCATCTTGCCTGGCATGTTACCCCCATTTTTCACTGTATATATGTTGTTTTAGTTATATGTGTCACTGGGACCCTGCTAGTCAGGGCCCCAGTGCTCATAAGTGTGCCTGAATGTGTTACCTGTGTTATGACTAACTGTCTCACTGAGGCTCTGCTAACCAGAACCTCAGTGGTTATGCTCTCTCATTTCTTTCAAATTGTCACTAACAGGCTAGTGACCAATTTTACCAATTTACATTGGCTTACTGGAACACCCTTATAATTCCCTAGTATATGGTACTGAGGTACCCAGGGTATTGGGGTTCCAGGAGATCCCTATGGGCTGCAGCATTTCTTTTGCCACCCATAGGGAGCTCTGACAGTTCTTACACAGGCCTGCCACTGCAGCCTGAGTGAAATAACGTCCACGTTATTTCACAGCCATTTTACACTGCACTTAAGTAACTTATAAGTCACCTATATGTCTAACCTTTACCTGGTAAAGGTTGGGTGCTAAGTTACTTAGTGTGAGGGCACCCTGGCACTAGCCAAGGTGCCCCCACATTGTTCAGGGCCAATTCCCCGGACTTTGTGAGTGCGGGGACACCATTACACGTGTGCACTACATATAGGTCACTACCTATATGTAGCTTCACAATGGTAACTCCGAATATGGCCATGTAACATGTCTATGATCATGGAATTGCCCCCTCTATGCCATCCTGGCATAGTTGGCACAATCCCATGATCCCACAGGTCTGTAGCTCAGACCTGGGTACTGCCAAACTGCCTTTCCCGGGGTTTCACTGCAGCTGCTGCTGCTGCCAACCCCTCAGACAGGCTTCTGCCCTCCTGGGGTCCAGCCAGGCCTGGCCCAGGATGGCAGAACAAAGGACTTCCTCTGAGAGAGGGTGTTACACCCTCTCCCTTTGGAAAATGGTGTGAAGGCAGGGGAGGAGTAGCCTCCCCCAGCCTCTGGAAATGCTTTCATGGGCACACATGGTGCCCATTTCTGCATAAGCCAGTCTACACCGGTTCAGGGACCCCTCAGCCCTGCTCTGGCGCGAAACTGGGCAAAGGAAAGGGGAGTGACCACTCCCCTGACCTGCACCTCCCCTGGGAGGTGCCCAGAGCTCCTCCAGTGTGCTCCAGACCTCTGCCATCTTGGAAACAGAGGTGCTGCTGGCACACTGGACTGCTCTGAGTGGCCAGTGCCAGCAGGTGACGTCAGAGACTCCTTCTGATAGGCTCCTTCAGGTGTTGCTAGCCTATCTTCTCTCCTAAGTAGCCAAACCCTCTTTTCTGGCTATTTAGGGTCTCTGCTTTGGGGATTCCTGAGATAACGAATGCAAGAGCTCATCCGAGTTCCTCTGCATCTCTCTCTTCACCTTCTGCCAAGGAATCGACTGCTGACTGCGCTGGAAGCCTGCAAAACTGCAACAAAGTAGCGAAGACGACTACTGCAACTCTGTAATGCTGATCCTGCCGCCTTCTCGACTGTTTTCCTGGTGGTGCATGCTGTGGGGGTAGTCTGCCTCCTCTCTGCACTAGAAGCTCCGAAGAAATCTCCCGTGGGTCGACGGAATCGTCCCCCTGCAACCGCAGGCACCAAAGAACTGCATCACTGGTTCCCTGGGTCTCCTCTCAGCACGATGAGCGAGGTCCCTTGAATCCAGCAACTCTGTCCAAGTGACTCACACAGTCCAGTGACTCTTCAGTCCAAGTTTGGTGGAGGTAAGTCCTTGCCTCCCCACGCCAGACTGCTTTGCTGGGAACCGCGACTTTTGCAGCTACTCCGGCCTCCGTGCACTTCCAGCGGAAATCCTTTGTGCACAGTCCAGCCTGGGTCCACGGCACTCTAACCTGCATTGCACAATCTCCTAAGTTGTCCTCCGGCGACGTGGGACTCCTTTGTGCGACTTCGGGTGAGCACCGTTTCATGCATCTTTGTAGTGCCAGTTCTGGCACTTCTGCGGGTGCTGCCTGCTTCTGAGAGGGCTCCTTGTCTTGCTCGATGCCCCCTCTGTCCCCAGACACAATTGGCGACATCCTGGTCCTTCCTGGGCCACAGCAGCATCCAAAAACCCTAACCGCACGATTTGCAGCTATCAAGGCTTGTTGGCGGTCTGTCGTCAGGAAAACACTTTTCCACGACTCTCCACGGCGTGAGGGTCCGTCCTCCAAAGTGGAAGTTCCTAGCCCTTGTCGTTCCTGCAGAAACCTCAGCTTCTACTGTCCAGTAGCAGCTTCTTTGCACCCACAGCTGGCATTTCCTGGGCATCTGCCCATCTCCGACTTGCTTGTGACTTTTGGACTTTGTCCCCTTGTTCCACAGGTACCCTTGACTGGAAATCCATCGTTGTTGCACTGCTGGTTTGTGTCTTTCCTGCAGAATTCCCCTATCACGACTTCTATGTCCTTTAGGGAACTTTAGTGCACTTTGCACTCACTTTTCAGGGTCTTGGGGTGGGCTATTTTTCTAACCCTTACTATTTTCTAATAGTCCCAGCGACCCTCTACAAGGTCACATAGGTTTGGGGTCCATTCGTGGTTCGCATTCCACTTTTGGAGTATATGGTTTGTGTTGCCCCTATCCCTATGTGTCCCCATTGCATCCTATTGTAACTATACATTGTTTGCACTGTTTTCTAATACTATTACTGCATATTTTGGTATTGTGTACATATATCTTGTGTATATTTGCTATCCTCATACTGAGGGTACTCACTGAGATACTTTTGGCATATTGTCATAAAAATAAAGTACCTTTATTTTTAGTATATCTGTGTATTGAGTTTTCTTATGATATTGTGCATATGACACTAGTGGTACTGTAGGAGCTTCTCTTGTCTCCTAGTTCAGCCTAAGCTGCTCTGCTAAGCTACCATTATCTATCAGCCTAAGCTGCTAGACACCCTATACACTAATAAGGGATAACTAGGCCTAGTGCAAGGTGTAAGTACCCCTTGGTACTCACTACAAGCCAGTCCAGCCTCCTACAGGGACCCAGACTAGGCTGTGCACGAAGTAAATCCTGGAAGAGTGCACAGGAGCAGGAGTAGCTGCAAATCACGCAGTACACAGCTTTGCAGTCTGGCGTGGGGAGGCAAGGACTTACCTCCACCAAACTTGGACTGAAGAGTCACAGGACTGTGGGAGTCACTTGGACAGAGTTGCTGTGTTCCAGGGACCACGCTCGTCAGGATGAGAGGGGACTCAGAGGACCGGTGATGCAGTCTTTTGGTGCCTGCGTTAGCAAGGGGATGATTCCGTCGACCTACGGGATATTTCTTCGGAGCTTCTGGTGCAGGGTGAAGGCAGGCTACCCCCAGACCATGCAACACCTGGAAACAGTCGAGAAAGCCGGCAGGATGAGGCGCTACAATGTTGCTGGTAGTCATCTTGCTGCTTTGTTGCGGTTTTGCAGGCATCCTGGAGCAGTCAGTGGTCGATCCTTGGTAGAAGTCGAAGAGGGAGATGCAGAGGAACTCTGGTGAGCTCTTGCATTCGTTATCTGCAGAATTCCCCAAAGCAGAGACCCTAAATAGCCAGAAAAGGAGGTTTGGCTACCAAGATTGGAGGATTGGCTACCAAGAGAGGTAAGAGCCTATCAGAAGGAGCCTCTGACATCACCTGCTGGCACTGGCCACTCAGAGCAGGCCAGTGTGCCCCCAACACCTCTGTTTCCAAGATGGCAGAGGTCTGGGACACACTGGAGGAGCTCTGGGCACCTCCCCTGGGAGGTACTGGTCAGGGGAGTGGTCACTCCCCTTTCCTTTGTCCAGTTTCGTGCCAGAGCAGGGCTGGGGGATCCCTGAACTGGTGTAGACTGGCGTATGCAGAGAGGGGCACCATCTGTGCCCATCAAAGCATTTCCAGAGGCTGGGGAAGGCTACTCCTCCCCAGCCCTTCACACCTATTTCCAAAGGGTGAGGGTGTAACACCCTCTCTCAGAGGAAATCCTTTGTTCTGCCTTCCTGGGCCAGGGCTGCGTGGACCCCAGGAGGGCAGAAACCTGTCTGAGGGGTTGGCAGCTGCAGTGGAAACCCCGGAAAGGCAGTTTGGCAGTACCCGGGTTCTGTGCTAGAGACCCGGGGTTCTGTGCTAGAGACCCGGGGGATCATGGAATTGTTCCCCCAATACCAGAATGGTATGGGGGTGACAATTCCATGATCTTAGACATGTTACATGACCATATTAGGAGTTACCATTGTGACGCTATACATAGGTAGTGACCTATGTATAGTGCACGCGTGTAATGGTGTCCCTGCACTCACAAAGTTCGGGGAATTTGCCCTGAACAATGTGGGGGCACCTTGGCTAGCGCCAGGGTGCCCACACACTAAGTAACTTGGCACCCAACCTTCACTAAGTGAAGGTTAGACATATAGGTGACTTATAAGTTACTTATGTGCAGTGATGAATGGCTGTGAAATAACGTGGATGTTATTTCACTCAGGCTGCAGTGGCAGGCTTGTGTAAGAATTGTCAGAGCTCCCTATGGGTGGCAAAAGAAATGCTGCAGCCCATAGGGATCCCCTGGAACCCCAATACCCTGGGTACCTCAGTACCATATACAAGGGAATTATATGGGTGTACCAGTATGCCAATGTGAATTGGTAAATTTAGTCACTAGCCTGTAGTGACAAATTTGGAAAGCAGAGAGAGCATAACCACTGAGGTTCTGGTTAGCAGAGCCTCAGTGAGACAGTTAGGCACCACACAGGGAACACATACAGGGCACATACTATGAGCACTGGGGCCCTGCCTTGCAGGGTCCCAGTGACAAAAGGACTAAAACAACCTACATACAGTGAAATATGGGGGTAACATGCCAGGCAAGATGGTACTTTCCTACAGTGCATCTGAGCGTGCCCATCATGGAAACTACCCTGCCATGTTCGCCCTGGCCTAGGGGCACCCACAGCCCACATCCCACACCCAGGTAACACCTTAATGAGCACAAAGTGAAGAATCTGAATCTGTACTCACCGCCTTGTGGCTGCTGTGATGCCTTCAAACACCCATCCAACTCCAGATAGGCCACCACCAGGATGCGGAACATCAGGGGGGTCAGGGTACGATGGGCACCCCTTCCTAGTGGGGAGGCCAGCCCCAGCTGGGCCTCCATCGTCTTCCTTGCCCAGTGGTGCAGGCCCTCCCACCGTTTGCGGCAGTGGGTGCTCCGCCTGTCAAAGACCCCCAGGGTCCACACCTCCTTGGCGATGGCACACTACATACCCTTTTTCTGATGGGCGCTGACCTGCAGGAAAAATACAGCAGAAAAGGTATTAGTCATACCGTCCGGACTGTCATACTCATGGCCCACCATATCCCTCCCATCCCCTTATGCCCAGACATTGACCACCATACATGCAGCGCTTTGCCCAGGACCCCTCAGCCCCCCCACATGAGGCTTACACACACAGCACTCGATACATTGATGCCCCACACATCATGCTCACAGTGTACTCACCTGTTGGTCTTGAGGACCATAAAGTAAAGGGTACTGGGGTAGGACCCCATCCACCAGTCTCTCCAACTCCTCCGAAGTGAAGGCAGGGGCCCTTTACCAGGACACTCGAGCCATGGTCGCTTCCAGACACAGGTCACAGCAGCACTTGCAGTGGAGGTCCTCTCCTGTTGAAGGTCAGGTAGCAAGTGAGTGAACAGATAGAAAATGGCGGTCACGTCCATGGCGGTGCGTACCGTCATCGCTGTCGTACATCGCCATTGGTTCCTGGAACCCGTAGGCCCAAAGATAAGCAATGCAGTATTGTACAGCGGACGTTGACCGCCGACCGCAATGGCGCACAACACCAGCGGAATTACCTCATTTCCACTTGTCCCTCCTCACAGGTCAGGCAGCCGACATTTCAGGGGGGCACAGGCCATGGCACCTAACTGCGTCACAGCAGACAAGGAACATCAACTCACTTACAAGTTCAAATAGTGTTTCTGTAAAACAAAAATTGCATATTAATCTGAGTACATGTTTGAATATGACATTCTGCTCACCGTTTTTCACTCCACTTCAACCACTGAGGATGAATAGGAGATGGAGACATCTCCCCGTGTACAGACCCCTGGTGGACCTGGCGACAATGGAGGACAGGCACATTATCCTAACCTACAGACTTCATAGGGCCACAATCCAAGAGCTGTATGCCAAATTGGAGCCAGACCTGATTTCAGCTATCCGCCACCCAACAGGTATCCCCCCACTAGTGCAGGTCCAGTCAGTGCTCCATTTCTTGGCAAGGGGTTCCTTCCAAGCGACTGTGGCCATGGCATCAGGGTTGTCACAGCCTGTGTTCTCAAACGTGCTGACTATAGTGTTGTCTGCCCTGCTGAAACACATGCGCAGCGACATCGTATTCCCCCAGGTGGAGGATTTGGCCACAGTGAAGGCTGACTTCTACGCAATGGGACATATCCTCAACATCATTGGTGCTATTGATGGTACACATATTGCTTTGTCCCACCCCAGAGAAATTAACATGTGTTCAGAAATCGAAAGAGATTTCACTCTCTGACTGTGCAGATGGTGTGTCTGTTGGACCAGTACATCTCCCATGTCAATGCAAAGTATCCTGGCTCTGTGCATGATGCCTTTATTTTGAGGAATAGCAGCATCCCATATGTGATGGCTCAACTCCAGAGGCACCGGGTGTGGCTAATAGGTGAGCCCATGGTCCCCACCCAGTTGATGTAGGTATATTGGTGTGGAGTTGTCCCTAAGGGTGAGTGTGTGGCTAACAGGTATCCCTCGATATTTACAGGTGACTCTGGTTACCCCAACCTCTCATGGCTACTAACCCCAGTGAGGAATCCCAGGACAAGGGCAGAGGAACGTTACAATGAGGCACATGGGCGAACAAGGAGGATCATTGAGCGCACCTTTGGCCTCCTGAAGGCCAGATTCCGGAGCCTCCATCTGACAGGTGGATTTCTGTACTACTCACCCAAGAAGGTGTGCCAGATCATCATTGCATGTTACACAACCTGGCCTTGAGACACCAGGTGCCTTTTCTGCAGAAAGATGAGCCTGGGGATGGTTGTGTGGCAGCGGTGGAGCTGGTGAACAGTGACAAAGAGGAAGAAGAGGATGTGGACAACAGAACTACAATAATCCAACAATGCTTCCGGTGACACACAGGTAAGACACTGTAACTTCACCTTCCATTGCAGTTTTGTGTTGGGCATTGTACATGGCAGCCTTATTTCCGTATTTCTATGTACCCTTTGGCATCTCTATTTTCAGATATCTGTGCCCCACTCTGGCTCCTGGTGTGTTTACTGCTGCCCACTACAGGTCATACCTATGTAAATATAACTGTACATTTGAATTGCAATGTTTACAGCTTGAATTGACAGACTCCATACTTGTATTTGTTCCAAATGTGTTTATTTCTGTGATAATATGTGTAAGGGGTATTGCAATGGGCTGGGTTGATGGTGGAGAAATGTCCAGGATAGAGTCCAGTCTACTGGTATCACAGGTGCATTGTCCAAGGGGGCATAGGAAGTGGAGCAATGTCAGTTCAAGGTGGACAGGGTGACAGAGTGGGACACAAGGGTGACAATCAGGTGAGTCTGATTTCCTGGTGGGGGTCTTGGCAATGTTCTCTGACTTCCGCCTGGATTGCAAGGACCTTTGGCGTGGTGGTTCTCTTTCTGCAGGGGATGGGGTGCTGTTGGCCTGTTGTTCCAGTGCCGGGGCCTCCTGTCCACTAACGTCGGCAGAGGTCGGGTTCCGTTCTTCGGTGTGGCTAGTGTCAGGGGCCTGTTGGTGTGCCACTGCCTCCCTCATGGTGTTGGCGATGTCTGCCAGCACCCTTGCAATGGTGACCAGGGTGCTGTGGATGTCTCTCAGGTCCTCCCTGATCCGCAGGTACTGTCCCTCCTGCAACCGCTTGGTCTCCTGCAACTTGGCCAGTGTCTGGCCTATGGTCTCCTGGGAATGGTGGTATGCTCCCCGGATGTTGGTGAGTGCCTTGTGGAGAGTCGGTTCCATGGGCCTGTCCTCCCCCTGTCGCACAGCAGTCCTCCCAGCTTCCCTATTGTCCTGTGCCTCTGTCCCCTGAACCATGTGCCCACTGCCACTGACCCAGGTCACTGATCGTCCTGTGTTTGTGGGGTTGCCTGGGGTCCCTGTAGTGGTAGACACACTGCTGATTGATGTGTCCTGGGGGCAGAGGGATGGGCCCGCTGGGTGGGTGCTGTGCTGGTGTTTCCTGAGGGGGGAGACTCTGTGGTGGTTTGGGACTGTGGCTGGGTCACAGACTGTCAGGAGGTCCCTGATGGGCCAGGTTGGTCATCCTGATCCAGGCGTGCAGAGCTGCTGTCCTCACTGTGGGCCTCTTTTGTGGGGGGACTGGATGTTGCTGGCACCTCCTCTCCTGTGACGTTGTGTGGGGGTCCTGTAGGGATGTAAATGCAGTGTTATTGTTTCTGCTGAACCGGAGTAGACTGGCTTATGCAAGGAGGGCACCATCTGTGCCCTTCAAAGCATTTCCAGAGGCCAGGAGAGGCTACTCCTCCCAGGCCCTTCACACCTATTTCCAAAGGGAGAGGGTGTAACACCCTCGCTCAGAGGAAATCCTTTGTTCTCCCTTCCTGGGACCAGGCTGCCCATTCCCCAGGGGGGCAGAAATCTGTCTGAGGGGTTGGCAGCAGCGGTAGTCCCCGGGAAGTTAGTTTGGCAGTACCCGGGCTCTATGCTGGAGACCCGGGGATGCATGGAATTGTCCCACCAGTACCAGAATGGTATGGGGGTGACAATTCCATGATCCTAGACATGTTACATGGCCATGTTCAGAGTTACCATGGTGACGCTACATATAGGTATTGACCTATATGTAGTGTACGCGTGTAATGTTGTCCCACACTCACAAAGTCCGGGGAATTTGCCCTGAACAATGTGGGGGCACCTTGGCTAGTGCTGGGGTGCCCACACACTAAGTAACTTTGCACCTAACCTTCACTAAGTGAGGGTTAGACATATAGGTGACTTATAAGTTACTTAAGTGCAATGTAAAATGGCTGTGAAATAACGTGGACGTTATTTCACTCAGGCTGCAGTGGCAGTCCTGTGAAAGAATTGTCTGAGCTCCCTAAGGGTGGCAAAAGAAATGCTGCAGCCCATAGGGATCTCCTGGAACCCCAATACCCTGGGTACCTAGGTATCAATACCAATCAGAATTGGTAAAATTAGTCACTAGCCTGTAGTGACAATTTTAAAAGCAGAGAGAGCATAAACACTGAGGTTCTGGTTAGCAGAGCCTCAGTGATACAGTTAGGCACCACACAGGGAACACATACAGGGCATTCTTTATGAGCACTGGGGTCCTGGCTAGCAGGATTCCAGTGACACATAGGCAAAACAAATATACATACAGTAAAAATCGGGGTAACATGCCAGGCAAGATGGTACTTTCCTACAGCGTGTTGGTGGCAAGAAGGGAGGAAAAGAAGGGGCAGACGGGGCCGGTGGTCTGCTGAGTGATCAGGAGGAGTGACCTGGAGGCAGCTGGAAGCTGGAAGCGATGAGGAGGCAGAAATAAGGTACGACACTGGCAAGCTGGGCAGAGTGGCTCCTGAGGGGACAATACCCATTCTAAATTAATTCTATCCATTAAGACTGACACCAAGACTGCCTATAGGAGACAATACCCTTCCAAATGTCATCCCTTTCCAATAAGACTGCCATTAAGGCAGCCTAGAGATCGCCCTCGAGTTTTAAAACTTCTCTGAAAATCCCCAAGGGAGCCCTGAGGCGACCTAGCTGGGCAATATAATTTGATAAAAAGCACCCCTGCAGCACACCTGCTGCAGCCTCTACTCCTGCTCTCAGCTTTTTGTACTTCACGGTCATGCGATCAGGAAAAGAAAGGGCTTTTCAGCCGCAAACAAAAAGAAGTAAGAAGCCCAACAAACCCTCCTCTCCGCCCTCAGCGTCAAAATGGGAAGCAAAAATGAAGTTGAAACATCAACTCTTGGTTTCCCATATAAACCTCTTCTTTCAAAGATTTAAAAAATCAGTGAACGTCCCTCGCAAAATTGGCTTTCTGAAGGACCCAGTGGATGCGATTTTTTCCATACCTAACGGCTCCGGGACTTTACCCCACCCAATTTCCCCTATATAAAGTGAAAGTAGCTTGATATATGAGCATGGTGATAAAAGCGAGATCAAATAGGAGGAGCTGTCTGGAATAACTGCCCTCGGCAACACTGAAAAACCAACTGATGCCAATTATAAAGAAAATATCTGGGGTTCAATCAGTGACCTAGAATTACTGACCCTCCGATCATCATCGCCGTCCCCCGATACTTCCAACTTTCCATCTTTGGAAAATCAGACTGACTTCCAACGATTAGGGATTCAACCTTCCCTGGAGGTAAATGTGATTGTTAAAGGAGCCAAGGACTCCACACTAGGTCTACCTGCCTTGAGGCCACAAGAGGGCGGTAAAGCGTGGAACGGGAATCACCCTCCAGAAGCTATTTACACCTTGGAGGTTTCTAAAAATCCAGAATCACCAAAATTAAAACTTTCTTGTCCTCAAGTGGATCTGAGCTCTACTGCACATACATCGAACGGACCCTTTCCTCCAGACATGGGGGCAAAGCCAAATGATGAGCAAGCTGCAATCTCAGGTACTCAATTGGATACTTCTGCCCTTAAATATTGATCCCCAAATGCCTCTGCTATATTAAAAATAAAAATAATCGAACTCGGAACTAAGGAGGAAAAATCTGAGAACATACTGCCCTCACAAAATACTCAAAATAAATTGGATCAAAACGCTGTTTGGAATCTTTTTTTCAACACCTTGCAACTAATGCTGGATGCTTTGTCCTATTAGTCCTCCAAAATGGACATTCAGGTGGATTTACTGAATGCTATGGCTAACTCAGTATCACGGACTGATCAGAAACTGGCAAACTTAAACAATCTGATAAAGCGAGTTCAGAACCTTGCAGAAATCACAAGAACAGATTGCACCTGTGAGCCTATAATCAACAAACTGGCCTCACTCCCAGAAGTGCTAAATTCAATGATAACAAATCTTAAAGAAAATCTAAATATGAAAAGAGTGGGTGAAATTTCAGCCAAAGAATCACCCAAGCAAAGAGAGGAGGGCGGAAACAACAAAAATACGAGCAACAGAGCCTATTTCCACCCTGAGGAAATGCCTGACAAGGTAATAGAATCCCCTGAAGAACCAGGATGCGGACAGGAAGGAACACCAAAGGAAAATGCACGCTCATTAAAATCCCCTGAGATGGGAAAAGGATGTCAGCCTGAGATTCAGATAAATGCACTTCCCACCGTCCCCCCCAAATCTGTGGGACATCTGCTATGCCTAGAAAAGCCACCTACAAAAAGACAAAAGAAAAAACAGTGAAAAGCAAGGAACAAAATAGGGGGTGCCTCTTTGGGCCCTCCTGCTACAAAGTCAAGCCCCTCTATAAATATGGATACAAGTAATTATATGTTAAAGCCCTATGACTTGATTAGAAACAAAAAAAGTATTCCACCAGCAAATAAACTTTTTCCATTATTCAACTCTCAAACAAGGGGCCTTATTCTCCAAAAACACAAGGAGCAAAACGAACCACATTCCAATGTGGAGTTAGTGAAGTATAAGGACCAACGAGCGTTGCCAAACTCAAATGTTATAGGCCAAAATAAGCAGGAAACACAGAACATCAATCTACATCAATTGGAGGTGAAAGCTGAACTAAGTTACAGTCCCTTGACTAACAGGAGGTGCTTTGACGAAGAAGGCCTAACAATTACAGTTGCATATCCTGAACATGCTGAGGGTCAAAGAACTACAATAGGGGCTCAAATTACTTGGCACCAGCCTAAAAAAGGAAGACGGCCTAGACCACTCTCGGAGGGAGAGTCCCTAAACAGATCAGCTACGAGGCAAACTGTTGCTAATTCAGGCTGGTCAGATAGAGAATCTCTATCACGGACAGAGGTAACAGAATACAAGGGGACAGCCAAAACGGAAGAAAAGGAGGACCTTATAAGAAGTCCCAAATATGTCCCGTCTACAGACTGCAAAAAACGAATTCTGGAACCTCAATATCAATCCAGGGGCTCACATGATATCTTAAATAGAGGAAATATATTAAAATTGTTACAAGCTATCCCAGCTCTAAAAGACATAAAGTCTATTGATATTGTTTCTATAGAATTTCTACTGGTGTTCAAAAGTAATGAAGTAGGATCAAACGAATCAACCCTGGTAACTTGGAAGACACCACAAATGGTTAGGAGAGTTGGTAAAGAAAAAATCTCTTTCTTAAAATGGGGAATCAAATTGAGTATACCCAAACAAACAGGCTATCCTGACCCTCTAGAGGATCAAACTAATATTTGGAACCTAACAAATTCAAAAGTGCTAAATAAACCTTTTTCAGTTCTTAGATCTGCAATTGGAAAACATAATGAAGATTCCACAGGGTTCAAAGTACCAAACATGCACCCCTTAATGCAGCTAGATTTGGCTTGGATGTCGGAAGTATCCATTTAGAAAATCACCAGTGACTTCTGAGTAGTCGGGATCACTATAGGTTGGTAACTCCACAAGATAAACCCCTCCAAGTTTGCTCCTGGAATATAACTGGGGTAAGATCAAACACCGAACAAAAAAGGTCTGACAAGCCTATTAAAAAAAATCAAATTATCTTTTTGCAGGAGACTTGGGCTACCAGTCCCTTCACAATTGACAGATTTATAGTTTTCTGTTCGCCAGCAACCAGGGAAAAAAGGTTTGGCCATCCAAAGGGGAAATTAGCAATCTTTATTTCAGCAGGGTTAAATATATCATGTACATGACTATATGAGGAAAACAAAGAGTTCCTGTTAGTAAAGCTAGATGGATGGAAAAAAGAACACCCAAGCCCACTCCTGCTAATAAATGTTTATATTCATCCAGATGCACGATTTAAGAAACATATATCCACCAAACTGATAGATACAATATTAACTGCCCATTATGACTTAGGATCCCTGGAGCTTCTAATAGCTGGGGACTTCTATTTGAAATTAATAAATCCCTTTGAAAGGGATGCCCAAACCATCATCCAAGATCATTTGTAGGCAGTACCACAGCAGTCTTTGGGGTCAATAGAGCGAGGTAAACCAGGCACAATGGGACTTTCCCTAGTAATAGGTCTTAAGGACCTTGGGCTCAGCCTCCTAAATGGAAGGTTCCACAGGATACTCCGCCGGCAACCACCTGCTATGTCACTGGAACTCAATTAACAATTGACTACACTATGGCCTCTTTATTTCTACTTACTTTAATTACTAAGTACTACATCGTAAAATCATCTAAGAGTGACCATGGTCAACAATGCTTGGAGACTGGATGTGGCTTCCCCATATTTAATACTGCACCAACTGCACCAAGGGATGTCACTACAAGGAACTACAAAAAACTTCGATGGAATGAAAGATCACTGGAATCCATTGGAGAACGGTCAATGGTGATAATTGACCTTTGCTATATCAATACAACTGGTGACTCAATAAATAACTGGTTGAAGTTCCTGGACATATTTGCAGCTGGTCTGCTCACAGATAGATCGCAAAAGAACTACCTAAATCAGGGGAAAGCGAAAACAAACAAGAATATAAACATTTCAGCACACATGATTAAATTAAGAAGACAACAAAATAGACTTCTAAAATTATATAAGATGAATCCAACTGATTGACGTGTTAAGGCTGACCTAAGACATTTAAACAATATTTATCGGAAACAAATATGGGATCATAAAAGACAGAAGAATCATGACTGTTGGGCAAAGGCTTTATTCCTAAACAAAAAATCAAATGTGCAGGGATTTTGGAAAATGGTAAATGACTTGAATAAAGCTCCAATGACCTCACTAGCTCCAATATTTCAGAATCCGTATGATCTGCTTAATTAATTCACCACTTTGGTGGAAAAATGGGATCTATCAAAAACCTAGACAAGACAACAAATGGCTTAAATCCAAAAGGAGTTATATTAAAGCCCCCTACTATCCAAAAGGAACCTGAAAAATTTACATTCACAACGTCAGAACTTGTAAACTTAATGAAGAAAAGCAAAGGTGGAAGTGCCCCAGGTCCAAATGGGATCCCAAAAGCATTGTTCAAAATGAATCCAGACTTTTGGGGAGAAAAGCTTATCTCGACTTATAACAACTGTATAGAATTAGGTACAATTCCAAAATCTTGGAGGGGGCGATAATTCACCCAATATTAAAGGAGGTTGTAAATCTCAACCCGAGAATTATCGATTGATTACTTTAACGGATTTCGAGGCCAAATACTATGCTGGGCTACTACTGGAGCATCTTCGCAGGTGGGCAACTGAGAACGGCATTATCCCCCCCAATCAGACAGGCTGAGCAAAGGGCCCTGGAACGGTCACAAATATACTCACTCTCTCCGTTATCATTGACAAATGAAAACAAAAGAACCAACCTCTGTATCTGTGCTTTGTAGATTTCAAATCAGCTTTTGATTTGGTACAACAGTGTCTTCTGTGGGAAAAATTAGCCTCCTGGGGAATACCAGGGAATCTGCCAAAAGGTATTCAACAGCTATACACAGATACATGGATTAGAGTTAAGATAGGAGACAGATCCTTCCTTTCAAGGGAAATTGAGACAAAACAAGGTGTGAAACAGGGCTGTGTGCTGGCACCACTTCTTTTTAATCTTTTTTTTTTCAGATCTGACCATGAAGCTAAATAAGGTGAATGTGCACTCTCCTAAGGTTGTGACATGCTTATTTCCAATTTGCTATACGCCGATGATGTAGTACTTCTGAGTCAAACCAAAGTAGGACTATGTCGGCTCATTGTCAAATTATCGGAATATGCTGAGCAAATGGAATGGAAATTAATCAGAAAAAACCCAAAGTGATGGAAATTAGTAATAAAATCTCCAGAGCTAAAAAATGGCACACACAAAGGGGAGAATAAGTAAATCAATATAGATACCTGGGCGTACTATTGAACTACTATGAACGGGGGTCTTTTCTCCCTCAGAGGCAGGAACTACCTAGAAAAGGAAATGTTCTACTGCTTGCCTTTTGCACCCTGAGGCCTGGAGGCTGGGTGGTCAAAAGCAGACAAGGATTCCTTCATCAGACATCGCTTTGGCATTACTCCTGGTGATGCCCATCGACCCCTATAGGAACGCACTGTAACAATTCTTCAGTGTAGGCTGTGCAGATGTGGACTGGAAGATATAATTCACCTGATCTGTATCTGTAACAACCTAAGAAATGAACGAAAAATTCTATTAAAGGCAGCATTCAACCAAAAGGGGATACGGTCCTGTAGACAAGCAATGATTGCCTGCTTTAAACCTTCTGACTTTGGTGGTCATTCTGACCTCGGCGGTAAAAGGCGCCTACCGCCGGTCAGAAATCCTCCATAATCCCGCCGCGGTCGCGGAAACCCGCCACGGTCATTCTGACCCGCAGAAGGCAAACCTCCGAAAATCCGACCGCCACAACAGACCGCCAGACCAGCGGTCGGCGGAAAGGTGGAGGTGACCAAACCTCCACCGTCACGCCAACAGAAATACGCCCATGCCATTACGACCCACGAATCCACGCGGCGGTCATTCAAACGCGGTATTCCATTGGCGGGACACACCGGCGCGGTCAGAATACACACAAACGAACAAAACTCAGCCACATTGGACGATTTGAATCCCACACACCTGATACACATACACACACCACTCCCACACACACAATACAATATAAAACACACACCCACATCACCCACAAACCCCTACGCTTAAAAATTCGTAAAGAAGGCAAGAGCGAGACACCAGCATCCAAAACATAACAGCCACAGCCACTCAACACCATCACCCACACACTATCCACACACAAAACAACACACACCACCACACTCAACTCACTTAAATACACATACTCCACCCCACACATCATACACACCACCCCATGGCACCCCAAAGACAACCCCGCTTCACAGACGAAGAACTCAGGGTCATGGTGGAGGAAATCGTTCGGGTAGAGCCCCAGCTGTTCGGCACACAGATACAATACACCAGCATTGCCCGGAGGACGGAGCTATGGCAGAGGATTGTCGACAGGGTGAACGCAGTGGGACAGCACCCCAGAAATCGGGAAGACATCAGGAAGCGATGGAACGACCTACGGGGGAAGGTGCGTTCCATGGTATCCAGGCACAACATCGCCGTGCAGAAGACTGGCGGAGGACCCCCACCTCAACCCCCACAATTCACATCATGGGAGGAGGAAGTCTTGAACATCCTGCATCCTGACGGCCTCGCAGGAGTCGGCGGAGGAATGGATACTGGTAAGTTGAAGCTTCAATACTGCTTCCCCCCCACCTGCATGCCAAATCAGACCCCAACCCTCACCCCCATCCTCGAACCCCACCCTCACCCCCACCCCCATCCTCACCCCCACCCTCACCCCCACCACCATCCTCACCCCCACCACCATCCTCACCCCCACCACCATCCTCACCCCCACCACCATCCTCACCCCCACCCCCAGCACACCTATTCCCCGCCAATGTCTCACCATCACAACCCACACATCCCAAAACCTAGGCCTGCATGCGTCCACTAAGCATGGACACCCATCACCAAAGCATGCCCAATGCATATACACATCCCCCCACAAGCCACCCTCACCAAAGCCCCCACACACGAATGCCAGCACTTGGGGACACGAGAACCCACAGATACACCCTTATGCCACACATTGAAACTATAACCATACCTCTATACCCCTGCAGGACCCGACCGTCAACACACCGCGGCGGAGGGGCCAGAATTATCCACACCCCCCACCCAAGAGGCCGTCAGCGATGACAGCAGCTCTGTCGATCTGGACACCGATGACCAGCCCGGACCATCGGGGACCTCTGGACAGTCGGTTCCCCTCACACAGGCACAGGCCACTACAGACCCTAACCCCTCTGGGAACACCAGCACAGCTCCCACCCAGCGGGCCCATGCCTCTGTCTCCAGGGCGCGTCAATCTGCGGTGTGTCTACCACTACAGGGCACCCAGGATAACCCACGACCCCAACAACAACAGGGACCTGGGGGCAGTGGTAGTGGGCACACCGGCCAGGGGGCAGAGGCCCAGGGAAACAGGGCAACTCGGCGGGCAGCTGTGCGACAGGGGGGGGAGGAGAGGCCCAGGGAACCCACTCTCCACAAGGTCCTCACCACCATCATGGGAGCATACAACCGCTCCCAGGAGACGATGGCGACGGTACTGGCCCGGTTCCAGGAGATCCAGGTGCTGCAGGAGGAACACTATCGGGGGTACAGGGAGGACATCAGAGCCATCAACACCACCCTGGTTACCATGGTAGGGCTGCTGCAGGACCTCGTAAACAGCAGGGCGGACACTGAACAACACCCAAGGGCCCCTGCCACTAGCCTGGACCAAGAACAGCCATCCACCTCCGCCGGCGCTAGTGGACAGGAGGCCCCCGCACAGCAGCAGCCCACCAGACCCCCACCTCCTGCAGGAGAAGAACCACCCCGCAAGAGGGCCCTGAGATCTCGCAAGAAGACAGAGTAGGATGTCAAGACCCCCGCCAGCAAAGGATACCACCTGATGTCATCCCACTGTCCCACATTGTCACCCTGTCCATCCTTGAACTGCCCATGCTCCATCTCTCCACAGGCCTCTGGACAATGCACCTGTGTGACTGTTACTCTGGACTCTGCCATGGACATTCCTTCACCATAGCCCCCACCCACTTGAAACCACCCATCCCATTTTGAGCACTTCAATAAACACCTATTTTGCACCAAAATATCAGGAGTCTGGCTGTGATTTCAATAGATTGTAATTGACATGACAGTGCAAATATGTCCTTGTACATGGTGAAGTCAACAAACAGCTGCCACAAAGCTGTAGTCCATGGGGAAACGAAGCACAGGAC
Source organism: Pleurodeles waltl (assembly GCF_031143425.1). Classification (NCBI taxonomy): domain Eukaryota; kingdom Metazoa; phylum Chordata; class Amphibia; order Caudata; family Salamandridae; genus Pleurodeles; species Pleurodeles waltl. Next base: position 404,240,489 of record NC_090450.1, on the reverse strand, counting down.
TCGTAGTGGGGACCCCAGATCTGAAATAGGGAGGGAAAAGCCAAAACTCAGTCATCATACACTGGGGCAAATAGACAGGCAGCAGAGATGCTGCAGAGTAGTTAACATTTACTAAATTATCTTTGAAATGTTACCTGTGTCCTATTGGAAGTACTGTTCAATGATTCTGTCCCTGTTGTCTGTTTCAGCCCCGTCGTCTTCCTCCTCGTCACTCTCCTCAGGTTCCACCGCTGCCACAACACCACCGTCTCGACCATCCTCCTGCAGGAAAGGCACCTGGCGGCGCAAAGCCAGGTTGTGAAGCATGCAGCAGGCCACGATGATGTGACACACCTTCTTAGGTGAGTACATTAGGGATCCACCGGTCATATGCAGGCACCTAAACCTGGCCTTTAGGAGGCCAAAGGTGCGTTCGATCACCCTCCTAGTACGCCCATGGGCCTCATTGTACCGTTCCTCTGCCCTGGTCCGGGGATTCCTTACTGGGGTCAGTAGCCACGACAGGTTGGGGTACCCAGAGTCCCCCACTAGCCATACACGGTGTCTCTGTAGCTGTTCCATCACGTAAGGGATGCTGCTATTCCTGAGGATGTAGGCGTCATGCACTGACCCTGGGAATTTGGCATTTACATGCGAGATGTACTGGTCAGCCAAACACACCACCTGGATGTTCATTGAATGGTAACTTTTTCTGTTCCTGTACACCTGCTCCCTGTCTCTTGGGGGAACCAAAGCCACATGGGTCCCATCAATGGCACCAATTACGTTGGGAATATGTCCAAGGGCGTAGAAATCACCCTTCACTGTAGCCAATTCGCCCACCTCAGGGAAAATGATGTAGTTCCTCACGGATTTCATCAGGGCAGACAACACTCTGGATAACACCTTCGAAAACATGGGCTGAGACATCCCGGAAGCAATTCCCACGGTTGTCTGAAATGACCCACTTGCCAAGAAATGTAGTACTGACATGACCTGCACCAGAGGGGGAATCCCTGTGGGTTGGCGGATGGGGGACATCAGGTCGGGCTCCAGCTGGGCACACAGTTCATGGATAGTGGCACGGTTAAGACGGTAGGTCAGGATAATGTGGCGTTCTTCCATTGTCGACAGGTCCACCAGCGGTCGGTACACGGGAGGATTCATCCGTCTCCTCGCCCAACCCAGCGGACGGTGCCTAGGAAGGACAACATGGAGCACACAGTCAGGCAACCCACAGGTACGTACTCACAGCTAGCACAGTATACGATTCTCTATGCAGTGAATGGCGTGTCTGAGTGGCTATGCAAGGCCTAGGCCTGTGTGACGCAGTTGAAATTGAGCCATGTGGGCCCTGGAAATGGCGGCTGCCTGACCTGTGAAGTGTGACAATGGGATGTGAGGTCAATACGCTGGCGTGGCACACCGCGGCGGGCGAAGACCGCGGCGCGAAGCCGCATTGGTTAACATTGAAGCCTATGGGTTTCAGGAGCCAATGGCGAAGGGCGCCGGCGGTGGCGGGACGCACCGCCGCGGTACGCACCGCCGCGGACGTGACCGCCATTTTCTATCTACTTATCCACTTGCGACTTGAACTTTCACAGGAGAGGACCTATACTGCAAGTGTTGCTGTGACCTCGGTCTGGAAGGGACAATGGCTGCTGCGACTGGGGAAAGGGCCCCTGCCTTCACTGGAGAGGAGTTGGAGAAACTTGTGGATGGGGTCCTCCCCCAGTATGCGCTACTCTACGGTCCTCCAGACCAACAAGTGAGTTTAATTCAATATGGATTTGGGGCCACTGGCTGGCTTGGGGGCCTGGCGGGGATGGGGGGCATGTTGGGGCTGGCGGGGGGCCTGGCGGGGGGCCTGGCGGGGATGGGGGGCATGTTGGGCATGGCGGGGGGCATGGCGGGGATGGGGGGCATGTTGGGCATGGCGGGGGGCATGGCGGGGATGGGGGGCATGTTGGGCATGGCGGGGGGCATGGCGGGGGGCCTGGCGGGGATGGGGGGCATGTTGGGCATGGCGGGGGGCCTGGCGGGGATGGGGGGCATGTTGGGCATGGCGGGGGGCATGGCAGGGATGGGGGGCATGTTGGGCATGGCGGGGGGCCTGGCGGGGATGGGGGGCGTTGGGCCACTGGAAAGGAAAATGCTGAGAAACTTGAACGTGGTATTTCTCCCTCCCTGTACGTGTCACATAGGTCCGCGCCCATGAGAAGATCGGGATTTGGCGTGCCATCGCCAAGGAAGTCCGGGCCCTGGGGGTCCACCATCGACGGGGCACCCACTGCCGCAAGAGGTGGGAGGACATCCGCCGCGGGACCAAGAAGACCGCCGAGTCTCTGCTGGGGATGGCCTCCCAACGTAGGCGGGGTGCCTGCCGTCAACTGAGCCCCCTGATGTTCCGGATCCTGGCGGTGGCCTACCCTGAATTGGATGGGCGCGTGAGGGCAGCACAGCAGACACAAGGGGGTGAGTACAAGCATTATCTACTCTTTTGTCGCGCAGTGGAGGTGTCTGGGTGGGGGAGGAGGGCTGGGGGTCCCCCTAGGCCAGGGCGATATCTGTAGGCTGGGCACCCCCGTAAGCCCCTGTGTCCCCAGCCACCACCCTCAGTAGTTTGTCAGTACAGCCATCCCTGGGCCGTGTCATCCATGGGTGCAGTTGTCAACTCTAGGCGTGTAGGCCATGTTCCACGGAATGCGTAGCGTACCCCAAGTGCGCAACTTAGTGCAGGGGGCATCTGTGTCTGTCATGTCCGCTAACTGTACCGGAGATCCATGTACTCAATATCCCTTTATTTCTCTCTCCCCCCCCCCTTTTTGTTTGTCTTTCTGTGCTTGTGTGCATCAGCATCATCAGGCGGAGGAGAAGTGGCATCGGGGCAGGAGGGAGCTGCATCTCACATGGCCCAGGAGGGCCATGCCACAGAGTCAGACTGGACCAGTGAGACGGAGGGCGAGGGGAGCTCCACGACGGGGACGACTGGAGCCTGCAGCGACACGGACACGTCCTCGGAAGGGGGCTCCCTTGCGGGGGTGGCACCATCCGTGCCCCCCGCCATTACAGGTACAGCCGCCACCCAGCGCACCATCTCCGCCCTCCCAGCAGCCCCTCCGCGTTCGCCCCGTGCCCGCTCTGCCAGGAAGCCGGGCATCTCCTTCGCCCCAGGCACCTCAGGCCCTGCCCCTGTTACCCCAGCTGCCCTCAGTGAGGAGGTCATTGACCTCCTCCGAACGCTCATTGTTGGGCAGACTACCCTTTTGAATGCCATCCAGGGGGTGGAGAGGGAGGTTCATCGCAGCAATGCGTACCTGGAGGGCATTCATTCGGGTCAGGCTGCCCATCAGCGATCGTTCCAGGCTCTGGCCTCAGCACTGACGGCAGCCATTGTCCCTGTCTCCTGCCTCCCTCTACTAACTCCCTCCTCCCAGTCTCCTGTTCCTCTGCCTGTCCCACCCACACCATCAGACCAGCCTGCACACACCTCAACACCCAAGAGAAGCTCATCCAAACATAAGCACCACAGATCACGCAGACATTCACACACGCAACATTCCGATGCAGACATGCCAACAGTCACTACCACCTCTGTGACCCCCACCTCCTCGTCTCCCTCCTCCCTCCCTGTGACGTCTACACTCACACCTCCATTCACCTCACCATCAGCCAGTGTTTCCATCACCAGCACACCCTCCACTCCAGTCCGCACACGTGCAGTCACCACCCCCACTGCCATTTACACGTCCCCTGTGTCCTCTCCCACTGTCTGTCACCCCCTCTTCCACACCACACAAACGCAGCCACCCACCCACCCAACAGCCATCCACCTCACGACAGCCTATCCCTCCTGCACCTGCACCCAAAGACAGCAAACGTGACTCACCTACAACCACATCCTCTCCCTCCACTCCCATTCCCACTGTACCTACCACTCTCCATTGTCCCAAGAAGCTCTTCCTCGCCACTACTAACTTCTTTCCTGACCCTGAGCCCCCCCCTCCTTCTCGTCAGGGTAAGAAGAGCACCTCAGCCACCACCAGCCCTGCAGCCCCCTTGACAAGGGTGCAGGGGTATTGGAGCCCGCCAGCCCGCATGTCTGGATCTTCGCCCAGCAGCAAGGGGACAGCCAGCCCACCCCCTGGGAAGAGGAGCAGAAGGCGGAAGGGGCGCCGCAGGAGCCCGCCTTCTACATCCCCCCCGGACACCACCCAGAGACAGTCACCAGCCACAGCTCCAAAGGGAGGAAAGGGCCACAGGCCGACGACTAAGGAGGGCAAGGGCAGCAAGTTGGAGAGGTCAGGCAGCAGGCCTGCTGCCCAGGAGGAGCCCACAACCCCCATAGCCGCTGCCCCGGGAGGAACCGGCACAGCTGCCCCGGGAGAGCCCACCACCCCCATAGCCGCTGCCCAGGGAGGACCCAGCCCAGCTGGCCAGGAGGGCCCCACCACCCACAGCCCAGGTGGGCAGTGAAGGAGCACCATCCCCGCTGCCCAGGAGGGCACCACCAGGCAATTAGCAGTTGGCCATAGACCGTCCGCCGTCTCAAGAACCGCTGAACTGGGCCCCGCCGTCTCAAGAACCGCTGAACTGGGCCCCGCCGTCTCAAGAACCGCTGAACTGGGCCCCGCCGTCTCAAGAACCGCTGAACTGGGCCCTTCAAGGCAAGAACCGCTGAACTGGGCCCCGCCGTCTCAAGAACCGCTGAACTGGGCCCCGCCGTCTCAAGAACCGCTGAACTGGGCCCCGCCGTCTCAAGAACCGCTGAACTGGGCCCTTCAAGGCAAGAACCGCTGAACTGGGCCCCGCCGTCTCAAGAACCGCTGAACTGGGCCCCGCCGTCTCAAGAACCGCTGAACTGGGCCCCGCCGTCTCAAGAACCGCTGAACTGGGCCCCGCCGTCTCAAGAACCGCTGAACTGGGCCCTTCAAGGCAAGAACCGCTGAACTGGGCCCCGCCGTCTCAAGAACCGCTGAACTGGGCCCCGCCGTCTCAAGAACCGCTGAACTGGGCCCGCCGTCTCAAGAACCGCTGAACTGGGCCCCGCCGTCTCAAGAACCGCTGAACTGGGCCCTTCAAGGCAAGAACCGCTGAACTGGGCCCCGCCGTCTCAAGAACCGCTGAACTGGGCCCCGCCGTCTCAAGAACCGCTGAACTGGGCCCCGCCGTCTCAAGAACCGCTGAACTGGGCCCGCCGTCTCAAGAACCGCTGAACTGGGCCCCGCCGTCTCAAGAACCGCTGAACTGGGCCCGCCGTCTCAAGAACCGCTGAACTGGGCCCCGCCGTCTCAAGAACCGCTGAACTGGGCCCCGCCGTCTCAAGAACCGCTGAACTGGGCCCCGCCGTCTCAAGAACCGCTGAACTGGGCCCTTCAAGGCAAGAAGCGCTGAACTGGGCCCCGCCGTCTCAAGAACCGCTGAACTGGGCCCCGCCGTCTCAAGAACCGCTGAACTGGGCCCTTCAGGGCAAGAACCGCTGGCCCTTTGGCAGACGTGGCAGGGCAGGATCTATCTCGGGCAGGGCTGCAGGATGTCCTCTGGCCAACTTGCCTCCTCCAGTGGCAGTGGGGTCTGTTATGGACTGTATGGACTGTGGCTTTGCTCTCCCCAGGATGGCCCAGTGGGCAGGCCACCCACTGTATGGACTGTATGGACTGTGGCTTTGCTCTCCCCAGGATGGCCCAGTGGGCAGGCCACCCACTGTATGGACTGTATGGACTGTGGCTTTGCTCTCCCCAGGATGGCCCAGTGGGCAGGCCACCCACTGTATGGACTGTATGGACTGTGGCTTTGCTCTCCCCAGGATGGCCCAGTGGGCAGGCCACCCACTGTATGGACTGTATGGACTGTGGCTTTGCTCTCCCCAGGATGGCCCAGTGGGCAGGCCACCCACTGTATGGACTGTATGGACTGTGGCTTTGCTCTCCCCAGGATGGCCCAGTGGGCAGGCCACCCACTGTATGGACTGTTTGGACTGTGGCTTTGCTCTCCCCAGGATGGCCCAGTGGGCAGGCCACCCACTGTATTGACTGTATGGACTGTGGCTTTGCTCTCCCCAGGATGGCCCAGTGGGCAGGCCACCCACTGTATGGACTGTTTGGACTGTGGCTTTGCTCTCCCCAGGATGGGCCAGTGGTCATGGAGTCCCCTCGTGGATCTGGCGTCGTGTACTCAAGTGGCTGAGGTGCCCCCCCTTCCCTTCCCCCTGAGGTGCCTGTCCTATTTTCTTTCTGATGCCCCTGCAGTGTTCTCTCCGTGGAGTTCTTGTCGTGGGACTGGGCCTTGCCCCTTTGCACAGGACCCCTGTGATCCACGGACAGTGGTTGGACTACATTTAGTAGCTGTATATATTTTGTACATAGTTTATTTATTTATTGGGATTAATGGTGTACATATTTCAATATATCTGCCCGTTTATGATCTCTTCTTTTGGTCTTTGCATTATTTCGGAGGGGGGTGGTTTGTGGGTTGTGACAGTGATCTGTGGGAATGCATTGATGTGTGTGTTGTAGTGGGTGTGGGTGGGTGGGTGTGTGCCGGTAATCTTTTCCCTCCCCTGTGTCGTAGGTGCCGTACTCACCGATGTCTTCCGCGCCGCCGGGCGTGCTCCTGGTATATGAGGAGGAATAGGAGTGCGGGGATGACCTGCAACTCTGGCTCCATACTGCCGGAATCTCGCGTGGAGTGCGTAGAGGTGAGCGTTTTCCCGTTCGTAGTCTGTTTCCGCCGTGTTCTTATCGGCGGTGCTCCCGCCCCGGAAAAGGTGGCAGATTGGTGGGTCATAATAGGGTAGGCGGTACTTTGTCTGCCGCCGGGCTGTTTGCGGGTACCGCCGCGCTGTTTGTTTGTACCGCTGTGGCGGTCGGAGTGTTAAGTTGGCGGGCTGTGTTGGCGGTTCCCGCCAGGGTCAGAATTGCATATTTTAGACCGCCGGCCTGTTGGCGGCTTGGCTGCCGCTTTATCACCGACCGCCAGGGTCAGAATGAGGGCCTTTGTCTTGAATGCAAAATTTACAAAGTTTTTACGCTTGATATAAAAAAAACTACTACTAGTTCAAAATCAGTAAAAATATAACATAGGGACATGTTGGCTCATGGGCTCGTATAGTAAATACGAAAATATTTTTAGCACCTACTTTTTAAGAACTACTTTTATAGCAAACTCGGATTACATGTATAAAGATGAAGGCACTGCTAAATGATGCATTTTACAACAAAATTGTCGGACAATAATAATCTCACCTTTAAATAGGAGGTCATTACCAGCAACAACATTAAACAACATTATCTTTCCCATGTAATATGCACTAGGAAAGTTATGGTTAGAGATGCTGGACTGCATGTAAAGACAAAAAGTAAATTTTCAGACTGGAATGGGGAGTTTCCTAAAATGTATGCATCTTAAAATGTATGTAAGATGCATTGGTTTTTATTAAATATGCATTTAAATAAAACTTAACCTAACAATCACCATACCTTCATGCTGTAATAGATGGAGTTTGGAACCTGTTATTTTAAGTAGAAAAAAATACATTCAAACAAACAAGCAAATACAAAAAATGATCATTGAAAAACAACACACATATTGACCACACATATTGCCCAATAGTGAAACAAGAAATAGTACCATACTGCTACTATTTTGACATTAGATTTGTGAATTTTAAATTTGGATTCATATGTTTTACAAAGGTGGAAACACATTATCAACAGCTAACTTAAGAGCAAACATTACATTTCTGTTTCTTGAGCCATTGAGAAGTATAACTTGCCACTGTCCACTGCACCAGGGCTTCCAGTCAAGCCTTCAGCATTTAGGATGTGTAAGCCCTTTTCCTCCCAGGGAAAACGTTTTTTAAAAACATTTATTTAATAACTTTTAATTGAAGTTTTAGATTTACAAAAAATAAATAGTAACAGTAGGCGATATCCTTAATACATGTCTTATGAAGGCATATATTATATGTGGTCACCGAAGCAACAAACTAACAAATCATTATTCAACTAGATAAGTGAATTTCGAGTGCCCAACCGTATGGTGGGAACTAAGTAAACAGAAGGAGAGAAGTGAAAAAATAGAGAGTAAAAGAAGTAGGAAAAGGAAAGATCGGGGGCAAGAAGGAAAGAAGTGAGATGAACTATCTGTGTTTACAGGGAACACTATACTGTTCCCGGGAATTAATTTCAATGTTGGAAAAAGAAAGAGCTAATTGATTGTAGCATCAAGGTGAACCTGGGTAGGGAAGAGGTATTGTTTATGGTGTATTGACTAGTTCTAGGCATTTATCAATGTTGTTTCAAAGGGCCTTGTCAGCCGAGATTCGGGGGTATTGAGTTGAGAGGACTGAGTGAGCACCCCTAATGTATCTCAACCACACCCACCAGGTGTTACTGGAGGCGTTTCCCAGTGATTTCCAGTTGATCAGGATGGTTTTATGGGCCGGTGTAAAAAGTAAGTCGACTAAGAGTAAGACTTCGCGTCTCTGATTGGAACTGTCTGAAGGATGTGAGATGCTGCATATGGAAAAGAAGAAGAGCCTAGGAAGTTTAGTTTGTAGGATCACATCAATAGTGTCATGAACTTCAATCCAAATATTGTATAGGAGAGGGTATTCGTATAACATGTGTGGCAGGTCTGCGTGTGGTGTATTGCAGCTCCAGCAATTGTCATTTTCTGAGATGCCTAGAGTAGCAAGTCGTGTGGGATAAAATATGTTCTTTGAAGGATGTGTTGATTGGTTTGTGCAAGATTTGGGATTATCTTTTTGGAGAACTGGAAGGACCATAGCCACTGCCAGTTAACATTTCAAGGTTCACATAGCCCATCTTGCGTCCAATCATTTTGCCATTTCTGTTGAGTGGATAAACGTAGTGAGTTGGAATTAGGGTTGAGTTTGGAGTAGATTTTGAAGGCTGTGTGTCCACCCTCCTGGAGAAGTGATAGGAAGGAGGTGTGTTTAGAGGGGGAAGCTTTATGCTTAGAGATAGCGACCTTCAGTTTAAGGAAGTCATAAAAGTCAGAGGAGGGAAGATCATAATGCCTTGAGATCTCGGAGAATGAGCAGAGTTGGTTTTTGGAGCCTAAATCGTTTATCAAGGTGATACCTTTTGTCTTCCAGGAATTAGTAATAGGGAGTTTTGGGTCCAGTTTAATGTCTTTATTGCACCAAATTAAAGATTGCAGAGAAAGTCTAATTTATTTTTGGAAAGGCGTTTATCGAGTTGCAAAAGGCTGTGCCTGGTATGATTTAGGATAATATTCTGGAAGGTAGGGTGTTTTTTATCAATTGTTAGCAGGCATATCAAAAGGAGCTCATCTGTTAGTTGCTGTTCCAGTGAGAGCCTTGGTGGTGTGAACACAAGGTCATTAGAGAGTAATTTTGCTCCTTGAGCAGAAAGGAAAGCAAGTTGATATTTTTGATAATTTGCAAGGTTGGCACGCCCAGGTGTTTGAGTAGTCGAAGTTTTTTTTTGAGAAATCCTAGGTCTCTTTGCGCTCCAGACGAACTTGTTTGTAAAGCGGTTTAGATTTGGAAAAATTCATCAGAACATAGTATGTGGCACAAGTTCAATAGGTAATTGACAATTGGAGTAATGATCACTTTGATGAATTATAGTTTGCCCACCAGGTAAAGAATTTTGAGGACCAACTTTCTAGGTAGTTCTGCACTTTTTGGAGAACTAAGGCTTCATTGTGGTGAATAGATTCCGACAGGGAATCATTGAATTCAAGACCAGGGTATTTGAGGAATTTTGGTTGCCAAGCTAGGCCAGACGAACCCAATGCCTCTTTGTTGCAAATAATGTTTAGTGGACAGACCGCAGACGTATCCTTGTTGAGGGTATATCTGGACACAGCCAAATATTCAGAGATTTTGTTCAGTATCTCAGGTATTGCGATGTCTGCATGTTCAGTCATAATTAGAATGTCATTGGCGTATGCTGCTGTCTTGAAGAATGTATCCCCAAAATGTACACCTATAGAGTTCTTTTTGTCATTAATGGAGTATAGAAGCAGTTTGATGGCAACCGGAAAAGGGCTGGCGATAGTTGACAGCCTTATCTTGTACCTTGTTTGAGTTGGAATGGATCTGATAGCACTCCATTAGCTTTTATTCTGGCAGTGGGATTAGAATATAGGGACATTACCATTGTTGTGAATGGCTTGCCGAGATTGAAGTTTGATAAGGTGGATCTTAAAAAGGGCCAAGCAACCTTGTCAAATGGTTTTTCAGCATCTAGTGCTATTGCGGCTACAGGGGGGTCCTTGGATTTGGCTATTTGGTGGACATGATGAAAAAGTCCAATGTTATCATTAGAAAATCTGTCTTTTAGGAAGCCTGCTTGGTAGGAACCAATTAGTCGGGGAGAATTCTTTCTATACGTTTGGCCAGGATTTTAGCTTAAAGATCGCAGTCCGGATTTATAAGTGAAATTGATCTATAGTTTTTTGGATGGGTATGGTCTTTCCCTTCTTTGGTTATAAGGGTTATGATCGCTTCATCAGTGGTGCCTCCAATGTGTCCTGATTTTGCATATTCCCGGTAGAGGAGTAGCAGTGGTTTGTGTAGTTGCTCTGTAAAAATCTTATAAAATTGGGCGGTAAAGCCATCCAGGCCAGGGGCTTTCCCCACTTTGAGTGATTTAATTGCTGTGAGGATTTCCTGATCGGTAATGGGTTGATTCAATGATGACTGTTGACCCTTGTCTAGTTTAGGGAGGTTTAGTTTATTAAGGTATGCCAAACTATTAGTCTTATCTATCTAAGGTTTTCATCATACAAAGAGATGTAAAACTCTGGAAAGATCTTGGAAATTTTGTGAGGGTATGGTTGTATTTGGCCCTGATTGTCCTTAACTGGCAGTATTTGTAAGTTGTTTTGTTTGTTTTTTAAGTAACAAGCCACGGTTTTGCCAGCAGAGTTGCCTGTACACCGTTGTATCGATTTGAATATTATAACCCATTGCCTTTTCCTAACACTGAAGATTTTTTTGTATTCATATTTTTTCTGATTTAAAATGTCTAGACTAGGGGTGCCTTTTTCAGTATGTTGTTTAGTGTCCAGTTGTTTTATATCGATTTCTGGTTTATCTAATTGCAGGTTTCTGGCTTTGTTGGTTTCAGCGCTGATTCCTATTATTAACCCTCTAATAGTCACTTTGAAAGTATCCCTTTGTGTTTGGGGGGAGCAATAAGTAGGGGAGTTTTCTAGGAAGACGTTTAAGATGGCGGAGCGAATCTTATCAATCTTGGTTTTGTCTTTTAAAAGGCCTGGTTTGATCCTCCATGGCTTAGAGAAACGGGGAGATATTCCCCAATCCAGTGAAGTTAATATGGCTGAAATTTCTGAGATAAGTCTGGGTTCTATCGCTGTGTGGAATATCATTCTTGTCAGGTTGTTAGACACCAAAATATGGTAAATTCTCGCAAAGTATTAGTGAGGAGTGGAATTAAAAGATATAAGCCAAGATTTAAGAGGGCATTGCGCTACATTAGCATCATTTTTGTTTTTGCTAATGTGGCCCAACAAGGCCAAAACCGCCACGCCACATCTACAAAGTGCCAGGCATAATGCATTCCAGGGAGGGGGTTCCCTCATTAGGGGGGGGGGAATGTCACTAAGATATCTAAAAGATTAATTTGTGCCATTTGCTGCAGTATTTTTAATGCCTGGACAGAACAGGCATTAAAAGGAGGCCCACATTTATATTGGGCCTCAATGTACTTTTCTTAAAACTGCCCCATATTCTCTTGTACCTGGGTTTTGTATGTGCCAAGAGTCTACAAGAGTAAGGGTAGATTTAAGAAAAGTGGCACAGCATTCAATGCAGCGCAACTTTTCTTGCGTCCTTTAGCACCTCCCTAACGCCACCATGAGTGTGCCATATTTAAGATGTGGCGGACCATGGCAGTAGTTAGGGAATGAGCGTCAACATTTTTGACGCTAGTTTGGCGCTTTGCAGGATTAGCATCAACAACGTTAACACTAATCTTGCAAAGCACATTGAGGCCCATTATAAATAACTGTGCCTCCTTTTAATGCCTGCTCTGTGCAGGAGTTTAAAATGCCACAAAAATGGCACAAAGAAACCTTTCACTTCTCCATTGTGCCAAAATGTGGAATAATAAGTGACAAAGAACTGGAGAAGCAGCTGGAGTATGGTTATCTGGTGTTGATAAGATTAGAGGCTACACCAAAACCAAATCAGAGAACAGTTTACAGATAGACAGTTTGCAAAACCATTTTACTAAATTATTGAAATCTAATTATAGTTACATTAACAGTTGGACAGACATACCGTTTGTGGCAGTATCCACCATCTAAAGAGAAGTGAGATGTAGGATTGTAGCTTGAGTCAAACAGAGAAATTATGGCACTACACATTGTGGTGCAACAAATTTGTAATTAATACACTTGTGAACATCATCTTGTACCATGATGCGGCTATTGTCCTTTCCCGTGAACCGCATTCGCTAAAGGTGAAAAGTGTTCTATGTTCTCCAAATATGGCTGGAAACCAATTACCCATTACTAAGTATGAAATGGGATAGGATAAAATGGAATCAAATCAATTTCAGAGAGCGTTTATTACAGGTCAGAGGCTTTGAGTGACTGAAGGGACAAAGTGCTTATGAACATTAGGAGTACACTCAGGTAAAACACTCAGGCAGGTTGCACTCAAGTAGGTTAACTAACTTTGATGCATGCTCAACACATGCTTGACCTAATGCATTCCATTAATTCAGTGAGCATTATATTGTGCCTATTTCCTCTTAACATAATAAAACCTGCAATCTCAGACTCCTTGAGCTTCTTACCATAAATGTGCAGTTTACATTAGGGGCACATGTATTGCAGAGAGTATCGGTAACAAGGTCTGTGGTGAGGAAGGAAGTAGAAGAGAGCCTAGTTTACGAGAGGCCTGTCTTGGAGGGACAGGCAGAGTCTATTTCTGCTTCTTTGATGTTGTTTAGGAAGGAGATCAGATCTTCATGGTCAGTAAACAGATGCGGTGAGACTCTGTTGATGATCCGAAATCTTGCAGGGGCTTAGAAAGAGAACAGGATGTTCATGTTCTGTAGCTTGTGTCTGAGGGAAAGGACGCCTTTCCTGGTGTGAACCTTTGATTTTGAATAGTGTTGAGATATAGTAATTTGGTGGCCATCCCATAAAATGTGTTTGTGTTTGTGGAGAAGTCTAGTATTAATTCAACATGTTGGTACCTGAGGGGTTTGCATATGATCGGTCTGGGTGGTCCGGATGCTTTTGTCTGTCCAGATAGTCTCGTTGGAATGCAGTTTGCTCTTTCAAGTTCAAATCTTTTATCAAAAGAAATATTAAAGGTTCATTGGATCCAGTCTTCCAAGAAAGAGATGCAGGAGCCGTGTTGTTTTTCACAATTCTCAGGGAAGCCAAAGAATCGAATACTGCCCCTCCTGTTTCTATCTTCCAAATCTGCAATGGAGCGTTGCGTCATGACTGAGGTTTTTTGGAGAGAGCTGAGGTCTTTTTTTGCAGAAAATGATTTATCCTCCAGGACACTAATGCGCTGTTCGGTAGCAGATAGTTTCTAGGTAATTTGTCTAATGCCAGGTCTCATTCCAGCGATGTCTTGTTGCATTATGTCCATGCTAACTTTGGTTGTTAGCAAGCTGTAGAACATCAGAGAGTTTTTTAAGGATAGAATCCATAGTGTCTTTGAAATTGGATTATTTTTGACCGTGGATTCTGAAATTGGCACATCATTTTTGGGGCAAATTTTGAGTCCTTCTCTGCCATCTTGCTGTTCACTTAGGGCACAGAAGAGCTATGAGCAAGTTGGAAAGGGCCAAGTTCGGTATCGGATGAGATATTAGAGTAGCGTTATAGGCAGGCTCAGTGTGCTTGATATTGGAAGTTTATGGTTTGAGGTCTTGTAGGAAAGTACCATCTTGCCTGGCATGTTACCCCCATATTTCACTGTATATATGTTGTTTTAGTTGTATGTGTCACTGCGATCCTGCCAGCCAGGGCCCCAGTGCTCATAAGTGTGCCCTGTATGTGTTACCTGTGTTATGACTAACTGTCTCACTGAGGCTCTGCTAATCAGAACCTCAGTGGTTATGCTCTCTCATTTCTTTCCAAATTGTCACTAACAGGCTAGTGACCAATTTTACCCATTTACATTGGCATACTGGAACAACCTTATAATTCCCTAGTATATGGTACTGAGGTACCCAGGGTATTGGGGTTGCAGGAGATCCCTATGGGTTGCAGCATTTCTTTTGCCACCCATAGGGAGCTCTGACAATTCTTACACAGGCCTGCCACTGCAGCCTGAGTGAAATAACGTCCACGTTATTTCACAGCCATTTTACACTGCACTTAAGTAACTTATAAGTCACCTATATGTCTAACCTTTACCTGGTAAAGGTTGGGTGCTAAGTTACTTAGTTTGTGGGCACCCTGGCACTAGCCAAGGTGCCCCCACATTGTTCAGGGCCAATTCCCCGGACTTTGTGAGTGCGGGGACACCATTACACGCGTGCACTACATATAGGTCACTACCTATGTGTAGCTTCACAATGGTAACTCCGAATATGGCCATGTAACATGTCTAAGATCATGGAATTGCCCCACCAATGCCATCCTGGTATTGGGGAGACAATCCCATGATTCCCCGGGTCTCTAGCACAGACCCGGGTACTGCCAAACTGCCTTTCCCGGGGTTTCACTGCAGCTGCTGCTGCTGCCAACCCCTCAGACAGGTTTCTGCCCTCCTGGGGTCCAGCCAGGCTTGGCCCAGGAAGGCAGAACAAAGGACTTCCTCAGAGAGAGAGTGTTACACTCTCTCCCTTTGGAATAAGGTGTCAGGGCTGGGGAGGAGTAGCCTCCCCCAGCCTCTGGAAATGCTTTGATGGGCACAGATGGTGCCCATCTCTGCATAAGCCAGTCTATACCGGTTCAGGGATCCCCCAGCCCTGCTCTGCTGCGAAACTGGACAAAGGGAAGGGGAGTGACCACTCCCCTGACCTGTACCTCCCCTGGGAGGTGCCCAGAGCTCCTCCAGTGTGCTCCAGACGTCTGCCATCTTGGAAACAGAGGTGCTGCTGACACACTGGACTGCTCTGAGTGGCCAGGGCCAGCAGGTGGCGTCAGAGACTCCTTCTGATAGGCTCCTTCAGGTGTTGCTAGCCTATCCTCTCTCCTAAGTAGCCAAACCCTCTTTTCTGGCTATTTAGGGTCTCTGCTTTGGGGAATTCTTTAGATAACGCATGCAAGAGCTCATCAGAGTTCCTCTGCATCTCTCTCTTCACCTTCTGCCAAGGAATCGACTGCTGACCGCGCTGGAAGCCTGCAAAACTGCAACAAAGTAGCAAAGACGACTACTGCGACATTGTAACGCTGATCCTGCCGCCTTCTCGACTGTTTTCCTGGTGGTGCATGCTGTGGGGGTAGTCTGCCTCCTCTCTGCACTAGAAGCTCCGAAGAAATCTCCTGTGGGTCGACGGAATCTTCCCCCTGCAACCGCAGGCACCAAAGAACTGCTTCACCAGTCCTCTGGGTCTCCTCGCAGCACGATGAGCGAGGTCCCTTGAACTCAGCAACTCTGTCCAAGTGACTCCCACAGTCCAGTGACTCTTCAGTCCAAGTTTGGTGGAGGTAAGTCCTTGCCTCCCCACGCCATACTGCATTGCTGGGAACCGCGTGTTTTGCAGCTACTCCGGCTCCTGTGTACTCCACGAAGATTTCCTTTGTGCACAGCCAAGCCTGGGTCCACGGCACTCTAACCTGCATTGCACGACCTCCTGAGTTGTCCTCCGGCGGCATGGGACTCTCTTGTGCAACTTCGGGTGAGCACCGTTTCACTCCACTTCATAGTGCCTGTTCTGGCACTTCTACGGGTGCTGCCTGCTTCTGAGAGGGCTCCTTGTCTTGCTGGGCACTCCCTCTGTCCCCTGACACAATAGGCGACATCCTGGTCCCTCCTGGGCCAGAGCAGCATCCAAAAACCCTAATCGCAACCCTTGCAGCTAGCAAGGCTTGTTTGCGGTCTTTCTGCGGGAAAACACTTCTGCACGACTCTTCACGACGTGGGACATCCATCCTCCAAAGGGGAAGTTTCTAGCCCTTGTCGTTTGTGCAGAATCCTCAGCTTCTACCATACGGTGGCAGCTCCTTTGCATCCACAGCTGGCATTTCCTGGGCATCTGTCCACTCCCGACTTGATCGTGACTTTTGGACTTGGTCCCCTTGTTCCACAGGTACCCTCGTCTGGAAATCCATCGTTGTTGCATTGCTGGTGTTGGTCTTCCCTGCAGAATTCCCCTATCACGACTTCTGTGCTCTTTGGGGAACTTAGGTGCACTTTGCACCCACTTTTCAGGGTCTTGGGGTGGGCTATTTTTCTAACCCTCACTGTTTTCTTACAGTCCCAGCGACCCTCTACAAGCTCACATAGGTTTGGGGTCCATTCGTGGTTCGCATTCCACTTATGGTTTGTGTTGCCCCTATACCTATGTGCTCCTTTTGCAATCTACTGTAACTTTACATTGCTTGCATTACTTCCTTTTGCTATTACTGCATATTTTTGGTATTGTGTACATATATCTTGTGTATATTTGCTATCCTCATACTGAGGGTACTCACTGAGATACTTGGTCCCCTTCTCTTACAGGTACTCAGGTCTGGAAATCCATTGTTGTTGCATTGCTGGTGTTTGTTATTCCTACAGAATCCCCCTATCACGACTTCTGTGCTCTCTGGGGGTAGTAGGTGCACTTTACACCTACCTTTCAGGGTCTTGGGGTGGGCTATTTTTCTAACCCTCGCTGTTTTCTTACAGTCCTAGTGACCCTCTACAAGCTCACATAGGTTTGAGGTCCAATTGTGGTTTGCATTCCACTTTTGGAGTATATGGTTTGTGTTGCCCCTATCCCCATGTGCCCCCATTGCATTCCATTGTGACTATACATTGTTTGCACTGTTTTCTATTGCTATTACTGCATATTTTGGTATTGTGTACATATATCTTGTGTATATTTGCTATCCTCATACTGAGGGTACTCACTGAGATACTTTGGCATATTGTCATAAAAATAAAGTACCTTTATTTTTAGTATATCTGTGTATTGTGTTTTCTTATGATATTGTGCATATGACACTAGTGGTACTGTAGGAGCTTCACTCGTCTCCTAGTTCAGCCTAAGCTGCTCTGCTAAGCTACCTTTTCTATCAGCCTAAGCTGCTAGACACCCCTCTACACTAATAAGGGATACCTGGGCCTGGTGCAAGGTGTAAGCACCCCTTGGTACTCACTACAAGCCAGTCCAGCCTCCTACAGGTCTATTCTGTCTATTTTGTTACACCCTTCTTTTGTCACACACGATCACATAGGTTATTTTAGAGCTCCCCTTTCAAAGCAAAGGCTTTATTTGGTAGGGTGCAAGCACTTTTATTTGGGTGACACAGTCCAAATAGAAGTGTATCTTTTCCAGTTGTAGGTGTATGTTTGGTTTGTTTTAGGTACCCTTGGTTGCTGTTCTGTAAGTACGGTAGTCATATAGGCTCGGCCACGCAATTGAAAGTGGTTGCAGCGTGTTATAAAGGTTCTGAGTTGGGTAGCTTGATGCTTCCCGTCTCGAGTGGTGGCAAAAACCAGCAAGCGGTGTGCAAGCGAAACCCACTGTATGCATTCTGTGAGGAAGTTCTGCTCCTGTGGTTCAGATGAACTTCTCTGTGGTCCGCATGGACCTCATTCATGCACGGCCTGCGCAGCAGGTCCCACGGAAATCAGCCGATTGAATCGGCAGGCACACGCATACATACATGTCCCAGCATTAAGGAATGAGGCACACAGTTTAAGATTTTGCTCTGCTTGGGTGACTTTGTTTGTTCAGTCGTGCTCTTGGTAAGTACGGCGCCGTCTAGGGTATAGGCCTTGCAGACGAGAGCGGCCATAATGGCGGGCTGTGTGCTGGCGAGACTCAGTATGGTGCCTGGCTCTGCAGGGCACAACTCAACATGAGATAATTTTAGAGGCAATTTTAGAGGGCCAAAGTGTGTTTGCTGCGTGACATAGGGGCCCGACTTGGGTGGTGACAGAACCCAGTAAGTAGCAAGAGAGACCAACTGTGGTAAACATAGGGAAGATTTTCACCTATGGTTCTCTGAAGTTCGTGTAGATCTCATTCAATCAGAGTCTGCGCAGTGGGACACATCGCGTTCAGAGATTGTACCCGCAGGCCCACAGATGCTTTACATATTGCAGCAAAAAGGAAAGGGTGCTCTCACTCGCTGAGTATGGCACTGTTTTGAGTATTGGTTAGGCCGCGGGTTGCAGATGGGAGTGGCCATGATGGCAGGCTGTTTACTGGCACATCTCGGTATGGATCGTGGCTCCGCAGGACACAGGGTGACACAGAGCACTTTTAGAGGACCCGTCTTCATGTTTCGACTGTGGTAACAATCCCGGATCTGGCTTTTGGCTGTTTTATGGCATTTGGGGTAATGGAGCTCCGGGCTGGGAGAACCACCACCAGTCCTCTGGGCCTAAAGGTGATACTTGGAGGCCAGGGAACACACTATCTCCCGCTGTTTGTTCCACCTCTTACTAATTTCCACCTGTGTGTGCAGGTTGTTTGCTACAGAATTCACTTTATCAACTATTCAGGCCCACATTTGCCTTTTCTGATAGATAGTTGTGTTTTGTGCTTGAACTCCAAACAACTGTGGGTCTATTTTGATGATTTCTTCCACTGAGACTGACTATTCTCACCCTCTGTAAAATGTGGATTCCCCCTTCCTGCCATAGTATGAAACTAGAAATAAATGAAATAGTGTCTCACGAGTTGATAAAAGAAACCTAAAAAAGTTACAAATGAAAAATGAACAAAGGGAGAGCAAAAAAAATAACCTGACTCCTGAGTGGCAAATTCAGCAGCAAAATGGTGTTCTGTAGTGGAATGGCAAAGGATCATGGTCTGAAACAGACTTTGTTTTATAGCATGTTTTGTAGGTGTTCAAAATTGGCCAATGTATATCAGGTGTGTGCTACTAGCATCCATCCAATAGCCACAGCCTTAGTACAATGTTGAGTGGTGTGAGAAAGTAGCCTCACTCTAGCATGGTTACCCCCAGTTTTGGCCTATTTGTGAGTGTAAGCCAGTGTGTTTTTACTGTGTCACTAGGATCCTGCTAGCCAGGACCCCAGTGCAAATAGTTTGTGGCCTAATGTGTATGCCTGTGTAGTGCCTAACTGTGTCACTGAGGCTCTGCTAATCAGAATCTCACTGCTTATGCTCTCTCTGCTTTTAAATTTGTCACTGTAGGCCAGTGACTTCATTTACCAATTTCAATTTGCACACTGGACCCCCCTTATAAGTCCCTAGTATATGGTACCTAGGTACCCAGGGCATTGGGGTTCCAGGAGATCCATATGGGCTGCAGCATTTCTTTTGCCACCCATAGGGACCTCAGACAAACCCTTGCACAGGCCTTCCATTGCAGCCTCCGTGAAAAAACGCATATGTTATTTCACAGCCATTTTCACTACACTTAAGTAACTTATAAGTCACCTATATGTCTAACCTTCACTTGCTGAAGGTTAGGTGCAAAGTTACCACATCTGAGGGCACCCTTGCACTAGCAAAGGCGCCCACACATAATTCAGGGCCATTTCTCCAGAGTTTGTGAGTGCAGGGACACCATTACACACGTGCACTACATATAGGTCAATACCTATATGTAGCTTCACAATGGTAACTCTGAATATGGCCATGTAACATGTCTAAGACCATGGAATTGTACCCCCATTCCAAATTTGGTATTGGGGAGCCAATTCCATGCATCCTGGGGGCTCCACCATGGACCCCCAGTACTGCCAAACCAGCTCTCTGGGGCGTACAGCTGCTGCCACCTCACAGACAGGGTTCTGCCCTCCTGAGTTCTGGGCAGCCCAGTCCCAGGAAGGCAGAACAAAGCATTTCCTCTGAGAGCAGGTTGTTACACCCTCTCCCTTTGGAAATAGGTGTTACAGGCTGGGGAGGGGTAGTTTCCCTCAGCCTCTGGAGATGCTCTGAAGGTCACAGATGGTGCTCTCCCTGCATAAACCAGTCTACACTGGTTCGGGGACCCCTTCTCCCCTGCTCTGGCGTGGAAACTGGACAAAGGAAAGGGGAGTGACCACTCCCCTGTCTATCACCACCCCAGGGGTGGTGCCCAGAGCTCCTCCAGTGTGTCCCAGACTTCAGCCATCTTGCTTTGCAAGGTGTTGGGGCACTCTGGAGGGCTCTGAGTGGCCAGTGCCAGCAGGTGATGTCAGAGACCCCTCCTGATAGGTCCATACCTGATAAGGTAGCCACTCCCCCTCTCAGGACTATTTAGGGTCTCTCCTGTGGGTTCTCTTCAGATTCTGCTTGCAAATTTCCTTCAGGAATCCTCTGAAACAACTTCAGACTCTTATGACCTCAGATCAACTGCAACCTGCTCCAAGAAATGCTGTAACTGCAACAAAGTGTCTACAAGAGACTCTTTTTTTCAGCAACCTCAGCTCCAAGTCAGCAACTGCAACAGTTTCCACGGTGTGCATGCTCTGGGGATTCCCTGTCTTCCTCCTGCACCAGAAGGACTGACCAAATCTCCAGTGGAGTGATGGAGTCACTCCCCTGCCCCAAGCAGGCACCTTCCAAGGCAACAACCGGTACCCTGGGACTCCTCTCACGGTGATGAGCATGCTCCTAAGGACACAGAGGGTGGACATCATTAACATAGACTGTCCTGAGGTCCTGCTGTCACAATTTGGAGGAGGTAAGACCTTGCCTTCCCTGAGAATGATGGTACCCCTGTTTATTGTGTCTTCTTCTCCTCCTAAGGCCTCTGTGCACTCTTTGCAAAATTCCTTTGTGCACAGCCTGGCCCAGGTCCCCAGCACTCCACCCTGTGACGCTCAACTCACTGAGTTGTTCTCCGGCGGCGTGGGACCTTCTTTTGTAGTGCTGCATCAACTGCATTTTGCACCTCCTTTGTCCCTGTGTTCTGGGACACCCGTGGGTGCTATCTGGTGCTCTGAGGGCTCTCTGAAGTGCTGAGAGCCCCCTCTTCCTCCCCACACAGAGTTGGAGCCCCAGGTCCCTCCTGGGTCCACCCAGAACCATTCTGATGCAAAACACACTTTTGTGCTTAGCCAAGGCATGTTGGCACCTTCAAGCACGAAATATCATCTGTAACAATCTTCATGCCGTGGGACATCTTTTGCATTAGGCAGGAACCTGTTGGCATCTTCCTAGGGTGCATTTTTGCCGTCTTCGACTAAGCAGGGACTCTTCTTTTGCACCCTCTTCTGGGTTGGCAGGGGGTCCTGTCCGTTCTGGAAATTCTTTCAACTTCTGGACTTTATCCCCTTCCTTTGCTGGTCTTCAGGTCCAATAATCCAGCAGATGTTCTTTGCAGACTTGGTTGGCTGCTGCAAAATCCCACAAATGTGGTGTAGTGTGTCCTAAGGAAACTTGCAATATTTTACTCCTGCTTTTCTGGACTCTTGGGTGGGGTAATTTACTTACCTTTACTGTATTCTTGCTCTCCCAGCGATTCTGCACACACTACACTTGTCTATGAGGGGATTCGTGATTCACATTCCACTTTCTTAGTATATGGTTTGTGTTGCCCCTAGACCCATTTTCTCCCATTGCATTCTATAGCATTTCCTATTGTTTGCATTGTTCTATGACTATTTACTTGTCTAATTTTGATGTCTAGTGTGTATATTGTGTTTAATACTTACCCCCAGGAGGAGTATTGCCTCTAAGATATTTTTGGTACTGTGTCACCCAAATAAATTCCTTTATTTTAGGTAATGCTGAGTATTGTCTTTACTTGTGTATTAGTACTGTGTAACTATAAGTGGTATTGCATGAGCTTTGCGTGTCTCCTAGTTCAGCCTAAGCTGCTCTGCCATAGCTACCTCAATCAGCCTAAGCTGCTAGAACACTACTACATTTCACTAGTAAGGGATAACTGGACCTGGTATAAGGTGTAAGTACCCAAGGTACCCACTACAAACCAGTCCAGCCTCCTACAAGTGTGTCTTGCGTTGGACTCCCGCTGTTAGGTATCTGCCGCCAGAACATCGCCAGAACTGCTCTGAAACCTAAATATGCTATGCACAATCCTGATGCCCTGACAGCGATGAAGTACTTTTAGCCAGCATTGGAGTTTGCTGCGTTGGCAGTGATAGACCGCTTACACAGCAGACACCACTCTGTCAACGCGGATAGACATTCAGCCACCACAAATCTAAATACGGTGGTCGGAGGTCTGTCATCTTAATGGAGTATATGGAACCTCAATCAAGGTGGAATGGTGGAACTCCTGCCAAGATCTAAATCAGGACTTAAGTCTTTAAGGGTCCATTCTAGTCAAAGGGTAGAAGGAATCTGCCTTTCTAAATAACCAAACACCAATTTAATCTCTGTAGAACTTTCAGTAGCTGACACCATTTCCAGTAACTTTCCACTCTCCGTGCACAGTTTGAATTTCGCAACTCTCATTACACTTTCATCTCTTGGACCAAGCATTGGGATGACCTTGGACACCTCCTTTGTCCAGGAATCCAGACGGGAGTTTTTCTTCACATCTCCTTGTTAACACTCCTCATTATAGGCAGCCCATCTTCCCATACCCCTTTATGTACAACTAACAATAGGCTGTTCATTAACTGGAGACTTGTGCAAATGCACCTGCAAATAAAGAAATGTGCAACAAAAGCAAAACTCCCTGTTGAAGGTTAAACACAGGAAAACATTTCAGGCCTTAGCTCCACCCAACTTAATATAGAATTCAATGCACATTCAATACATTTCACATAACTACAATAAATGAAGAATAACTATGAAAATATATCACTTAACTAAGATATCATAATACCAATACATTGAATAATATTGCAAATATTTGTATTTCTTCAATCCATAAATCTAATTGCAGAATATGCATGCAACTTTTCTACATTTCTACTTATAAGTGCACTTCAATTATATGAATTTTCAGTGCACCCATGTACATGAATACATTTGAAAACATGTTATATATGTTGTTGATTACAATTTCTTATTATTTCTGAAACGCATAATGACAAAGCCAAGTCCAATCACAGAAATGTATTATCCTCAGCAAAACCATGTCTAATCTGAAGGTGTCAGAATCTTCCTATCAAGAAAGCACAAACCGGCCCTGAGAAGAAGATATAATTCATGTACACATTACGGGAACTATTATCCTCTCATAGTCCTGATTTGTTTGCCAGATTTCAAAGCAAGGTTATGCTGTTGGAATATGTGCACAGTACAACACTTAGGGGCATTTTTATAAGAGTTTTGCGTCACATGTGTACCAGGCAATACGGTACATGTGCAACGCAAACCTCCAAGACAGATTTATGAAGATACTCAAAGCCACTTTGAATGGCCCTGAGTGGCCTCATAAACCTGGAGTAGTGCAACACAGCACAAATTGCTGTGTTGTGCTACTCTGCCCTTGGTAGACGTCCCATGGGCTTTGCTGTGTGTGTTCTGACACACCTCCCATGGATTTTCCTACATTCCCAAATTTACAAAGACTTGTAAACCTGGAAATGAGCCAAAATCTTACACCTTCCCAGGAGAGGTAGAACAAGAAGAAATATCTTTATTACTCCTTGTTGTTCCCCCTTTCTATATGTGCTGCATTATGTAGCACACTTAGGCCCTCATTCCAACCCTGGCGGTCTTTGACCGCCAGGGCGGAGGGCAGCGGAAGCACCGCCAACAGGCTGGCGGTGCTTCCTGGGCTATTCTGTCCGCGGCGGTAAAGCCGCGGTCAGAAAAGGGGAACCGGCGGTTTCCCGCCGGTTTTCCCATGGCCCAGGGAATCCTCCATGGCGGCGCTGCTTGCAGCGCCGCCATGGGGATTCCGACCCCGTTCCCGCCAGCCTGTTTCTGGTGGTTCTCACCGCCAGAACCAGGATGGCGGGAACGGGTGTTGTGGGGCCCCTGCACTGCCCATGCCACTGGCATGGGCAGTGCAGGGGCCCCCTAACAGGGCCCCATACAGATTTTCACTGTCTGCTTTGCAGACAGTGAAAATCGCGACGGGTGCCACTGCACCCGTCGCACCCCTGCAACTCCGCCGGCTCCATTCGGAGCCGGCTTCCTCGTTGCAGGGGCTTTCCCGCTGGGCCGGCGGGCGGCCTTTTGGCGGTTGCCCGCCGGCCCAGCGGGAAAGCCAGAATGGCCGCCGCGGTCTCCTGACCGCGGAGCGGCCATTCGGCGGTAACCGCATGGCGGGCGGCGACCACTGCCCGCCGCGGTCAAAATGACCGCCTTAGAAAAAGGAAAAGGCCTCTCAGGATTGTTTTATGTGGAGGAAGGTGCTTCTTCCTGCACAAAAACAATCCAGCATGCATCACATGTACCCTGGCACCATAGTTTAAAGGTACTTATGCTGGTGCTAGGCAGCCCATTGTGTGCCACCACAGGGGGAAAGGACAGTTATGGACTATATTACCTTAAATACAGCACCTTCCTGTAGTATCCCAGTGACACAGTGCAGCGCAACAAGGTGACTTGCTGCGCTGCTCTGCACCATTTTGTCAGAAATATGCCCTAACTCTCTATCTTGCCTTCTAGAGCCATTAAAGTTTACAAGCTTTTTCAAAGTGACAGGAAGCTTCATGCTAATATAAAACAACACAAATATTTGATAAAGTTGCTGATTCATTCAGAATTACATACTTTAAGATTGGATTTCAGAAGAGTATGATACAGCCAGACTTTAATTTGTTTTCACACCAGTGCCAGGGTGGGGGGCAGATGGAAGTGACTACTAGGGCGTGACACAAACTCCAAACCACTAGGTAGAGAGGAGGATGACTTACATGAAATTCCTCCATAGAAGGTCCCCGCCCTAGCATCTGAAACAAAAAAAAAACAATAAGCCACAAGGGAAAAGGACAAAGAGGAGAAAACAAAATTGAAAACAGGCTTCTATTATCTCCAGAGAAGAGGATGACATGGATAGATATTGAGACAGGCTAGACTCCATTACAAAAGATGAGAAAAAGAAACCTAGCACCTAAAAAATAGGAGACCAAAGGACCTGAGAGAGAGTCTGGGGAAAAGGGTTATCTGAACCTATAACCAAAACAGGGAGATACCTAAAACCACAGTAAAAGGAATTCTGTTTTTTTTTTTAACCTGACCTTTTGGCTACAAACCCTGAATTGGGTAAATACCTATATCAACTTCTTAGAATGATCACAGCCAGTGCTTGCAGATACAGTGACAAACAAAAACAAACTTAAGACTATTCCTTCTCAGAAAATGGAGACATCCCACTCAGATAGAAGCAGGAAAGGACAGGAAAGAGAGAAAAGAGAGAGAAAAATGCAGTTTACTTTTCTTTCTGAGGTACTCTGGATGGGATTTTTCCATCCTAGGAGATAGAGAGAGAGAGAATAAAGTTCCTGACAAGAGAAACACACCAAGCACCTTGTGTAGGAAAGTACTTTCTTGCCTGGCATGTTACCCCCATATTTCACTGTATATATATTGTTTTAGTCTATGTGTCACTGGGACCCTGCCAGGCAGGGCCCCCGTGCTCATAAGTATGTTCCCTGTATGTGTTCCCTGTGTGATGACTAACTGTCTCACTGAGGCTCTGCTAACCAGAACCTCAGTGGTTATGCTCTCTCTGCTTTCCAAATTGTCACTAACAGGCTAGTGAACAATTTCACCAATTCACATTGGCATACTGGTACACCCATATCATTCATTCATCACTTTATTCGGTACAAAAAGACCATAAAAGACATCAAATAAATAGAACATATAAATTTCTCAATCATAAAACTGCTAAAAAACGTTATTAGGACATTTTCCGAACACCATGAGCAGCATGTACAAAGTTTAATACAGCCTGAATTATGTCCATGTTTCCCAAATTATGTAAGTGAAAATAAGCAAGCTGGCTAGTTCTAATACTTTTAGACAAAAATAACGGATGTAAAAACCTTTTTCTCGGAACAGCATATGAAGTGCAAAAAAGCATAAAGTGCAATGTATTCTGAGATGTCTTTCCATCACAGCGACAAGGAGGAAGGTTCTTAAACCAGGTTCCACGTACTGGAAATGCTACCACAGCCTCTACAGATAGAAAAGTAGCCAAGCCGCCCTTAGCTCTGCCTGCGGAGGCCTTAGTTGCAGGAACACTATATGTGGTGTAACCATTAATATGCGGGGATTCTGTGTGCCAGGTCTCCTGGCAGCAGATAAAAAGATTTTCCGTCACTAAATTTATCCAGTCAGGGTTTCCAATTTTTTATTTTAAACCTGCAACGTTCCAGGAAATAATCCCTAGGGCTGTTGTACCCTGTGTGTCATGTATATTGGAGGCTCCCTTGGATTGCGAGAGGGACTGTGACAGTATATGTGTCTCCAAGGGGCCTTGCAATAAAGGCCCAGTTACTGATCGTCAATCTAGCTCCTCTAGTGAGGCCAGAGGCTCATACCTGTTAGACAATGCGAAGACAGTATCAGGGGAGTTAGAAGGACCAGGATTGCTGAAATTCTGATTCCCAGGACGAGTTGAATCAGGATAACATGGATTTAATGTCGGGAGATTAAACTTGGTCAGACGTTGTACTCCTATAGGCCCTACAGATGGTCTCATAGTCGAAAGATGGTACTACAAAGCATTAACAGTCCAGGGACTCCTAAAGTTTATTATAATACAATCCCCAGGTGAAACTTTAGGGGATGAGCCAACCCAAGGGACTCTTCTTACAGTTAAAATGTCCCTGTAGAAATCTACCCGCCCTCCCGAATACTTTCCTACCCAATGTGTCACTTTGTTTAACAGTGACACATGGGACTCATGGTGAGTATTTTTTAATATAGGGACATTTTCCAGGATTAAAATATCGGGGGCACATACCAGTGGGATCCTCGGGCAGGCTATTTGAGTTCTTGTGATCTCCTGACCCACTAAGCCTTCGCGTTTGGTTGTACCCCATTGAGACTGTGAATTTATAGAATCCTGGAGTACTTCTGAATTCCGAGGTTTTAGGATTGGGTTCTGGGTAGGAGTCAATCTGTAGTTTTGGTGCTGGTGAATGGGCGGGGCTGGGAAGCATTCGGGACGGAATGGTTATTCTGAGGTTCTGACCTCGATGGTATAGGGTTTATGTTTGTTATAAACTCAACCTTCTGCTCAAGGATAGCCACTCTCTCCAGAACCAATGAATACAGCTTTTTTATATCTCTAAGTTGGTCTTCAATCTGAGAAAAACAAGTTATAATTGGATCTGGATTTTCACAATCTTTTGGCTGTTTCCCTATAGTTTTATTTTTTAGAGGGTTAGATAGACATTTCCTTTTTTTCTTCTCTGTTCCTGTTAGACGCTTTCCAAACTCATGACTGTCTGTAGGTGATCCTGCTAGACCTGTGGGAATGATTGCAGTATGGGGGGGAATTACTTGCCTACTTTTTTTTGGGGGGTGGACTCTCTGGAGTTGTGGGAGTAATTAAATCAATTTCCGTTATTACACAGGGGTTTCCTGTCTTTGTCTTGCTTAATAAAGATATTACAGGCGTAGTCCTTCCCTCCCCCCGCCCTTTCCTGCTTTCTCAAGAGACGACTCTAAAGTGGCCTCTACTCTCCCTATCTCCGACTCAATAGCACCCATTACTGAAGTTAAGTAGCTTGTTATCAACCTGGGTGGGGGGGCCTCCTGAATGTGATCCCTTCCCCCACCATCTCCTTTACGTTTTCCCATTAAGGCAGGTTAGTCCTTTATCCAAAAAAGAGGCGTCGTATATTTCTTTAATAGATGTGTTTGTCTCAGTGCCCCAGGCTAGGGGGAAGTGAAACCGAGTTATACTCAGGTCCTATCCTCTATCTTAGGGGAAATTGTCCGGCCACAGCCTCCTGCCACACCAAACCCCCCTCAGATTGTAGCACAGTGGGTCTTGCTGTCGCCTTACGCAAGTATAAATCAGCAGAGAACAAGGGGCGAACTAAATTAAAATAAGTTTAAATATCCAAGACGCAGATGGCGAGGACTCCTCTCTGCCTTACTTAATTCAGCAGCTCTCCATAAATCCAGACCCTCCAGTAGAAAAAATGAAAGGGAGGGGGCCCAGCCGAGTCTCTTCCTGGCGATGATGGGCGAAGTACTCGCCCGCCCTTGGGCCGGGCTTCGCCCGGGCGCGTCCCACGAGGCGGGAGCGCGATGTCCAATTTAAAGGGCTCCTGCCCTCCTCCTGACGGCACCAACAACGCTCGCTTCCCACGAGGTGGGAGCGCGATGTTCAATTTAAAGGGCTCCTGCCCTCCTCCTGACGGCACCAACAACGCGCGCTATATTAATAATTCCCTAGTATATGGTACTGAGGTACCCAGGGTATTGGGGTTCCAGGACATCCCTATGGGCTGCAGCATTTCTTTTGCCACCCATAGGGAGATCTGACAATTCTTACACAGGCCTGCCAGTGCAGCCTGAGCGAAATAACGTCCACGTTATTTCACAGCCATTTATCACTGCACTTAAGTAACTTATAAGTCACCTATATGTCTAACCTTCACCTGGTGAAGGTTGGGTGCAAAGTTACTTAGTGTGTGGGCACCCTGGCACTAGCCAAGGTGCCCCCACATTGTTCAGGGCAAATTCCCCAGACTTTGTGAGTGCGGGGACACCATTACACGCGTGCACCATACATTGGTCACTACCTATGTATAGCGTCACAATGGTAACTCCGAACATCGCCATGTAACATGTCTAAGATCATGGAATTGTCACCCCAATGCCATTCTGGCATTGGGGAGACAATTCCATGATCCCCGGGTCTCTAGCACAGAACACGGGTACTGCCAAACTGCCTTTCCACTGCAGCTGCTGCTGCTACCAACCACTCAGACAGGGTTCTGCCCCCCTGGGGTCCAGAGAGCCCTGGTCCAGGAAGGCAGAACAAAGGTTTTCCTCTGAGAGAGGGTGTAACACCCTCTCCCTTAGGAAATAGGTGTGAAGGCTGGGGAGGAGTAGCCTCCCCCAGCCTCTGGAAATGCTTTGATGGGCACAGATGCTGCCCATCTCTGCATAAGCCGGTCTACACTGGTCCAGGGATCCCCCAGCCCTGCTCTGGCGCGAAACTGGACAAAGGAAAGGGGAGTGGCCACTCCCCTGACCTGCACCTCCAAGAGGAGGTGCCCAGAGCTCCTCCAGTGTGCCCTAGACCTCTTCCATCTTGGATTCAGAGGTGTTGCTGGCACACTGGACTGCTCTGAGTGGCCAGTGCCAGCAGGTGACGTCAGAGACTCCTTCTGATAGGCTCTTACCTCGGTTAGTAGCCAATCCTCCTTCCTAGGCAGTCAAACCTCCTTTTCTGGCTATTTAGGGTCTCTGCTTTGGGAAATTCTTTAGATAACGAATGCAAGAGCTCACCAGAGTTCCTCTGCATCTCCCTCTTCACCTTCTTCCAAAGGATCGACCGCTGACTGCTCAGGACTCCTGCAAAACCGCAACAAAGTAGCCAGACGACTACTAGCAACCTTGTATTGCTTCATCCTGCCGGCTTTCTCGACTGTTTCCAGGTGGTGCATGCTCTGGGGGTAGCCTGCCTCCTTCTTGCACCAGGAGCTCTGAAGAAATCTCCTGTGGGTCGATGGAATCTTCCCCCTGCAACCGCAGGCAACAAAAGACTGCATCACTGGTCCTCTGGGTCCCCTCTCAGCACGACGAGCGTGGTCCCTGGAACTCAGCAACTCTGTCCAAGTGACTCCCACAGTCCAGTGACTTTTCAGTCCAAGTTTGGTGGAGGTAAGTCCTTGCCTCCCCACGCTAGACTGCATTGCTGGGTACCGCGTGATTTGCAGCTGCTCCAGCTCCTGTCCACTCTTCCAGGATTTCCTTCATGCACAGCCAAGCCTGGGTCCCCGACACTCTAACCTGCAGTGCACAACCTTCTGAGTTGTCCTCCGGCGTCGTGGGAATCCCTTTTGTGACTTCGCGTGGACTCCAGTTCACTCTTCTTCCAAGTGCCTGTTCCGGTACTTCTGCGGGTGCTGCCTGCTTCTGTGAGGGCTCCCTGACTTGCTGGGCACCCCCTGTGTCTCCTCATCCAAGTGGCGACATCCTGGTCCCTCCTGGGCCACAGCAGCATCCAAAAACCCTAACCGCTACCCTTTTTTAGCTAGCAAGGCTTGTTTGCAATCTTTCTGCATAGGAACACCTCTGCAAGCTTCTTCACGACGTAGGACATCCATCCTCCAAAGGGGAAGTTCCTAGTCCTCTTCGTTCTTGCAAAACACCAAGCTTCTTCCATCTGGTGGCAGCTTCCTTGCACTCTCAGCTGGCATTTCCTGGGCTCCTGCCCACTCTCGACACTGTTGCGACTCTTGGACTTGGTCCCCTTGTCTTACAGGTACTCAGGTCCGGACATCCACTGTTGTTGCATTGCTGGTGTTGGTTTTCCTTGCAGAATCCCCCTATCATGACTTCTGTGCTCTCTGGGGGTTGTAGGTGCACCTTACACCTACCTTTCAGGGTCTTGGGGTGGGCTATTTTTCTAACCCTCACTGTTTTCTTACAGTCCCAGCAACCTTCTACATGCTCACATAGGTTTGGGGTCCATTCGTGGTTCACATTCGACTTTTGGAGTATATGGTTTGTGTTGCCCCTATACCTATGTGCTCCTGTTGTAATCTAATGTAACTTTACACTGCTTGCATTACTTTTCTTGCTATAACCTGCATAATTTTGGTTTGTGTACATATATCTTGTGTATATTTCTCATCCTCATACTGAGGGTACTCACTGAGATACGTTTGGCATATTGTCATAAAAATAAAGTACCTTTATTTTTAGTATATCTGTGTATTGTGTTTTCTTATGATATTGTGCATATGACACCAGTGGTATAGTAGGAGCTTTACATGTCTCCTAGTTCAGCCTAAGCTGCTTTGCCATAGCTACCTTCTATCAGCCTAAGCTGCTAGAAACACCTCTTCTACACTAATAAGGGCTAACTGGACCTGGCACAAGGTGTAAGTACCTCTGGTACCCACTACAAGCCAGGTCAGCCTCCTACACCTTGTACCATAAGAGTGGGATCAATTTAAAGGATGACCAGTTCCTCTTTGGAGTTTGCAAAGTCATGTGATATACAGTCCTATACTTGAGTTGAAGAATTAGCTAATAAAGAAATAGAACCACATTGGTTCCCAAGATTTTATTATTTAAAACAATACCCAGTCTAGGCAGGTCAAGTGGTGAGTCAAGTTCCTTATTCTCAATGACAACTGCTGCATTTGGTAAGGTAATTTTTTCTTTCCCAAATATAGAAGCCTGTTAGCCTGAGCCCAAATGTTTTAATGAGTTATCCACCTTTTTGTTTTTCTGTATCTTACTCTCAGACATCTAATTTAATGGGTAAAAGAGATGACTGCTGAGCTATTATCTATACGTACCATCACTTCCACTGCCCTGTGACTCCTGACCTATGCCACATTTGTCTCATACTTTCTTAAAAAATGTTAATCTCTTCTGACAGCATTTCTTTGGATGGCCATCCATTTCACAAGCCTAGTCCAAGCTATGGCTGAAAATCAACCAGGAACTGATAAAGCAACAATGTGCTTGCAGTGGGTACAATTCTAATGGCTTTTCTCTATCTTTAAAACATCTTGCTGCTCATGCCAGAGGCAAGCCACAGGATGAAGAGGAAGACCTCAAGAAAAGGCCTTGTGGGAGTTGCTGATCTGCTGAGCGAGGCCAAGACCGAAGTCACTGCTGTGGCCTTCTGTCAGCTGATGGACCTGGCATAAGACAAATATGCAACAATAACATCTGTTTCCCAGCCCGCAGGACATCATCCGGCACCACCAGCAGTCAAGCCACACACCCCTCACAGCAGCCAGCCAAGCCCGCCCATCCATTGAAGACCTCCTCCACAAAGTACTGGAGGGTATTGAGGACTCTAAAAAAAAGGTCAGGCAAACATTAGAAGTGCCAAAAAGACTAGATGTTTTGGAGAGTTATTTTCTAAGGGGCAGGGTGATTCTCTGCTCCAAGTGTGGTGGGTGGTAAGACTTGGGGAAGAGGTATGGCGTTTTTTAGGGTTTTGGGAGCGGAGAGAATCTGTTGTGAGTAGAGTGGATGGTGAGAATTGGGATCTGTTGCAGATGGAGTAGGTGGTTCTTTTTCTATAAAATAAATAATTGTTGTTGCACTTATGGGTTTTATAGCTTTACATATTTGTCACTTATTTCACTGTAGCCTTCCCGTTAATTAAAGTCGCAGACCAGGATGCTCCACTTCTCTACCAACAGAGGTTGAGCCGGGAACCTGGTCTATCAGAAATGAATTGTCCAAATGTCCATCTCCATTATAGTTGCTACCTTCCTGAGCTTTATAGCCAGGCTACCCTCTCTAGATCATCATCATGTGATCAGTGTTGGAAAACCGATGACCATGCCCAATATAAGCCCCCCTCATGACTTGATTTACTTGAGAAGCACCCATCATTCTATCAGTAAACGCTGCCCTACCTGCTGTAGTCACCACCAAGGATTACTTAGTTACAGCCCAGAAAATTAAGTTGTCACATTCATGCTGAGATTTGTTGATGGTGAATAGCTAACAGTACAACAGATTACACAATCTGGGTGGAAGAGGTTTACAGTTTCTATGAATGGATGGGCAGGGAGAATTAGAGAAAGGTGAGGGAGAGACAAAGAAAGAATTCACCAACTCCATGAGCATGTCACATCTGTCATGGATGCAAAATGACGGTTACGTTCATCTATTCAAGCAGTCTTCAGCAGTCCACAGATTCTCCAGATCGTTAATAGTTGCCTAGGCCGAAATGTAAATAGGTGAGGACCCAAACAGTTAAGAAAATATTTATGATAAAAGTCAAGAGAAATACTATTGATTAGTGCATTTGCATTCTTCTTGTATTGCCTGTCTTGGGGGCAGGAGTGAATCTCAGAGCAGAAGCTCCATGGAGGAACCTTGCAGAAAAGAATGCATGTGGAATGAAAATTAAAATGAGAATAGGTAAAAATGGTGCCCAAGGAGTCAGAATACAGTGTGTAGACTGGTATACTATTAACTAAGAGGCAATGTTCTACTGACCCCAGCTAACCAGACAACTGGCTGCATGCACCCTGATGAGCCAAACAATAACAAACTTTAGCTGTACCCAGCAGGTCTGTAACCACTTAATTATTATTTGCCACTAGTCTGCAACATTCTAATCTATTCACCTCTTTCCAGTTCACAGAGGTACATGTCTTTGAGTCCTATTGTTTGTAATAGAAGTAGAAATGTATTGGTCCCTCTTCCAGATATTGTCAACAGAACTTTCATTTTTTATTTCTGGCAAAAAATAGACCTGTTCAATAACAAAATTAAAAGAAATTGAGTCTTATGGCCTAATTTAATTGTTGGCAGGCAGCATGTTTCTGCCTCAGTGAGAGGGAGAAAATAAGTATATCGCCCTGACAGAGATGCCGCCTGCCAAAGTTAGAAATGACTGCCAAGCAGGCACTGTAGGGCTCAATCAGCATGATGGAGCCTTGCACCAAACTGTTTTCTTTTATAGTTATAAAAAAGAAAATCTTTGAAAATAAAAACGATAATGCCCCTCTCACTATTAGAGCCATCTCCCATGGTAATGGGGCCAATTATTGTTTTTTACTGTCCGTTACTGCCAGGGTTTGTCTGCAGTGATGGACAGTAAAAAATGGTGTAATATGTAGTCCCATCCTAAGTGGGCAGATGGACATATAACCAATTTTCTGATGGCCCTTATTCCATTGGAGAAGTCTGGTCATGGCAGTGACAGATTAGGCACTACAGTGGCCAAACCATGGTCTGCTGACATTTAAATTTGGTGGGAGAACCACTATATTGGCAGGCATGGAACATCGTCACCACTGTGGTGGCATTCCCTCTTCGCCAACATATAAATTAGGCCCTTGATATAGTCTAGCAAACACACATGGTTGCATTGATCCAGAATGATCACCCAAACATTAAATAAGTAAATATAAAGTCTAGCTATGACCCTTCAATCCATCACATGGATCTTCACTCATCATTTAGCATTCATTGATACAAGTTAGCTATTCCAAATGTGATGTCCATTCAACTTTGTGTCCTTGCTTTCCATGAAACAATATAGATAATTAGGCAGTGTAGTCCTCTGAATATTCAGTGACAGCAAACGTGGGAATTACATTTTAGGCGTCAAAGGCATCTTGTTATTTTTAGAAAATGGAGGCTTCAATTGCAACTTTAGATATTTCTATTGCTCTTTTTAAAGTCTAGGGTTGATCCTAAGGCTGCATTAGTTTTCCTTCTTTGTCACCTCTCACCACTCATTCACCAGGCCAAAAGGCCACCTCGATTATTTGTGCCACATACACTGGTCCATCTAAGTTTATTTACATTACGGACACCAAATCCAAATATAAAACATTTTTTCTGTTTCTTTCTTACACAGCAAATTTTTCTCTTGTTTTATTTTTTCATTTTTTTATCTGGAAAGTAGAGTTTATCGTCTAATTCAGGGGTGTCACTTGGAGGAATGAGACAAACCATACTTGTGATAGTCAAGAAACATCCCACATCATGGATGTGGCTTGTCCTGGGTAGGAAATGTTTATTCACTTTAATTATCCTCAATCTATCCATGCATTGAGGAGGGAGACTGGTACTCTGACTGAGACAATTATCCTAGATGCACTAACACCCGCTGCAGAGATACACTGACTACAGGACATGTCAGATATTTTATTACCAGCCTGCTGATTTCTGGACACTGCTAATAGGACACTAGGTCTTAATTGAGGTAGACTCTGTAGGTCATCCAAATAGTCCTGTACCATCCTCTTAAGTTCCATTATTGTTGATACATTGTTTTGGCATTGCCTGTACCTGGGATCTTGATTTAAATTGTGCTATATCTATAAACCAAACAATTGCAAATGTTGGAAGTGAAACTGTTGTAGTAGGCAAAGGTGTTACCACTGGGGTGCTGCTGCAGTTGCAAAATGCTTCTCATTTCTGCACTGTGCTATCCAGAGGCAGAAGGCAGCACTTTAGTTCTGCTGTGGCCTCAAATTTGCAGTTCATCCTCTAGCGTGCCTGCTTTCCCGTCTATCCAGTTCTAGTAAATTGAGATAACCTATGAGGAAAAAGGATTGAAGCTGAATTGTCTAGGGCTTTCTTTTACCATGGATCCAGTATTATGGCACATATGTCCTCCTCAGAGGACACATTATTTTATTGATGTCTTTGATTTGTATTCAGACAAAGGATTAAGCTGTTGACCAAACCAACTACTTCTTTTGATGCTGGTAAATGTTTATGTACCTTTTGCAAATGTTCCTGCAGCATGTGCAACAGCAAATTTCCTGTCTCATGGTATTGTCTTTCTTTACCTCCTTTGTCAAAATGTTAAAAGGCACTACAATCTGGATCAAGCACCCCACTAGTGCCCATTTGTCAACCTCCATCATCATAGCTTTAGCAGTTGCACCCCCTCTATTCTGTAGTAAGTAATCATTGATAGACCTGTACTGCTCAAACTAGCATTGCAGTATGTAGAATTAGGACTTCAAACAGGTTGGGATCTATTGTGTGAGGGCTTTCAGAAGGAGTCTATTAGCACACTGAATGATCCTCAACGGCTTCCAAGTTTTAAAAGAATGACTGAAATGAGTGCAAGTTGGTTGTCAGGTGACCAACATGTTGTTGAATACTGCTTCGTTTTTGAGGAAGTCATACTCAATGAGTTTGATGCAATGACCTACGCATAGGACTCTGAAGTATCCTCAGCCACTTTTCATAATATTACTTCCATTGGCAGGGGCAGCAAATCCAGTGCTGAGACCTCTGGGTTGAAACCATTTGTAGACTTTGGTGTTGGATTCTTCCAAGATTCTGGCAGCAATATGTGATTTCTCCATGGAGAACATTGCACCTGCTGCATGCCTCGAAAAGCATCCTTAACAGTGAGGTCAATGGCTAGACTTGCTTAACCCTCTTGAAGGAGACTCGGTCTGAAGTGATGCACATGTAGCCTGTGGCTTGAGCAGTGGTCCACTAGTCTACTGTCAAGTGGTTGGACAGAATATTGCTCTCCTTCAGTGCTTCACCAACCAATTCCAACACTGGCGCAGTGCTGGAACAAAAATAGAGGTAAAATACGTGTAGCTTGGGACTTTCCATTTTGCTAACATTTTGTCCAGCCTCCCATTGCATAAATGGACTAGCTCATGGGTTTGTTGGTATGGAAAATCCTTGCTGAACATAGATTAGATAATGAGTTATTGCAACTGTTTTCTTTGTGAAAATACTGCCATACGTGCTCTGTGACCTACAGCTGCTAGTATGCTTTGGGGTGACTGTATTCCTCCTTTCCTGAAAACATGCTGAGGTTGCTGGTGGTCATGACTGCACTCTATGAACAACAATCACAGGGCTGCTTCACATAACATCTTTCTCACCTCCACCTTC
The DNA here is from genome assembly GCF_031143425.1 of Pleurodeles waltl. Classification (NCBI taxonomy): domain Eukaryota; kingdom Metazoa; phylum Chordata; class Amphibia; order Caudata; family Salamandridae; genus Pleurodeles; species Pleurodeles waltl. The sequence goes on along the minus strand of NC_090450.1, from coordinate 404,203,971 downwards.
TTCTGTCAGTTCAACTTCTCGTCTTTCACCAGCAGCTGTCTTTCTTAGGTGCTGTTGATTTTTCAGATGAGTCAGTTGGACTGTTATGTCCAGGTGGCTTACCATGACGTACTGGTTTGTGGAAAAATGAGCATTCTGAGATGTGCTCCTTCTGGGGCCTTTTGTAAAGAAGTCTCAACCTGGAGAGGAGATCTTTCTTATTAAGCCAATGCATGAAGAACTTGTTAAGATGGAGATAAGTGGTTGTGATTGCTTTTCTCTAGGAGGCCATGTGACTGCAGGAGGGATGATGATGATTGCTGCAGGTCTTAGCTTTTTCAAAGAATGGAAGCATTTGGTGTTGATAGTACTACGTGACTCAGAGCAAGTAGAATAGAGGTAACTGATGGCACTTTTCTTACACAGAATCACTGACTCTTCTTCCACAGTTCTAAAGCTTCCAGGAACCTTTCTCTTCACTTGTCTCTCGTTACAGGTCAAGGTTGGGCTTCAATCCTTGTCAAGGTCACAGAAGGGTGCCTTTAAGAAAATGGGACGTGCTCTTTGTGTTCCTTGCAGGAGATTGTGAAGCTGATGTCTCTAATGGAACAGTACTCACAACATCTAGCTCAGCAGCAAGCTCAACTTTCTGCTGTGCTCCTAGACTTCACAGAGAAGTCTTGGTGCTCTCCTGTCAACTACTTCATAGACTTTTCTCTATCCGAGTCAGTAATATCCTGTTGTACACATACACGCACAAAAGAAGGACAAAAGCAAAACTTGGCAATTCTTGTCAATGCAATACATGTAATCCTCATCACCATTTCATAACCAATGATATAAACTTAAATTCAATGAATATAACAATAACAAATTCTGGTGCCCTTCTAGGGTCTATGGGGCCCCTATGGGATCCAGAGGGAGGGATAGGCAAAAATCAAATAAATTAAATAATAGAAATAGCTAATGTCCTTTCAGGACCCTTGGAACCCATGCAAGGAGAGGCAGGCACAAATCTAATAAACTAATACAAAACCATTTAGTGGCATATTTATGAGCCCTGTGCACCACCAGAGCGTCGCTTTTGGTGATGCTCTGGTGGCACAGACTACAAAACCATATTCATGAGGCCACGCAAAGCCAATATGTGTGGCTTTGAATGGACTCATAGATATGGAGTAAGGCAAGGCAGCGCAAGTTTCTGCATTGCCTTATTCTGTGCCAGGAAGTTGTTCCATGGACGTTGCAGTGAATTTTCCCAAGCAACACCCATGGATTTTGACACATCACCAGATTTACGAGAGCCTGTAAACCTGGGAATGTGCCAAAACCTTACACCTTCCCAGGGCAGGTCTAAAAAAGAGAAATAATTTTATTTCTCCTCTTTTTTCCCTCTGTCCATGTGTACTGCATTCTGCAGCACACATAGAAACAGGAAAATGTCTCTCTGGATTGTTTCTGTGCTGGAAGGTGCCACTTACTGCACAAAAACAATCTTGCCGACAACACAGGCACCCTTGTACGGGGGTGCAAAGGTGCCTGCATTGGTGCTAGGCTGCTGAAACAGTACCAGCACAGGGAGGGAGGACAGGAATGCCCCATATTGCATAATATGGTGCATTCTTGCCCTTTCACTTTGGCGTAGGCCAACGCAGCAAGGTGACTTGCTGCACTGTCCTACGTCAAGTCCCGCGGGACCCCTATAGGAGGCAGGGGGACACAGACAAAAAAAAGAATACATTAGTTTAAAAACAGCTGGTGTTCATCCAGGGCAAATGGGGTCACTATACAAGGCACCAGGAGGCAAGCACAAATCGAATGGATTAATAAAAATATAGCTGGTGTCCCTCCAAGGCCCTTGGGAACTCTATGGGAAACTGGGGAATAGAAAACTTCTAGAATCCGCCACAAGCACAAACAAATATACCAGGAACAATATGCAAGGGAAAAACAAAAAATGAAAAATTGAGAAAGGCTAATTTTAATATTCTAGATCATGGTTTGTAAAAGTGGAATAAAACGAGTCATATCAGAAACAGACTCCATGGAATGGTTGTTGCTGCACAGGCATGGAGAACAAAGACAAAATACCCACCTATGACCCACATACAAGTAGGCGTCTATGACACAAAATTCACAAAAAAACATGGAAAATTAGAAAATATTAATAATCCCAGTCCTCCACCATCCAAACATTCCCATCATCCCTTTACTTGACATGTGCCTGCCTGCAACGTCCCTAACATAAACTACAGAACATCAGTAACAAAAAAAACAAAAAATGAAAAAAAAAAAATATTAGCACGAATAGTGGTGAATTCCAACACGAGCACACAAGGACTGCACTGGACTTGCTTGCATTGTTTACTAAAAAACTAAAGATTACAACTTCCATGGTTGGATAAATCACCAGAGATTGCAGAAAAAGGAAGAGGTATGCTTTCCCGAAAAGTCCAAATTCAAAATGACCAAGGGCTGGACAAAGCTCAGTAAGAGTCTTCAGAGCAGGAAGAGGAGGTTGATATTGTATCTACAGAGGGATAACTCTGTATGGCACTTCTTCTGTGTAACGCCCCCGCACCAAAAAAGGATGCATTTTATGCTCAAAATTTACTCGAATGGACCGTCGGGTAAAAGAGTTAATGAGAAACGACTTTTCTAGTTAATATATTGGTGCCCGTTTTACAGAAATGCTGCTTGCCTTCGGGTCACTGCAATGTTGCTATACATTGATCACGTGGTTCACATGCTCTCGCATTAGGACTTTTATCCGAGAGCTTCTCGTTACATGAAATGGTTGTGCCCGTTTTAAAGAAATGCTGCTTACATTTGGGTCGTCCATGATTTTGCCTCACGCCGATCACATTCCCATCCTCTTGCTTTAGGATTTTTTGTAGAATGGGCTTCTTGTTATGCATTGTGGTTTAATGGCTTATTCCTAGGTACTATGCGTAATTGTTGCAATGCTGAATTCCTGAGATTACACCAGTTTATGCTGGCATAAACACAATTATGCTGGCTATGGAACAGTATTTCATATTGTGTTGCTTTACAGTGGTGAGTACACTCAGGCAGTGATCTCCCTAGGAGGTATGGACAGCATTTGGAGCTTTGGGATGGTGGTTGACTATTAATTAAAATGGTCTGGTGCTGTTGAGTTTATGCATGATCCGGGTAACTGTAGGGCGTGATCAGGATATGTTTAGGGTATATGCTGTGACAAGCAGCATATTTGTAAGGCCAGTACATTAGTCACAACTTGGTAGGATTTAAGGACAATTTTAGCCAAATGTCTCTTTCTTTGACCTCCTTTGTTCTGCCTTTTCTTTCTTTCTTATTACTCTTTGTCTTTGATTTCTCTCTAATCTTTTAATTGAAGTTTCTCCATGTCATGTTTTCTCCTTATTTCTTCTCCTTCCTTCTTCTTTTTCCATCTATTAACCCTTTCTCCCTCCCTCTTTCTTTGTGTTTCTCGTTCCTTCAACCTGTTTCCCCCTTTCTCACATTCTTTCGCTCTGACTTGGTTCTTTCTTTCTCTCTCTTTCTTTCCTCTTCTTTTTCCTGCATGCTGTCCTTCCTTTATTTCTCTTTCTTCCTTCCATCTTTCCAGTTTCTTGTTCTGTTTGCACTCCCACTTTGTATATGTTTCTTCCATTCTCCCTCTTTCATTCTCACTTTCTCTCATTCTCCCTATTTTCCTATATTTCTTTCTCCCTAATTTCTTCATACGTGCCTTTCTTTCTCCAGCTCTTCCCACGTTTTCCTCCCCTCCTAATTTTTCGTCTTATTCGATTTTATTAACTTTCTCTCTTCCTCTTTCAAATTGCCTTTCTCTCTTTCACCTTACTATACTTCTTTACCAGTCCTCGAGCCTTACTTGCCTGCTCTATCAAATAATTCCCTTATTGTCATTTATGGAATTCTATGTGCTTTGCAGCAGACAAAAAGGGACAAAAAACAAACAAACACCCAAACATAAAACGAATCACACTGTGACCCATTTTACCGACCCTGTGGCATCATTCTCTATAGAGCCTCTGTATAGCTGCAATAGCGGGATGGGCATGGAAGTGTTCACAATTGCCACTGTTTTGTTTCCTCAAAATATATTGTCCTTCTTTAAGTGGGGTCACGATGCCTTTCTGTTCCACTCTGCCCCCTCCAGATACTCTCCTGGGTCTCCTTATCTCTGCCAGATGCACTCATCACCAGGTACCAACATGATTTATTTAAATGTTTGATGATGGCGTGATTCAATATTAACTCATTTCTACAAAGACGTTGGTTATAAATGGCATTTATACTTTTTTTAGTTAAATGTATTACTTTATGGGAGTTTATGTTCCAAGTACTAAGAGAGTGAGATGTGCCAACCTTTGAATTCGGTGCACAATGCTACTCATTTACTTATCAGATTAAACAGTTGCGCAGAAGAAAACAGCGCTGCGGACTTCAGGCAACTTCCTTTTTTAGGTCTCTGTATGCAGTTAAGGGCTTGAAACGCCCTCATTGCATACCATTTGCAGGCTTAATTCTATGGCAGGACTGGAGGTCTTTTCCTAAGGTTATCGTGAACATATTGCGCCACTTCTGTGGATGGAAGCCAGTTAGAGGATCTAGGGTGAACAATTTCTGAGGGGTCGAAATCTAACAAAAGAGAAGTGGAATGCTTTTTCGCCTTCTTACTAGGCATTGGCGTGGTCAGGTCATACGAATCCTGATCAGACAAGTCTCCTGAAGAGGAGGAATTATTCAAGGTGCTGTAATTATGCTCAGCAATACGCTTCTTGCGCAATTTCGCAAAAACCTCCACATGTATATCCTCAGAGGGATCTTCATTTGCAATATTCTTAGTTTTAGCTTCAGATTTGGAGGCAACTTGAGGATTGGTCCCTTCGGGTGTAGAAGGGGATGGATTCGGCACCCAGCCCTGAGAGTGAGTGTAGTCCAGTAATTGCCCTGAAAAGGGGCCTAATGCTCTCACCAAGGCATCATTTACTGACTGTTGCACTCTAGTGTGGAGTGCCTCAACTAAATTAACTTCCAGTTGATTGTCATTATCTTCAGGGTAGAACCCTGCATCCTGATCTTTCCATTGCGCCATTGCAATAAAAATTTACAGTATTAACTATATAGGGGGATTGAAAAAAACCCTCACAGGCAACAGGTAGGAAAATGTAAGCCCTTAAATAGAGAGTGGAGGGAGCTGCCTGTAATTCACTGTAGGCAGAGCCTAATAATATTTTACAACCCAGTCAGTTCACTGCCTGGGCGTCTGGGACACACTTTAACAGTCTGCCAAGAAACTTTCAAACCAAATTGCCCCAGCGCGCTATAACTACGAGCCGATCCGGAGGAGAAACCTCTGAAGAATGGGTCGGCTCGTAAAACGCGGGCGTTGGACAAAAGTAATTGAAAAAGAAGACAGACTGCACGCAGCGCGCGCAGTGTACCTGCTCCCGGTCCACAATAAGATCAAAAACAATCGAGCATAAAATGCGAATAAAGCAACTGCAGCGCGCGAAATCGCGACGCTATTTTTTACAATTATACAACCAAATAACAGTTAAAACATTTATAAATTACACGAGAAAAGATAAAATGGCACTTATCTGCTGCGAAGCAGCAAAGAAAGAGGATATGACGATGGGGGTCAGAGCTCTTATTGTTATAGGTCACAATATGTGATTGGAGCATGTGACATGTGATATGTAGTCATGGGAAATGTAGTTTTTTCCTTTACTGAATTGTTATTGGCTGCTGTGACAGCATAATCATCACCTCTGTGTCCTTAATAGAATTGAAAATTGCAGTGGCAGGGAAAATGAGCTGAAAACCACTGCGAACAATGGTTTCAGCTCCTTTTCGGAGGCTTTTAACTGCTGATGTCTATTAATGGGTGTGAAAACTTCCCAGAACATCGGCAGCAGCCTCAGCAAGTTTTTACGTTTTTTTATTTTGAGGAGGTGGTTTAGGGCCGGGTTGGGGGCAAAAGTGCTCTTAGGTGCTTCGTGGCATGAGACCACATTCCCTCCAAGGCCCTGCCCCCTCCTCACACTGTGAGGTCTTTGGAGAAGTTGGCAGGTCTACATAATAAATAACTTTCTTTTATTCTTTTGCAGCATGGGCGAAGTACTAATTAATTTTGTTTTTTTATTTGCGTCCATCTGCTAGTGGTGCTGTGCTTATAGACAAATGTGTGTTTCGGATCAGCATCATCGGCATTGCAACAACATTTATTTTTAATTGTTAAAGATTGCACAATTTTTTCCTTTTCGGATAATGCTTTTTTTATCTTTCGGCTCTACATCAGCGGCCTTGTAGCAGCATTTTTCAAGGGTACACTTTTTTAATGCTACTTGCCTTGGCTTCAGCTAGCACTACTTTTACATCTCCATATTTATGTTCTTTTTGCATCAACTTTGCTAATTTTACCAGACTTTATATGTACTGGTGATGACCTTCAGAAAACATTTATGGGTTTTATCATCATCGTCATTTTCACGTACCGATGCTGACCTTCAGAAAAAAATATATTGGTTACTTTTTATCATCATCACATTTTACATGCTTTTTTTCTTGTTTCTCACAGGGTGCCTGGTGTCTACGACAGCCAATGGCTAAATAAATATAATTTACATGTCAGTGATGTGAAAGAAAGGGTTGAGATGCAAGAAACGCATCTTTCACGAAAATGCGTAGCCAATTAACAATACACTTATTACCACTAAAGATAAGGTATAGCTTTCTTTCTACTGGAATTGTTTTTGAATATATTTTTTAGATACAAATAATAGATAAGGTGTAATGTTACACTCTGTTACGTAGTAATTTCATAAACCATAATTTATTCTAAATTTGAAAAAGTAGTATGGTTTTGTAAACAATTTAATTATAATGCATTTGATTTAAAACTGACATGTTTTGAAGTTTTGCATATTTACATCCAGGTGGTGTAGGAAAGTACCATCTTGCCTGGCATGTTACCCCCATTTTCACTGTATGTATGTTTGTTTTTGCCTATGTGTCACTGGGATCCTGCCAGGCAGGACCCCAGTGCTCATAATGTATGCTCTGTATGTGTTCCCTGTGTGGTGCCTAACTGTATCACTGAGGCTCTGCCAACCAGAACCTCAGTGTTTATGCTCACTCTTTGCTTTAAAATTGTCACTGCAGGCTAGTGACTGTAAGAAAGTACCATCTTGCTTGGCATGTTGCCCCCATATTTCACTGTATATATGTTGTTTTAGTCTATGTGTCACTGGGACCCTGCCAGGCAGGGCCCCAGTGCTCATAAGTATGTGTTCCCTGTGTGATGACTAACTGTCTCACTGAGGCTCTGCTTACCAGAACCTCAGTGGTTATGCTCTCTCTGCTTTCCAAATTGTCACTAACAGGCTAGTGACCAATTTCACCAATTCACATTGGCATACTGGAACACCCTTATAATTCCCTAGTATATGGTACTGAGGTACCCAGGGTATTGGGGTTCCAGGATATCCCTATGGGCTGCAGCATTTCTTTTGCCACCCATAGGGAGATCTGACTATTCTTACACAGGCCTGCCAGGGCAGCCTGAGTGAAATAACGTCCACGTTATTTCACAGCCATTTACCACTGCACTTAAGTAACTTATAGGTCACCTATATGTCTAACCTTCACCTCTTGAAGGTTGGGTGCAAAGTTAATTAGTGTGTGGGCACCCTGGCACTAGCCAAGGTGCCCCCACATCGTTCAGGGCCAATTCCCCGGACTTTGTGAGTGCGGGGACACCATTACAGGCGTGCACTATACATAGGTCACTACCATTGTATAGTGTCACAACTGTAACTCCGAACATGGCCATGTAACATGTCTAAGATCATGGAATTGTCACCCCAATGCCATTCTGGCATTGAGGAGACAATTCCATGATCCCCCGGGTCTAGCACAGAACCCGGGTACTGCCAAATTGCATTTCCGGGGTCTCCACTGCAGCTGCTGCTGCTGCCAACCCCTCATACAGGTTTCTGCCCCCCTGGGGTCCAGGCAGCCCTGGCCCAGGAAGGCAGAACAAAGGATTTCCTCTGAGAGAGGGTGTAACACCCTCTCCCTTTGGAAATAGGTGTGATGGCTGGGGAGGAGTAGTCTCCCCCAGCCTCTGGAAATGCTTTGATGGGCACAGATGCTGACCATCTCTGCATAAGCCAGTCTACACTGGTTCAGGGATCCCCCAGCCCTGCTCTGGCGCGAAACTGGACAAAGGAAAGGGGAGTGACCACTCCCCTGACCTGCACCTCCCAGGGGAGGTGCCCAGAACTCCTCCAGTGTGCCCCAGACCTCTGCCATCTTGGATTCAGAGGTGTTGCTGGCACACTGGACTTCTCTGAGTGGCCAGTGCCAGCAGGTGACGTCAGAGACTCCTTCTGATAGGCTCTTACCTCTGTTAGTAGCCAATCCTCCTTACTAGGTAGCCAAATTTAGGGTCTCTGCTTTGGGGAATTCTTCAGATACCGAATGCAAGAGCTCACCAGAGTTCCTCTGCATCTCCCTCTTCACCTTCTGCCAAAGGATCGACCACTGACTGCTCAGGACGCCTGCAAAACCGCAACAAAGTAACAAAGACGACTACTGCAACCTTGTATCGCTTCATCCTGCCGGCTTTCTCGACTGTTTCCTGGTGGTGCATGCTCTGGGGGTAGACTGCCTCCTTTCTGCACCAGGAGCTCTGAAGAAATCTCCTGTGGGTCGACGGAATCTTCCCCCTGCAACTGCAGGTAACAAAAGACTGCATCACTGGTCCTCTGTGTCCCCCCTCAGCACAACAAGCGTGGTCCCTGGAACTCAGCAACTCTATCCAAGTGACTCCCACAGTCCAGTGACTCTTCAGTCCAAGTTTGGTGGAGGTAAGTCCTTGCCTCCCCATGCTAGACTGCATTGCTGGGTACAGCATGATTTGCAGCTGCTCCGGCTCCTGTGCACTCTTCCAGGATTTCCTTCGTGCACTGCCAAGCCTGGGTCCCCGACACTCTAACCTGCAGTGCACAACCTTCTGAGTTGTCCTCCGGCATCGTGGGACTCCCTTTCCTGACTTTGGGTGGACTCCGGTTCACTCCTCTTCTAAGTGCCTGATCCAGTACTTCTGCGGGTGTTGCCTGCTTCTGTGAGGGCTCCCTGACTTGCAGAGCACAGCCTCTGTATCCTCATCCAAGTGGCGACATCCTGGTTCCTCCTGGGCCACAGCAGCATCCAAAAACCCTAACCGCGACCCTTGCAGCTAGCAAGGCTTGTTTGCGGTATTTCTGTGTGGGAACACCTCTGCAAGCTTCTTCACGACGTGGGACATCCATCCTTCAAAGGGGAAGTTCCTAGTCCTCTTCGTTCTTGCAGAATCCACAGCTTCTACCATCCGGTGGCAGCTTCTTTGCACCCTCAGCTGGCATTTCCTGGGCATCTGCCCAATCTCGACTTTATCGCGACTCCTGGACTTGGTCCCCTTGTTCCACAGGTACTCTCGTCTGGAAATCTACCTTTGTTGCATTGCTGGTGTTGGTCTTCCTTGCAGAATTCCCCTATCACAACTTCGTGCTCTCTGGGGAATATAGGTGTACTTTACACCTACTTTTCAGGGTCTTGGGGTGGGCTATTTTTCTAACCCTCACTGTTTTCTTACAGTCCCAGCGACCCTCTACAAGCTCACATAGGTTTGGGGTCCATTCGTGGTTCGCATTCCACTTCTAGAGTATATGGTTTGTGTTGCCCCTGTACCTATGTGCTCCTATTGCAATCTACTGTAATTCAACATTGCTTGCATTACTTCCTTTTGCTATTACTGCATATTTTTGGTATTGTGTACATATATCTTGTGTATATTTGGCATCCTCATACTGAGGGTACTCACTGAGATACTTTGGCATATTGTCATAAAAATAAAGTACCTTTATTTTTAGTATATCTGTGTATTGTGTTTTCTTATGATCTTGTGCATATGACACCAGTGGTATAGTAGGAGCTTTACATGTCTCCTAGTTCAGCCTAAGCTGCTCAGCTATAGCTACCTTCTATCAGCCTAAGCTGCTAGAAACACCTCTTCTACACTAATAAGGGATAACTGGTCCTGGTACAGAGTGTAAGTACCCCTTGGTACCCACTACAAGCCAGGCCAGCCTTGTAGGAGGCTGGACTGGCTTGTAGTGAGTACCAAGGGGTACTTGCACCTTGCACCAGGCCCAGTTATCCCTTATTAGTGTATAGGGTGTCTAGCAGCTTAGGCTGATAGATAATGGTAGCTTAGCAGAGCAGCTTAGGCTGAACTAGGAGACGTGTGAAGCTACTACAGTACCACTTAGTGTCATATGCACAATATCATAAGAAAACACAATACACAGTTATACTAAAAATAAAGGTACTTTATTTTTATGACAATATGCCAAAGTATCTTAGAGTGTACCCTCAGTGAGAGGATAGGAAATATACACAAGATATATATACACAATAGCAAAAATATGCAGTATAGTCTTAGAAAACAGTGCAAACAATGTATAGTTACAATAGGATGCAATGGGGAAACATAGGGATAGGGGCAACACAAACCATATACTCCAGAAGTGGAATGCGAACCACGAATGGACCCCAAACCTATGTGACCTGGTAGAGGGTCGCTGGGACTATTAGAAAACAGTGAGAGTTAGAAAAATAACCCTCCCCAAGACCCTGAAAAGTGAGTGCAAAGTGCACTAAAGTTCCCCTAAGGACAAAATAGTCGTGTTAGAGGGAGAATGCAAGGAAAACACAAATCAGCAATGCAACAACGATGGATTCCTGTCTGAAGGTACCTGTGGAACAAGGGGACCAAGTCCAAAAGTCACAAGCAGCTCGGAGATGGGCAGATGCCCAAGAAATGCCAGCAGTTGGTGCAAAGAAGCTCTTACTAGGCTGAAGAACTGTGAATACTGCAGGAACGACAAGGGCTAGAGACTTCCCCTTTGGAGGATGGATCCCCCACGCCTTGGAGAGTCGTGCAGAAGTATTTTCCCGCCGGATGGACGCCAACAAGCCTTGCTACACGCAAATCGTGCGTTTGGCGTTTTTGGACGCTGCTGGGGCCCAGGAGGGACCAGGAGGTCGCAAATTAGACCTGCAGAGAGAGGGGACGTCGAACAAGACAAAGAGCCCTCACTGAAGCAGGTAGCACCCGGAGAAGTGCCAGAAACAGGCACTACGAGGATGCGTGAAACGGTGCTCGCCGAAGTTGCACAAAGGAGTCCCACGTCGCCGGAGACCAACTTAGAAAGTCGTGCAATGCAGGTTAGAGTGCCGTGGACCCAGGCTTGGCTGTGCACGAAGGATTTCCGCCGGAAGTGCACAGGGGCCGGAGAAGCTTGCAAAGTCGCGGTTCCCAGCAATGCAGCCCAGCGAGGTGAGGCAAGGACTTACCTCCACCAAACTCGGGCTGAAGAGTCACTGGACTGTGGGAGTCACTTGGACGGTGTCGCTGGATTCGAGGGACCTCGCTCGTCGTGCTGAGAGGAGACCCAAGGGACCGGAGATGCAGCTTTTTGGTGCCTGCGGTTGCAGGGGGAAGATTCCGTCGACCCACGGGAGATTTCTTCGGAGCTTCTGGTGCAGAGAGGAGGCAGACTACCCCCACAGCATGCACAAGCAGGAAAACAGTCGAGAAGGCGGCAGGATCAGCGTTACAGAGTTGCAGTAGTCGTCTTTGCTACTATGTTGCAGGTTTGCAGGCTTCCAGCGCGGTCAGCGGTCGATTCCTTATCAGAAGGTGAAGAGGGAGATGCAGAGGAACTCGGCTGAGCTCATGCATTCGTTATCTAAAGTTTCCCCAGAGACAGAGACCCTAAATAGCCAGAAAAGAGGGTTTGGCTACCTAGGAGAGAGGAAAGGCTACTAACACCTGAAGGAGCCTATCACAAGGAGTCTCTGACGTCACCTGGTGGCACTGGCCACTCAGAGCAGTCCAGTGTGCCAGCAGCACCTCTGTTTCCAAGATGGCAGAGGTCTGGAGCACACTGGAGGAGCTCTGGACACCTCCCAGGGGAGGTACAGGTCAGGGGAGTGGTCACTCCCCTTTCCTTTGTCCAGTTTCGCGCCAGAGCAGGGGCTAAGGGGTCCCTGAACCGGTGTAGACTGGCTTATGCAGAATTGGGCACATCTGTGCCCAACAAAGCATTTCCAGAGGCTGGGGGAGGCTACTCCTCCCCTGCCTTCACACCATTTTCCAAATTGAGAGGGTGTCACACCCTCTCTCAGAGGAAGTTCTTTGTTCTGCCATCCTGGGCCAGGCCTGGCTGGACCCCAGGAGGGCAGCTGCCTGTCTGAGGGGTTGGCAGCAGCAGCAGCTGCAGAGAAACCCCAGGAAGGGCAGTCTGGCAGTACCTGGGTCTGTGCTACAGACCACTGGGATCATGGAATTGTACCAACAATGCCAGGATGGCATAGAGGGGGCAATTCCATGATCATAGACATGTTACATGGCCATATTCGGAGTTACCATGGTGAAGCTACATATAGGTAGTGACCTATATGTAGTGCACGCGTGTAATGGTGTCCCCGCACTCACAAAGTTCAGTGAATTGGCTCTGAACAATGTGGGGGCACCTTGGCTAGTGCCAGGGTGCCCTCACACTAAGTAACTTTGCACCTAACCTTTACCAGGTAAAGGTTAGACATATAGGTGACTTATAAGTTACTTAAGTGCAGTGTAAAATGGCTGTGAAATAACGTGGACGTTATTTCACTCAGGCTGCAGTGGCAGGCCTGTGTAAGAATTGTCAGAGCTCCCTATGGGTGGCAAAAGAAATGCTGCAGCCCATAGGGATCTCCTGGAACCCCAATACCCTGGGTACCTCAGTACCATATACTAGGGAATTATAAGGGTGTTCCAGTAAGCCAATGTAAATTGGTAAAAATGGTCACTAGCCTGTTAGTGACAATTTGAAAGTAATGAGAGAGCATAACCACTGAGGTTCTGGTTAGCAGAGCCTCAGTGAGACAGTTAGGCACCACACAGGGAACATATACATGCACACCTATGAGCACTGGGGCCCTGTGTGACAGGGTCCCAGTGACACATACATATAGGCCACAAACCTATGAGCACTGGGGTCCTGACTAGCAGGATCCCAGTGACACATAACAACCATACTGAAAACATGGTGTTTTCACTATGAGCACTGAGGCCTGGCTATCAGGATCCCAGTGAGACAGTGAAAACAGTGACAAACACCCTGACATACACTCACAAACAGGCCAAAAGTGGGGGTAACAAGGCTAGAAAGAGGCTACCTTCTCACACAACCCCCCCCCAAACGAAGGACAATAAGGCTAACCTTGGCCAGTTGAGACTTTATTGTCTAAGTGGTGATAAGTAGAGAGTAGCTCTGCAATAGACTGGTTACTCCCTTTATCATCCACTATATGGTTACTTCCCTGTGGGGATGTAAACCACCCTGTTTGAAGTTTTTTAGCTAAGCAACAATGTGAAGATGTATTTTCAGAGTTTCTACAATGACAAGAGTGGTAAGTAGTCTCAAAGCACTTATCCCACCGCTGCCACCAATGTAGGAGGCTGGACTGGCTTGTAGTGAGTACCAAGGGGTACTTGCACCTTGCACCAGGCCCAGTTATCCCTTATTAGTGTATAGGGTGTCTAGCAGCTTAGGCTGATAGATAATGGTAGCTTAGCAGAGCAGCTTAGGCTGAACTAGGAGACGTGTGAAGCTACTACAGTACCACTTAGTGTCATATGCACAATATCATAAGAAAACACAATACACAGTTATACTAAAAATAAAGGTACTTTATTTTTATGACAATATGCCAAAGTATCTTAGAGTGTACCCTCAGTGAGAGGATAGGAAATATACACAAGATATATATACACAATAGCAAAAATATGCAGTATAGTCTTAGAAAACAGTGCAAACAATGTATAGTTACAATAGGATGCAATGGGGAAACATAGGGATAGGGGCAACACAAACCATATACTCCAGAAGTGGAATGCGAACCACGAATGGACCCCAAACCTATGTGACCTGGTAGAGGGTCGCTGGGACTATTAGAAAACAGTGAGAGTTAGAAAAATAACCCTCCCCAAGACCCTGAAAAGTGAGTGCAAAGTGCACTAAAGTTCCCCTAAGGACAAAATAGTCGTGTTAGAGGGAGAATGCAAGGAAAACACAAATCAGCAATGCAACAACGATGGATTCCTGTCTGAAGGTACCTGTGGAACAAGGGGACCAAGTCCAAAAGTCACAAGCAGCTCGGAGATGGGCAGATGCCCAAGAAATGCCAGCAGTTGGTGCAAAGAAGCTCTTACTAGGCTGAAGAACTGTGAATACTGCAGGAACGACAAGGGCTAGAGACTTCCCCTTTGGAGGATGGATCCCCCACGCCTTGGAGAGTCGTGCAGAAGTATTTTCCCGCCGGATGGACGCCAACAAGCCTTGCTACACGCAAATCGTGCGTTTGGCGTTTTTGGACGCTGCTGGGGCCCAGGAGGGACCAGGAGGTCGCAAATTAGACCTGCAGAGAGAGGGGACGTCGAACAAGACAAAGAGCCCTCACTGAAGCAGGTAGCACCCGGAGAAGTGCCAGAAACAGGCACTACGAGGATGCGTGAAACGGTGCTCGCCGAAGTTGCACAAAGGAGTCCCACGTCGCCGGAGACCAACTTAGAAAGTCGTGCAATGCAGGTTAGAGTGCCGTGGACCCAGGCTTGGCTGTGCACGAAGGATTTCCGCCGGAAGTGCACAGGGGCCGGAGAAGCTTGCAAAGTCGCGGTTCCCAGCAATGCAGCCCAGCGAGGTGAGGCAAGGACTTACCTCCACCAAACTCGGGCTGAAGAGTCACTGGACTGTGGGAGTCACTTGGACGGTGTCGCTGGATTCGAGGGACCTCGCTCGTCGTGCTGAGAGGAGACCCAAGGGACCGGAGATGCAGCTTTTTGGTGCCTGCGGTTGCAGGGGGAAGATTCCGTCGACCCACGGGAGATTTCTTCGGAGCTTCTGGTGCAGAGAGGAGGCAGACTACCCCCACAGCATGCACAAGCAGGAAAACAGTCGAGAAGGCGGCAGGATCAGCGTTACAGAGTTGCAGTAGTCGTCTTTGCTACTATGTTGCAGGTTTGCAGGCTTCCAGCGCGGTCAGCGGTCGATTCCTTATCAGAAGGTGAAGAGGGAGATGCAGAGGAACTCGGCTGAGCTCATGCATTCGTTATCTAAAGTTTCCCCAGAGACAGAGACCCTAAATAGCCAGAAAAGAGGGTTTGGCTACCTAGGAGAGAGGAAAGGCTACTAACACCTGAAGGAGCCTATCACAAGGAGTCTCTGACGTCACCTGGTGGCACTGGCCACTCAGAGCAGTCCAGTGTGCCAGCAGCACCTCTGTTTCCAAGATGGCAGAGGTCTGGAGCACACTGGAGGAGCTCTGGACACCTCCCAGGGGAGGTACAGGTCAGGGGAGTGGTCACTCCCCTTTCCTTTGTCCAGTTTCGCGCCAGAGCAGGGGCTAAGGGGTCCCTGAACCGGTGTAGACTGGCTTATGCAGAATTGGGCACATCTGTGCCCAACAAAGCATTTCCAGAGGCTGGGGGAGGCTACTCCTCCCCTGCCTTCACACCATTTTCCAAATTGAGAGGGTGTCACACCCTCTCTCAGAGGAAGTTCTTTGTTCTGCCATCCTGGGCCAGGCCTGGCTGGACCCCAGGAGGGCAGCTGCCTGTCTGAGGGGTTGGCAGCAGCAGCAGCTGCAGAGAAACCCCAGGAAGGGCAGTCTGGCAGTACCTGGGTCTGTGCTACAGACCACTGGGATCATGGAATTGTACCAACAATGCCAGGATGGCATAGAGGGGGCAATTCCATGATCATAGACATGTTACATGGCCATATTCGGAGTTACCATGGTGAAGCTACATATAGGTAGTGACCTATATGTAGTGCACGCGTGTAATGGTGTCCCCGCACTCACAAAGTTCAGTGAATTGGCTCTGAACAATGTGGGGGCACCTTGGCTAGTGCCAGGGTGCCCTCACACTAAGTAACTTTGCACCTAACCTTTACCAGGTAAAGGTTAGACATATAGGTGACTTATAAGTTACTTAAGTGCAGTGTAAAATGGCTGTGAAATAACGTGGACGTTATTTCACTCAGGCTGCAGTGGCAGGCCTGTGTAAGAATTGTCAGAGCTCCCTATGGGTGGCAAAAGAAATGCTGCAGCCCATAGGGATCTCCTGGAACCCCAATACCCTGGGTACCTCAGTACCATATACTAGGGAATTATAAGGGTGTTCCAGTAAGCCAATGTAAATTGGTAAAAATGGTCACTAGCCTGTTAGTGACAATTTGAAAGTAATGAGAGAGCATAACCACTGAGGTTCTGGTTAGCAGAGCCTCAGTGAGACAGTTAGGCACCACACAGGGAACATATACATGCACACCTATGAGCACTGGGGCCCTGTGTGACAGGGTCCCAGTGACACATACATATAGGCCACAAACCTATGAGCACTGGGGTCCTGACTAGCAGGATCCCAGTGACACATAACAACCATACTGAAAACATGGTGTTTTCACTATGAGCACTGAGGCCTGGCTATCAGGATCCCAGTGAGACAGTGAAAACAGTGACAAACACCCTGACATACACTCACAAACAGGCCAAAAGTGGGGGTAACAAGGCTAGAAAGAGGCTACCTTCTCACAAGCCTCCTACAGTATCTCTACAGGGAATGGACTATACAGTGGAACATAGACCTGGGAGTACCCACTCCAATGCAGATGGACTCTCCAGATATTTCCACTTAGACAATGAAGACTCATCAGGTCATGGCTAGTCTTATTGTCCTTCGTTTGGGGGGTGGGTTGTGAAGGATAGTACCATCTTGCCTGGCATTTTACCCCCATATTTCACTGAGTATATGTTGTTTTAGTCTATGTGTCACTGGGGCCCTGCCAGGAATCTTCCCCCTGCAACCGCAGGCACAGCCTCTGTATCCTCATCCAAGTGGCGACATCCTGGTTCCTCCTGGGCCACAGCAGCATTCAAAAACCCTAACCGCGACCCTTGCAGCTAGCAAGGCTTGTTTGCGGTATTTCTGTGTGGGAACACCTCTGCAAGCTTCTTCACGACGTGGGACATCCATCCTTCAAAGGGGAAGTTCCTAGTCCTTTTCGTTCTTGCAGAATCCACAGCTTCTACCATCCGGTGGCAGCTTCTTTGCACCCTCAGCTGGCATTTCCTGGGCATCTGCCCAATCTCGACTTTATCGCGACTCCTGGACTTGGTCCCCTTGTTCCACAGGTACTCTCGTCTGGAAATCTACCTTTGTTGCATTGCTGGTGTTGGTCTTCCTTGCAGAATTCCCCTATCACAACTTCGTGCTCTCTGGGGAATATAGGTGTACTTTACACCTACTTTTCAGGGTCTTGGGGTGGGCTATTTTTCTAACCCTCACTGTTTTCTTACAGTCCCAGCGACCCTCTACAAGCTCACATAGGTTTGGGGTCCATTCGTGGTTCGCATTCCACTTCTAGAGTATATGGTTTGTGTTGCCCCTGTACCTATGTGCTCCTATTGCAATCTACTGTAATTCAACATTGCTTGCATTACTTCCTTTTGCTATTACTGCATATTTTTGGTATTGTGTACATATATCTTGTGTATATTTGGCATCCTCATACTGTGGGTACTCACTGAGATACTTTGGCATATTGTCATAAAAATAAAGTACCTTTATTTTTAGTATATCTGTGTATTGTGTTTTCTTATGATCTTGTGCATATGACACCAGTGGTATAGTAGGAGCTTTACATGTCTCCTAGTTCAGCCTAAGCTGCTCAGCTATAGCTACCTTCTATCAGCCTAAGCTGCTAGAAACACCTCTTCTACACTAATAAGGGATAACTGGTCCTGGTACAGAGTGTAAGTACCCCTTGGTACCCACTACAAGCCAGGCCAGCCTCCTACAGTATCTCTACAGGGAATGGACTATACAGTGGAACATAGACCTGGGAGTACCCACTCCAATGCAGATGGACTCTCCAGATATTTCCACTTAGACAATGAAGACTCATCAGGTCATGGCTAGTCTTATTGTCCTTCGTTTGGGGGGTGGGTTGTGTAGGAAAGTACCATCTTGCCTGGCATGTTACCCCCATATTTCACTGTGTATATGTTGTTTTAGTCTATGTGTCACTGGGGCCCTGCCAGGAATCTTCCCCCTGCAACCGCAGGCACCAAAAGACTGCATCACTGGTCCTCTGGGTCCCCTCTCAGCACGACGAGCTTGGTCCCTGGAACTCAGCAACTCTGTCCAAGTGACTCCCACAGTCCAGTGACTCTTCAGTCCAAGTTTGGTGGAGGTAAATCCTTGCCTCCCCACGCTAGACTGCATTGCTGGGTACCGCATGATTTGCAGCTGCTCCGGCTCCTGTGCACTCTTCCATGATTTCCTTTGTGCACAGCCAAGCCTGGGTCCCCGACACTCCAACCTGCAGTGCACAACCTTCTGAGTTGTCCTCTGGCGTCGTGGGACTCCCTTTTGTGACTTCGAGTGGACTCCGGTTCACGTTTCTTTCAAGTGCCTGTTCAGGTACTTCTGTGGGTGCTGCCTGCTTCTGTGAGGGCTCCCTGACTTGCTGGGTGCCCCCTCTGTCTCCTCCTCCAAGTGGCGACATCCTGGTCCTTCCTGGGCCACAGCAGCACCCAAAAACCTCTACCGCGACCCTTGCAGCTAGCAAGGCTTGTTTCCGGTCTTTCTGCGTGGGAACACCTCTGCAAGCTTCATCGCGACGTGGGACATCCATCCTCCAAAGGGGAAGTTCCTAGTCTTTCTTGCAGAACTCCAAGCTTCTTCCAACAGGTGGCAGCTTCCTTGCACCCTCAGCTGGCATTTCCTGGGCTCCTGCCCACTCTTGACACTGTCGTGACTATTGGACTTGGTCCCCTTGTCTTACAGGTACTCAGGTCTGGAAATCCATTGTTGTTGCATTGCTGGTGTTCGTTATTCCTACAGAATTCCCCTATCACGACTTCTGTGCTCTCTGGGGGTAGTAGGTGCACTTTACACCTACCTTTCAGGGTCTTGGGGTGGGCTATTTTTCTAACCCTCGCTGTTTTCTTACAGTCCTAGTGACCCTCTACAAGCTCACATAGGTTTGGGGTCCAATTGTGGTTTGCATTCCACTTTTGGAGTATATGGTTTGTGTTGCCCCTATACCTATGTATTCCTATTGCAACCTATTGTGATTCTACACTGTTTGCATTACTTTTCTTGCTATTACCTGCATAATTTTGGTTTGTGTACATATATCTTGTATATAAATCTCATCCTCATACCAAGGGTACTCACTGAGATACTTTTGGCATATTGTCATAAAAATAAAGTATCTTTATTTTGAGTACTTCTGTGTATTGTGTTTTCTTATGATATTGTGCATATGACACCAGTAGTATAGTAGGAGCTTTACATGTCTCCAAGTTCAGCCTAAGCTGCTTTGCCATAGCTACCTTCTATCAACCTAAGCTGCTAGAAACACCTCTTCTACGCTAATAAGGGATAACTGGACCTGGCACAAGATGTAAGTACCTCTGGTACCCACTACAAGCCAGGCCAGCCTCCTACAATGACTCCTCCACTGGCTCTGGAGGGGGCAACATGCCCTTTGCTCTGTCCTGGGGAGTGCAAGGACACAGTCTCTTGAGTGGATGACTTCTCCATGGCTCTGGAGGGGGCAACATGCCCATTGCTCTGTCCTGGGGAGTGCCAGGCAACAGTCTCTCGAGTGGATGGCTTCTCAACTGGTTCTGGAGGGGGCATCGTGCCAAGTGAGCTTCATCCTGGGGAGGATGTGGTGAGTGGATGGCTTCTCCACTGGTTCTGGAGGGGGCATCGTGCCCAGTGAGCTTCATTCTGGGGAGGATGGGGTGAGTGGATGGCTTCTCCACTGGTTCTGGAGGGGGCATCGTACCCAGTGAGCTTCATCCTAGGGAGGATTGGGTGAGTGGATGGCCTCTCCACTGGTTCTGGAGGGGGGCATCGTGCCCAGTGATGCAGAACTTGGGGAGTGCAAGGCCACAGTCTCTCAGCTGGGTGTCATACCCACAGGATATGCAGTGGCCAGGCTGCACAATAGCCCATGGATGCAGGACTATACACTGTCCTCCGCCGGAGACGGTTGTTCAGTGGTGGTGCTGCTGCTGTTTGTGGTGGGGGGATGCTCCAGGTCATCCCCTGCAGCGTCGTACCACTGTCCACTGGGGCTGCTGCTGCTGGTGGTGGTGGCGGGGCTGCTGGTGGTGGTGGGGGGAGGCTCCAGACCATCCACTGCAGCCTCGGACGGCTGCCCACTGGGGCTGCTGCTGCTGGTGGTGGTGGTGGTGCTGCTGCTGGTCGTGGGGGGTGGTTCCAGCCCATCCCCTGCAGCCTTGGATGGCTTCCCACTGGGGCTGCTACTAGTGGTGGTGTTGGTGGTGCTGCTGGTGGTGGGGGGAGGCTCCAGCCCATGCCCTGCAGGCTCGGGCGGCTGCCCACTAAGGCTGCTGCTGCTGGTGGTGGTGACGGTGCTGCTGGTGGGGGGAGGCTCCAGTCCATTCCCTACAGCCTCGGGCGGCTGCACCACCATGGTTGGTGGTGAGGTCTCAGACTGAGTCCCAGCACCAGGCCCCTTGTCCTTACTGCCTGCTGGTGCAGGCCCCTTGCCCTTCCTGACAGCAGCTGGGGATGGCTCCTGGCCCCTTTTGGCAGCTGCTGGGGCTGGCTCCGTGCCCTTCCTTCCTGCAGCTGGGGCTGGCTCCTTGCCCTTCCTTCCTGCAGCTGGGGCTGGCTCCTTACACTTCCTTGAAGCACTTGGGGTAGGCACCCTTTCCGTCTTGCTGGCTGGTGGCCGGGATCCTTTCCGACCTGGAGTTGCTATGGACACTACTGTGCCCGTGGACTGGGTGGCTGAGGTGCTTGCCTAGGTTTTGACCTCCCTGGCCTGACGTGAGGGACAGGGGGGAGGGGTAAGGAAGAGGTCAATGTTGGAGAGGAAGAGCTTCTTAGGGACATTGGGGCAGGGAGAGGGAGAAGGTTTGGAAGTGGAGGAAGAGGGAGTGGTTGTAGGAGGTGTCAGTCTGCTGTGTTTGGGTGCAGGTGCATGGGCTGGATGCTCTTCTAAGGTGAATGGCTGTTGGGTGTCTGAGTGCTTGCATTTATGTACTTTGGGAGGAGGGGGCACAGACACAGTGGGAGAGGACACAGGGGGCGTGTGCATAGATGTGTGGGTGGGGACTGCCAGTGAAGGGTGTGTACTGATAGGTGTGCTGGTGATGGTGGTAATGGATGAGAATGGAGTTCATGCAGGTGTGAGTAGAGACGCTACTGGGAGGGAGGTGGATGACAAGGAGAAGAGGCAGTGGAGGCAGTGGATGTTGGTACGTCTGCATCTGGATGGTGTTTGTGTGAGTGCCTGTGGTATGAAGTGTGGTGCTTGTGTTTGCCATGTCCACTCTTGTGTGTTGTCCTGTGTGCATGATAGTCTGCCTGTATGCTTGGGATAGGTTGGGGATGAGGGGAATGGGACTGGGTGGAGGAATTTGGAGGGGGGAGGGTGTAAACAGGGACAATGGCTGCCATCAGAGAGGAGGCCAGAGCCTGGATTGATCTCTGTTGGGCCGCCTAGCCAGTGTAAATGATCTCCAGAAATGCATTGGTCTGCTGCATTTGGGCTGCCAGACCCTGGATGTCATTCACAATGGTTGACTGCCCAACAGAGATGGATCGCAGGAGGTCAATAGCCTCCTCACTGAGGGCAGCAGGGCTGACTGGGGCAGGTCCTGAGGTACCTGGGGCGAAGGAGATGCCCAACCTCCTGGGTGAGCGGGAACGGGCAACTCGCTGAGGGGCTGCTGGGAGGTGGTACTGGTACGGGGGTGGCGGCTGTACCTGTAGCTGGGGTGGACACAGAGGTGTCAGCCACCACCAGGGACTTTCCATCAGAGGAGGTATCCGTGTCCGAACTGTCCCCTCCAGTCTCCGCCGTGGTGCTCCCCTCACCCGCCGTCCCACTGGTGCCCTCACTGTCGGTGGATTTGGCCTCCTGGGTCCTGTGGGATGCAGCTCCCTCTGTCACCGGTGCCTCTGCTCCTCTGCCAGATTATGCTAATGCACATAGGGACAGGGTCACAGAACAAAAAGGGGGGGAGATAAAGGATACACTTGGTCAATAGTGTCACCAACACCACCGTTGGTGTAGACAACACACAGGGAAAAGCCCTACGAACTGGGCAATGCACTACCAGTCACAATGCTAGTCACCAGCCCATTGATAGGGACACCTAACGCCAATTGCAGCATACCTGAGACCCACATACCCCTGCCCAGTAGTGGATGCCTACTAGCTTGGTTGGAGGACCTTCAAATCAGAACCCTGCCTAACATGGGACCTACTCTGCAATGTCAGGCCTGGCCTAGGGGCACCCACAAGGCCCCCACCCCCCACCCGGATACCACCCCACCAGGCGTAATTTGTAATGAAGGGTACTGTCCTCCCCCCCTGGTTGCTGCTGTGATGCCCCAAGCGCCCATCCAGCTCCGGATAGGCCACCACCAGTATGCGGGCTATCAGACGGGCACCCCTTCCTCGTTGGGAGGCTATCCCCAGCTGGGTCTCCGCGGTCTTCTGTGCCCACCGTCTCAGGTCCTCCCACCGTTTCCGATAGTGGGTGCTCCGCCTGCCATAGACCCCCAGGGTCCCCATGTCCTTGGCGATGGCATGCCATATACCCTTCTTTTGATGGGTGCTGACCTGCACGGAAATACACACAGGGAAAGGTATTAGTCCGACCATCCTGCCTGTTACACTTATGACCCACCATGCCCCTTCCCACACTGCCCAGGGCCCATTCACCAACCCCCCCCCACATGAGGCCTTCACACACAGCACTCCATGCATTCATGGCCCATGCATCGTACTCTTGGTGTATTCACCTGTTGGTCTGGAGGTCCAGACAGCAATCTGTACTGGGGTAGGACCCTATCCACCAGTCTCTCCAACTCCGCCAAGGTGAAGGCAGTGGCCCTTTCCCCAGTCACACAAGCCGTGGTCAGTTCCAGACACAGGTCACAGCAGCACATGCAGTGTAGGTCCTCTCCTGTTGAAGGTCAGGTAGTAAGTGAGTGAACAGATAGAAAATGGTGGTCACATCCGCGGCGGTGCGTACCGTCACCGCTGGCATTCATCACCATTGGCCACTGTACCCCATAGGGCCCAATGACAACCAATGAAGAGTTGCACTGCGGTTCTGGACCGCCTCACGCAATGGCGCACAGCGTCAGCGGAATTTACTCACTTCCACCTGTCCCTCCATACTATATAGGCGGACTCCATTTCAGAGGGGTGCAGGCCATGGATCCTAACTACGTCACATTACTCAAATTCACATTTTGGACCTATTACACCTAAATAATGTAACAATCACAATATGCATATAACTGTAGTGGTTGCTATGTACAGATAATGACCAGCTGCTCACTCTTTTGCCACATAGATTGCAACCACTGTGGATGAATAGGAGATGGAGACATCCCCCCATGTACAGATCCCTGGTGGACTTGGCAACAATGGAAGACAGGCACATTATCCTCACCTATAGACTTGACAGGGCCTCAATCACGGAGCTGTGTGCCCAATTGGAGCCTGACCTAATATCTGCTATCCGTCACCCAGCTGGGATCGCCCCTCTTGTGCAAGTTCTATCTGTGCTCCATTTCCTGGCAACTGGCTCTTTCCAAGTGACAGTGGACTTGGCAGCAGGAATGTCACAGCCAATGTTCTCAATAGTGTTGACCAGAGTGTTGGCTGCCCTGGTTAAACACATGTGCAGCTACATTGTTTTCCCCCAGGTGGAGGATTTGGCCACAGTGAAAGCTGACTTCTATGCAATGGAACATATCCCCAACATAATTGGGGCAATTGATGGAACACATATTGCATTTGTCCCCCCCCCCACAGAATAAACACGTCTTCAGAAATTGAAAGAGTTTTCACTCCATGAATGTCCAGATGGTGTGCCTAGCAGACCAGTACATCTCCCATGTAAATGCTAAGTATCCTGGGTTCGTGCATGATGCCTTTATCCTGAGGAATAGCAGCATTCCAAATGTGATGGCCCAACTCCAGAGGCACAGGGTGTGGCTAACAGGTGAGCCCTGGTTCCCATCCAGTGGATGTGGGTGTATTGGTATGTTGTGGGTCCTAAGGGTGAGTGTGTGGCTAACAGTAGTCCCTTGATATTTGCAGGTGACTCTGGTTACCCCAACCTCTCATGGCTACTGACACCTTTGAGGAGTCCCAGGACAGGGGCAGAGGAACGTTACAATGAGACACATGGGCGAACAAGGAGGATAATAGAAAGGATATTCGGCCTCCTGAAGGCCAGATTTTGTTGTCTCCATCTAACAGGTGGATCCCTGTGCTACTTACCCAAGAAGGTCTGGCAGATCATCGTGGCATGCTGTATGTTGCACAACCTTGTCTTGCGCCGCCATGTGCTCTTTTCTGCAGGAGGAGGAGGCTGGAGATGGCCGTGTGGCAGCAGTGGACCCTGTGGACAGTGAAGATGAGGAGGCAGAGGATGAGGATGAGGACAACAGAAGTCTAGTCATTCGTCAATACTTCCAATGACACACAAGTAAGACTGTGTAACTTCACATTTCATTTACAATTTGATGTGTGACATTGTCACTGGCGGCTGTGAATTCCTACTTCTATGCCCACTCACTGTACCCTTTGGCATCTCTTTTTGCAGATGTTGGTGCCCCACTATTGCTCCTGTTGTGTTCAGTGCAGTCAACTACAGGTCTTTCCTATGTAAACATTACTGTACAGTTGAATTGCAATGTTTGAACCTTGTTAAACGAATACATTTTGAAATCATTTGACATACACCATACTTGTATTTTTTCAAAGTGTGTTTATTGCAGTGCTCTGAAAAAGAGGGGGTAGTTCAATGGGCTGGGTTGATGATGGAGGAAAGTCCAGGGTAGAGTCCAGTCTATTAGTATCACAGGTGCAGTGTCCAAGGGGGCATAGGAAGGGGAGCAATGGCAGTTCAAGGTGGACAAGGTAACAAATTGAGACACAAGGGTTACAATGAGGAGAATCTTATTTCCTGGCGGGGTTCTTGGCAATAGTCTCTGGCTTCTGCCTGGATCGCAGATAACATTTGTGGGGTGGTTCACCTTCTGCAGGGGGAGGGGTGCTGGTGGCCTGTTGGTCCTGTGGCAGGGCCTCCTGTCCACTAGCGGCAGCAGAGGTGGAGGGCTGTTCAGTAGTCAGGCTAGTGCCTGGGGCCCAGTGGTGTGCCACTGCCTCCCTCATACTGTTTGCCATGTCTGCCAGCACCCCTGCAATGGAGACCAGGGTATTGTTAATGGACTTAAGGTCCTCCCGGATCCCCAGGAACTGTCCCTCCTGCAGCCACATGTTCTCCTGCATCTCATCCAGAAACTGGCCAATCGTATCCTGGGAATATTGGTAGGCTCCCAGGATTGCTGTGAGTGTCTCCTGGAGGGTTGGTTCCCTGGGCCTGTCTTTCCCCTGTTGCACAGCAGTCCTCCCAGCTTCCCTGTTGTCCTGTGCCTCTGTCCCTTGAACCGTGCCCTCTGCCACTGACCCCAGGTCCCTGGTTGTCCTAGGTTTGTGGGGTGCCCTGGGGTCCCTGTAGTGGTGGACACACTGCTGATTGACGTGTCCTGGGGACAGAGGTATGGGCCCACTGGGTGAGTGCTCTGGTGGTGTTTCCTGAGGGGGGAGGCTCTGTGATGATGTGAGACTGTGGCTGGGTAACCGACTGTCCGGAAGTCCCTGATGGGCCAAGTTGGTCATCCAGATCCAGGCGAGCAGAGCTTCTGTCATCATTGTGGTGTGGGCCTCTTCTTTGGGGGGACTGGATGTTGCTGGCACCTCTTCTCCTGTGACATTGGCTGGGATACCTGTGGGGATGTAAATGCAGTGTTATTGTTTCTGTGTGTGACATCTTGTGCATGGGTAGGTTGCCCTTTATGGTTGTTATTGCCCTGGCAGCTTTGCCTTGTGTGAGTTGTTATTTGGTGGGCTAACTGATTGTCTTTAGTATGCATGCATTAGTGATAGGTGTCCATGCAGGGCTGTGAGGGGTGTCCATGCATTGGTACAGCATGCAATCTTGGCGTTAGAATGAGTGAGATGTAATGGTTGGGTGTGTGGGAAGTGGTGGAGTGATAGGTGTGAGGGTGAGGATGGGGGTATGTGATGGCATGCAAATAGGGGGTGATAGAAATAGAGAGTTGACTTACCAGACTCCAGTCCTCCTGCTACTCCTGCCAGGCCCTCAGGATGCATGATTGCCAAGACTTGCTCCTCCCATGTTGTTAGTTTTGGGGGAGGAAGTGGGGGTGCGCCACCAGTCCTCTGTACAGCGAGCTGGTGTCTTGCTGCAAAGGAATGTACCTTCCCCTGTAGGTCCTTCCACCTCTTCCTGATATCATCCCTTATTCTGGGGTGCTGTCCCACGGCGTTGACCCTGTCCACGATTCTCCACCAAAGCTCCATCTTCCTAGCAATGGGTAACTGCTGCACCTGTGATCCAAATAGCTGTGTCTCTACCCAGATGATTTCCTTCACCATGACACTCAGCTCCTCCTCAGAGAATCTGGGGTGTCGTTGTGGTGCCATGAGTGTAGCGTGAGTGGTGTGTGTGAGGGTGTGGAGGGTGATGTGTTGGGGTGTGTGTTGTATGGGACATGGATGGTGGTGTGTGGGTCTAGTTTTGTCAGTAGTCGTGATGTCAGTCTTTCGACAATGGTTTGTAGTCATAAAGGTATAGTGGTGTGTGTGTGTGGGTGTGGTGTGTGTATGGGTGTCAGGTGTGTGTAGTTTGAATTGTCCAATGTGGTGCTGTTTTGTATGTGTGTGTGTATTTTGAGCTTGGCGTTATATACCACCAATGGTTTACCACCATTGAATGTCCGCCATGGTGATTTGTGGGTCATAATGTTGTGGGCATTGTTCTGTTGGCGTAACGGTGTGGGTTTTGCTACCACCACTTTATCACTGACCTTTGTTGTGGCGGATTTGTGTGTGTCTGAATAGTGACGGATTGGTGTGTGTGTGTCATAATATGGTTAGCGGATATCTGCCACGGCGACGGTATGTTGGCGGCAGTCGGGATGGCTTTAAGTGGGATTTACCGCCAATGTCAAAATGAGGGCCTCTGTCACATCTGCATTCATGTGCATACTGAATGGAGAGGAAGGGTGGAGAGCCTGACACTTATATTTCAAAGGCCAGTGGCCTGTCATCACACAAAGGACTGATAACCCTCCACAGGGACCCTGGTAGACAGGACTGGGTTAAAAGGGGAACTTGTGCACTTCAAAACCACTATTTGAATTATCCCCCACTTCAAAGATATTTTTGGGTATATAGACTGGGTCTCTGACCCCACCAACTCAGACACTTCTGGACCTACACCTGAACTCTGTCAGAGGAGCTGCCTGGCTGCCCAAAGCACTCATTTAGACTGCTTTGCTGAGAAGGACTGCTGCCCTGCTGTTGCCCTGCTTCCCTGCTGGCCTCTGACTCTGCTGGAAGGACTCTGCCTTCCTCCTGAAGTGCTCTTCAAAGGCTTGGGTTGAGTTTACTTCCTGTTTCTGAAGTCTCAGGACTAACAAAGACTTCATCTCTTCAAGAAAGTCCTTGTGTGTTGTATATAGACCCCTGCAGAGATCGACGTAAAGCCTGCATTGCAGCTGAGAAATTACCACACAGCTGACTGGAACCACACAGCACTGACTTCCCGACTGGAAATTCGACCCAGCTCCTGCCTTGTGATGAAATATTTGACACCACCTACTGGATTGATGCAGTGGTGGTCCTTCTCCCAGCATGTGAAGGATTTTTCCACACATCATCCATGGGCCTCAAAATGTATCCGCATCGCAGTGAGGAACCAAGACTGCACGCCGAAAAACAATGCAAACCCTTGCAGCATGGAAAGGAACGACGCATAATCTGATGCAGCATCTTATTTTTCCACACATCTTGTCCTCTGCGGTCTCCATGCTTCGTTATTTTTGACGTATCCTAGGTACTGTTTGCAACAAAAAACAACTGTTAATTTCTATGGATTGAGCCTCTTTTAAACCTTTTAGAAATTATATTTCAACTTGTGCCTATTGGATTTTTGTCGTTGTGACCTTATTTTATTCAAATAAATATTATTTATTTTTCTAAACCTGGGTGGTATATTTTTGTGGTGTTTTATTGTGTTACTGTATGATTTATAGCACAGATACTTTACACATTGCCTTCTAAATTTAGCTTGCCTGCTCAGTGCCAAGCTACCAGAGGTTGGGCACAGGATAATTGAAATTGTGTTGTGCCTTACCCTGATTAGGATTGTGGTCCCTTTGTGGACAAGGGTGTATACCTCTGCTAACTAGAGACTGTAGGAGGCTGGACTGGCTTGTAGTGAGTACCAAGGGGTACTTGCACCTTGCACCAGGCCCAGTTATCCCTTATTAGTGTATAGGGTGTCTAGCAGCTTAGGCTGATAGATAATGGTAGCTTAGCAGAGCAGCTTAGGCTGAACTAGGAGACGTGTGAAGCTACTACAGTACCACTTAGTGTCATATGCACAATATCAAAAGAAAACACAATACACAGTAATACTAAAAATAAAGGTACTTTATTTTTATGACAATATGCCAAAGTATCTTAGAGTGTACCCTCAGTAAGAGGATAGGAAATATACACAAGATATATATACACAATAGCAAAAATATGCAGTATAGTCTTAGAAAACAGTGCAAACAATGTATAGTTACAATAGGATGCAATGGGGAAACATAGGGATAGGGGCAACACAAACCATATACTCCAAAAGTGGAATGCGAACCACAAATGGACCCCAAACCTATGTGACCTTGTAGAGGGTCGCTGGGACTATTAGAAAATAGTGAGAGTTAGAAAAATAACCCTCCCCAAGACCCTGAAAAGTGAGTGCAAAGTGCACTAAAGTTCCCCTACGGACAAAGAAGTCCTGTTAGAGGAATAATGCAGGAAAGACACAAACCAACAATGCAACAACTGTGGATTTCCAATCTAGGGTACCTGAGGAACAAGGGGACCAAGTCCAAAAGTCACAAGCAAGTCGGAGATGGGCAAATGCCCAGGAAATGCCAGCTGCAGGTGCAAAGAAGCTTCTACTGGACAGAAGAAGCTGAGGTTTCTGCAGGAACGAAAAGGGCTAGAGACTTCCCCTTTGGTGGACAGATCCCTATTGCCGTGGAAAGTTGTGCAGAAGTGTTTTCCCGCCAAAAGAACGCCAAGAAGCCTTGCTAGCTGCAAATCGTGCGGTTAGCGTTTTTGGACACTGCTGTGGCCCTGGAGGGACCAGGAGGTCGCAAATTGGACCAGGAGAGAGAGGGGACGTCGAGCAAGACAAGGAGCCCTCTCAGCAGCAGGTAGCACCCAGAGAAGTGCCAGAAACAGGCACTACAAGGATGCGTGAAACGGTGCTCACCTGAAGTCGCACAAAGGAGTCCCACGTCGCCGGAGACCAACTTAGAAAGTCGTGCAATACAGGTTGGAGTGCCGTGGACCCAGGTTTGGCTGTGCACAAAGGATTTCTGCTGGAAGTGCACAGGGGCCGGAGTAGCTGCAAAAGTCGCTGTTACCAGCAATGCAGCCCAGCGAGGTGAGGCAAGGACTCACCTCCACCAAACTTGGACTGAAGAGTCACTGGACTGTGGGGGTCACTTGGACAGAGTCGCTGGATTCGAGGGACCTCGCTCGTCGTGCTGAGAGGAGACCCAAGGGACCGGTAATGCAGCTTTTTGGTGCCTGCGGTTGCAGGGGGAAGATTCCGTCGACCCACGGGAGATTTCTTCGGAGCTTCTGGTGCAGAGAGGAGGCAGACTACCCCCACAGCATGCACAAGCAGGAAAACAGTCGAGAAGGCGGCACGATCAGCGTTACAGAGTTGCAGTAGTTGTCTTTGCTACTATGTTGCAGTTTTGCAGGTTTACAGCACGGTCAGCAGTCGTTTCCTTGGCAGAAGGTGAAGAGAGAGATGCAGAGGAACTCGGATGAGCTCTTGCATTCGTTATCTAAAGTTTCCCCAGAGACAGAGACCCTAAATAGCCAGAAAAGAGGGTTTGGCTACCTAGGAGAGAGGATAGGCTACTAACACCTGAAGGAGCCTATCAGAAGGAGTCTCTGACGTCACCTGGTGGCACTGGCCACTCAGAGCAGTCCAGTGTGCCAGCAGCACCTCTGTTTCCAAGATGGCAGAGGTCTGGAGCACACTGGAGGAGCTCTGGACACCTCCCAGGGGAGGTGCAGGTCAGGGGAGTAGTCACTCCCCTTTCTTTTGTCCAGTTTCGCGCCAGAGCAGGGCTAAGGGGTCCCCTGAACCGGTGTAGACTGGCTTATGCAGAATTGGGCACATCTGTGCCCAAGAAAGCATTTCCAGAGGCTGGGGAGGCTACTCCTCCCCTGCCTTCACACCATTTTCCAAAGGGAGAGGGTGTCACACCCTCTCTCAGAGGAAGTTCTTTGTTCTGTCATCCTGGGCCAGGCCTGGCTGGACCCCAGGAGGGCAGATGCCTGTCTGAGGGGTTGGCAGCAGCAGAAGCTGCAGTGAAACGCCAGGAAGGGCAGTTTGGCAGTACCAGGGTCTGTGCCACAGACCACTGGGATCATGGGATTGTGCCAACTATGCCAGGATGGCATAGAGGGGGCAATTCCATGATCATAGACATGTTACATGGCCATATTCGGAGTTACCATTGTGAAGCTACATATAGGTAGTGACCTATATGTAGTGCACGCGTGTAATGGTGTCCCCACACTCACAAAGTTCAGGGAATTGGCTCTGAACAATGTGGGGGCACCTTGGCTAGTGCCAGGGTGCCCTCACACTAATTAACTTTGCACCTAACCTTTACCAGGTAAAGGTTAGACATATAGGTGACTTATAAGTTACTTAAGTGCAGTGTAAAATGGCTGTGAAATAACGTGGACGTTATTTCACTCAGGCTGCAGTGGCAGGCCTGTGTAAGAATTGTCAGAGCTCCCTATGGGTGGCAAAAGAAATGCTGCAGCCCATAGGGATCTCCTGGAACCCCAATACCCTGGGTACCTCAGTACCATATACTAGGGAATTATAAGGGTGTTCCAGTAAGCCAATGTAAATTGGTAAAAATGGTCACTAGCCTGTTAGTGACAATTTGGAAAGAAATGAGAGAGCATAACCACTGAGGTTCTGATTAGCAGAGCCTCAGTGAGACAGTTAGTCACTACACAGGTAACACATTCAGGCACACCTATGAGGACTGGGGCCCTGGGTTACCAGGGTCCCAGTGACACATACAACTAAAACAACATATATACAGTGAAAAATGGGGGTAACATGCCAGGCAAGATGGTACTTTCCTACACAACCCCCCCCCAAACGAAGGACAATAAGACTAACCATGACCTGATGAGTCTTCATTGTCTAAGTGGAAATATCTGGAGAGTCCATCTGCATTGGAGTGGCTACTCCCAGGTCTATGTTCCACTGTATAGTCCATTCCCTGTAGGGATATGGACCACCTCAACAATTTAGGATTTTCACCTTTCATTTGTTTTAGCCAAAGTAAAGGTTTGTGGTCTGTCTGAACAATGAAGTGAGCGCCAAACAGGTATGGCCTCAACTTCTTCAGTGCCCAGACCACAGCAAAGGCCTCCCTCTCAATGGCAGACCAACGCTTTTCTCTAGGGGTCAACCTCCTACTAATAAAAGCAACAGGTTGATCCTGGCCCTCAGAATTAAGTTGTGATAGGACTGCCCCTACTCCTAATTCAGATGCATCAGTCTGGACATAGAATTTTTTAGAGTAACAAGGGCTTTTCAGGACAGGTGCAGAGCACATGGCCTGCTTCAGCTCCTCAAAAGCTTTCTGACAGTTTGCTGTCCATAATACCTTTTTAGGCATTTTCTTGGATGTGAGGTCATTAAGAGGGGCTGCAATGGAGCCATAGTTCTTAATGAACCTCCTGTAATACCCAGTGACCTAGGAAGGCTCTCACCTGAGTCTGAGTGGTAGGGGGAACCCAATCAATAATTGTTTTGATTTTCCCCTGTAGTGGTGCAATCTGTTCCCCACCAATTGTGTAGGAAAGTACTATCTTGCCTGGCAAGTTACCCCCATTTTTCACTGTATATATGTTGTTTTAGTTGTATGTGTCACTGGGACCCTGGTAACCCAGGGCCCCAGTGCTCATAAGTGTGCCTGAATGTGTTACCTGTGTAGTGACTATTTGGAAAGAAATGAGAGAGCATAACCACTGAGGTTCTGATTAGCAGAGCCTCAGTGAGACAGTTAGTCACTATACAGGTAACACATTCAGGCACACTTATGAGCACTGGGGCCCTGGGTTACCAGGGTCCCAGTGACACATACAACTAAAACAACATATATACAGTGAAAAATGGGGGTAACATGCCAGGCAAGATGGTACTTTCCTACAGAGACCCCATTTCTAACAACCTCGATGAGGATTGATTCAATGGAAGGATGAAAATGCTCCAGCAGATCTGGTAGCAGAGTTATGGTTTGTCCCATAAGGGGGTAGAATCATTCAAGTGTAGTGTTAGGGAAATAGGATTGCCCTATGCAAATGCCCAGTGCAAACATTGTACATCCTGAGTTCTGTCTCATGGTCTGTTCCAGAGAAAGATGAAGTTCCAGCATCATGCTACAAGTAACAGATGTGTGAATATTAGTAGGGTGTTGCGCTGGCATTGCTTGAAGAGTATGGTAAAGTGTGATGTTGTGAAATGTTTTGAAGAGTCATCGTCTTCAAAGTGATTGTGGCGATTGTTTCTCAAAATGTCCGCAGTTGTTGTTGACAGGTTCGTCGGCACCTAAGATCCAGAGATAACGCACAAATGTATAAGACACTTGTTTAATTTATTGACTGCAGTAAGGTACCTGTCATGTGACATCGTTGGCAGGGCCAATAGTTTCTCTTATGTGAGCACGATTTATTGGTTCGTATTGAGTGAATCCTGAGTGCATATGGAGGATCTCTATCAACCGGTGTGAGAACTGCTGGTCAAGTTACACCCATTGTGTAATAATGAAAGCCACAGTCAGAAAGTGTATATCCAGACAGCTTTGAAGTGTTTGAATTCTTACCCTGTAGTGTGCAGACAGATTGCTGGTTTTTGCTTGCAGTATTTTTGAATTAGGCGTGTGTGAAAAATTGTGTAAGAAACAATTGTGGAGTGACTACAGCTGCTGTAAGAAGTGAGTGTGATGTCATTGTGTGTCACACTGCTAATGGTTGTTGTGAATCTGTGCAGGTATGGTGGACAGTACTGCTTTGCTGTTGGTTGAGAACATTGAGAGAAAAGGATTGTGGTATTGAAGTTACTTTCTGATTCGATCAAAAGATAATGTGATTAATTGAATTTGATTCTTTCAAGTGTTGAAGACTGCATTAAGAGAAGATGTTTTTATTTCATTCATACAGGGTATAGAAGCCCCCCGAAAGGAACTCCGGGTCATCATGAATCTTCTAGCAAAGGATTTAATGCATGTGTGTTTCTAGATCACTGTGAAAGAAGGTGCTTTAGCATTTCCCTGTGGACCTGATTACTTGGCAGAATAAACTGATTGATGAGATTCTGCAGTATGCACAGGTACTGCAGTGATGAATTAGAGTTCAAGCTGAAAAAATTGAAAGAGAAACTAATGGTCATGCAATTGAAAGCTGCACAGAAAGCTAGTCAGAGTCCACAGATGATGGTGTACACTGGAGGTATGCAAGTAGTGCCAGAGCGGTTAATGAATGTTGTTCAGCCTAGAAGATGAGGATGTGGTGTCATATAGATCAAAGTGGAGGTGTTCTTGATATCCAGGCTTTGAAGAGAACTAATCCGTGTCATGCATGGGGAAATTTAGGTCATTGGTGACAGGAGTGTCACTTTCTTAATGCAAAGGATCAGGTACAGAATGTTGGAGTTGCACAATTTCAAGACAATAATAAAGCTGAAGTTCAAAGAATTTAAAGACCCTGAGTGTAAAATGTAAATGTGTCCAGAGGACAGCAGATGCAGTTACCACAAGCCCTGATGACTCAACAGCAGATGGTTATTCCCCAAATGAATCTGAATCCGATTGCAAATGCAAATGTTAATCAGATAGCATCACAGTTTCCCCTAATGGACCTGAGTGATGAGGAATTTTCAGAAAGTATTCGAGGTGATAGCTCTGATGTTGATGATTGCATTCTAGATGCATCTTAAGCAGTAGATCAACGTGATCCCTATGTAAATGCTGACGCTATGGGCCATTATGTGTCATTACTGGTAGACACAGGAGCTACATGTTCCACTGTTTAAACAGCAGAAGTGCCAAATTTGTCACATTCATCAAAGTATGTGCCTGTAAAAATAGGTTCATTTGAAGATGTGCACCAATTTGTGGTTTGCGATTCAAGTTCTGTGAGCTTGCTTGTACGTGACAGGCCCCGCATTAGAACTCTGCTCTGCCGG
This sequence comes from Pleurodeles waltl, assembly GCF_031143425.1. Lineage (NCBI taxonomy): Eukaryota > Metazoa > Chordata > Amphibia > Caudata > Salamandridae > Pleurodeles > Pleurodeles waltl. Next base: position 404,169,420 of record NC_090450.1, on the reverse strand, counting down.
CAGAGTTTGCGGAATTCTGGCACTTCGTGCTGTGCAGAGTAGCGCAGAGTTCCTGAATTCCAACATCTGGTGCGAAGCGAAGTTTATTCGCACGAGTGGCATTTGTTTTTGGCACTCACGTGCTGCTTCTGGCTGCATGGGCAAGACTTTGCAGGTATTCACGCTGCTTCTGACCGTGACGGCGGCCAAAACAGTCATGCTCGCAAGCGTGAATGCACCACGAGTAGATTTTCTACTTAACATGCATCTAAATCTAGTCAAAAATAGGTTTTTGAGTGGATTTTCTTCTCCAATTAACCCCTTAAGTTGTTTTTTAGTGTGAGAAGCCTTATTATTTTTTCAAACAGGAAGGAAGTGCTCCAACTTCCTGTTCTTGTCCAACAGGCTCCCCCAAGTGCTTTGTCCCTCTTATGGTCACTTTTCACTTGGATTTCGAGGTGAAAGGATCACTCTCTTTGTCTCCTGGATATACCTTTAGATTAAAGTATTTTACTTTAATTTGATTTTTAAATTTTATAGTAGTCGGTGGCCTGGAGTTTAAGTGTGGGCCAAATTTTTATGTATTTTGTTTTTCATTGACTTTTCTACAGTTGTAAAGGAAAATGGTTGCACAGCTCAGTACTTTTTCTACATATTTGTAACATTTCCAATATTATTTTACTATGTGGCCTAGATTTCCAAAGGGCCATCTAGCCAGAAGGCCCAGTAATAATAGTCATCAGTGTATGAAATAATTGTTTCAGCGGTTTATGTTTTTAAAACTTCAGTTAGGGCAGGGATAGCATTGGATCAAATAAAAAATGTTGGCTATTGTTTGCATTTTATGTTTTTTGCAAAAAGTGTATATGTTATGGGGTAATATTTTCTGGCACAGGAGGATGTGTACTGTTGTTGTGACATTTTAATAGCTCACTAAATTTTCATGTTTTGCATTGCTGAATGAATGTTAGTGTGTTCTTCAGTGTTACCACCATGCCTCCTTGTGGCCAGTGTGTGTGTGTGAATGTGCGTGTGTGCATATGTGTGCGTGTGTTTGTCATCACCCACCATTTGTCTTTATACTCTATGCCGTGTGGCCAGTGAACATTATGTGTAGTCCATGTCCATAGACTTGCAAGTGTTCTTTGTTCTCCATGCCTGTCCATGCTGCAGAAACCATTGCCCCCAAGCTCTGCCTCACCATCAACTGCTCACTAGCTGCCGCCACCTTCCCCAATGACTGGAAACACACTGAGATCAACCCCCTCCTCAAGAAACCATCGGCTTACCTCACCAATCTCAAAAACTTCAGGCCCATCTCCCTACTTCCATTTCCTGCGAAAGTCATAGAAAAAGCAGTCATCGGCCACCTCACCACGTTTCTAGAAAGCCACAACATCCTCGACATCTCCCAATCCAGATTCAGGTCAAACCACAGCACCGAAACAGCCCTCCTGTCCGCAACAGACGACATCCGCTCCCTACTGGACAAGGGAGAGACGGCAGCACTCATCCTACTTGACCTCTCAGCAGCGTTTGACACAGTCTCCCCTCACACCCTGATAAGAAGACTCCACGAAGCAGAACGCAACAAGTGAGACTCGCCCCCTTGCTTGCGGAACCCACACTCACCACCTGCAGAGTGCCCCAAGGATCCTCCCACAGCCCCACGCTGTTCAACGTCTACATGGCCCGCTAGCCACCATCGTCAGAAGCTATGGAATAATCATCAACTCCTACGCCTACGACTCCCAACTCATCCTCTCCCTCTGCAACAAACCAGTGAAGGCCAGACACACCTTCCATGAGGACATGAAAGCAGTCGCCAACTGGATGAGAGATAACTCCTTTCAACTCAACACAAAAAAGACCGAGGTACTCACCCTGGGCCCGCAACCCAACGCATGGAGCGACTCCTGGTGGCCACCCACCCTCGGAAACCCACCCACCACCGCCAGCCATGCCCGCAACCTCAGATTATTCCTGGACCCCGATCTCAGCATGAACTATCAGATCAACGCAGTCACTTCCACCTGCTTCTGCACCCTCCGCCTCCTACTCAAGACCGTCAAATGGATCCCCCTTGAGCATAGAAAGACTATCACACATGCCCTCACCACCAGAAGACTGGACTACGGCAACACACTCTACACCGGAATCAACAAAAAACGGAACCGCAAATTGCAAAACTTCCAGAGCGCCGCCGCCAGATTGATCCTCCACCTACTCCGACACTGCCACATCTCACAACACCTATGCACACTGCACTTGATCCCTATTGAAAAAATAATCACTTTCAAAATACTCACCTACACACACAAAGCCTCCATAACACCGGACCTGCCTACCTCAACCAGTGACTCAACTTCCACATACACCACAGGACCCTACGCTCAGCCCAGCTCTCCCTCGCAGAGGTACCCCGCATCAGGAAAACCAGAACAGAAGGATGCTCCTTCTCTTACTTTGCTGCCACCACCTGGAACACCCTACTCGTCCACATCAGACAAACCACCTCCCACCCCAGCTTTACAAAGGAACTGAAGACATGGCTTTCCTAATCCACCTCTGGCACACGCTACACCCCCGAGTGCCTGGAGACCCTAACGGGTGAGTAGCTGTGCTCTATAAACCCTGAATGATTGATTGGTGGTTCACATTAGTTGTTTGACCATGTGGCTGGCAGCCATTTTGAGCATCCAGCCAATGTCCCTTTGCTATAGGCTTGCATGTATTCTTTCTTTGCCATGCCTCCTTGCTCCTTGTATCATTTGACCAAGTGGCTAGCGGCCATTTTGTGCATCCAGCCAGTGTCCCTTTACCATAGATTTGCATGTGTTCTTTGTTTGCCATGCCTCTTTGTTCCTTGTTGTTTGACCATGTGCCTGGCAGCCATTTTGTGCATCCATCCAGTGTCCCTTTGCCATAGACTTGTATGTGTTCTTTGATCCCCATGTCCTCTTCCTCCTTGTTGTTGGTGTTTGATCATGTGGCTGGTGGCCGTTTTGTGCATCCAGCCAGTGTCACTTTTCCATAGGCTTACATGTATTCTTTGTTTCCCGTGCCTCCTTGCTCCTTATTGTTGTTTGACCATGTGACTGGTAGCCATTTTGTGCATACAGCCAGTGTCTCTGTGCCATAGGCTTACATTTGTTCTTTTTTCCCCATGCCTACTTGCTCATTTGTGCTGCTTTATCATGTGGCCGGTGGGCATTTTGCACATTTAGCCAGTGTCCTTTTGCCCCAGGCTTGCATGTATAATTTGTTTGCCATGACTCATTGCTCCCTATTTAACGATGCAGCTGACAGCCATTTTGTGCATCCAGTCAGTGCCCCTTAGCCATAGGCTTGCATGTGTCTTTGTTCTCCAAGACACCTTGCTCCATGTTTGACCATGTGGCTGGCGGCCTTTTTGTGCACCCAGCCAGTGTCCCTTTGCCAAAGGCTTGCATATGATCTTTGTTTGCCATGCCTCCTTGTTCCTTGTTGTTGTTTGACTATGTGGCTGGTGGCCAATTTGTGCATCCAGCCAGTGTTCCTTTGCCATAGGCTTGTATGAGTTCTTTGTTCCCCACGCCTCTGTGCTCCTTGTTGTTGTTTGGCCATGTGAACGGCAGTCATTTTGTACATCCAGCCAGTGTCCCTTTGCCCTAGACTTGCATGTGTTATTTGTTCCCCATGCCTCCTTGCTCCTTATTGTTTTTTGACCATGTGACGCCTTCAATTTTGTGCATCCAGCCAGTGTCCCTTTGCCATAGGCTTGCATGTGTTCTTTGTTCCCCATGACTGCTTGCTCTTTTGTTGATGTTGTTTGACCATGTGGCTTGTGGTCATTGTGTACATCCAGCCAATGTCCCTTTGCCTTAGACTTGCATGTGTTATTTGTTTGCCATGCCTACTTGCTGTTGTTTGACAAAGTGGCTGCCAGCCATTTTGTGTATCCAGCCAGTGCCCCTTAGCTACAGGCTTGCATGTGTTCTTTGTCCCCATGGCTCCTTGCCTCTTGCTGTCATTGTTTCACCATGTGGCTGGTGGCTATTTTGTGCACCCAGCCAGTGTTCCTTTGCCATAGGCTTGCATATTTTCTATGTTTGCCATGCCTTCTTACTGCTTGTTGTGGTTTGACCATGTGGTTTGGAGCCATTTTGTGCATCCAGCCAGTGTTCCTTTACCATAGGCTTGCACGTGTTCTTTTTTCCCATGCCTCTGTGCTCATAGTTGTTGTTTGACCATGTGGCTGGCGTCAATTTCGTGCATCCAGTCAGTACCTCTTTGCCCTAGCCTTGCATGTGTTCTTTCTTCGCCATGCCTCCCTGCTGTTGTTTGACCATGTCACTGGAAGCCATTTTGTACATACAGCCAGTGTTCCTTTGCCATTGGCTTGCATATGTTCTTTAATCTCTATGTCATTTTGCTTCTTGTGGCTTAACCATGTGGCTGGCGGCCATTTTGTACTTTCAGCCAGAGTCACTTTGCCTTAGGCTTATATGTGTTCTTTGATCCCCACGCCTCCTTGTTCCTTATTTGTTGTTGTTTGACCATGTGGCTGGTGGTCATTTTGTGTATCCAGCCTGAGTCCCTTTGCCCTAGGTGTGCATGTGTTCTTTGTTTGCCATGCATCCTTGCTGTTGTTTGAACATGTGGCTGGCAGCCATTTTGTGCATCCAGCCAGTATCCTTTTGTCATAGGCTTGCATGTGTGCTTTGTTCTCCATGACTGCTTGCTCCTTGCTGGTGTTGTTTGACCATGTGGCTGGTGGCCTTTTTGTACAGACAGCCAGTGTCCCTTTGCCCTAGGCTTGCATATGTTCTTTGTTTGCCAAGCCTCCCTGCTCCTTCTTGTTGTTTTGCCATGTGGTTGGGAGCCATTTTGTGCAGCCAGCCAGTGTCTCTTTGCCATAGGCTTGCATGTGTTATTTGTTACCCATGCCCCCTTGCTCCTTTTTGTTTGATTTTGACCATGTGACTGGCGGCAATTTTGTGCATCCAGCAAGTGTCTCTATGCCAGAGGCGTACATGTATTCTTCCTTGCTGTTATTTGACCATGTGGCTGGAAGCCATTGTGTATATCCATCCAGTGTACCTTTGCCATTGGCTTGCATGTGTTCTTTGTTTCCCATGACTGATTGCTCCTTGCTGTTGTTGTTTGACCATGTGGCTGGTGGCCTTTTTCTACATCCAGCGAGTGTCCCTTTGCCCTAGACTTGCATATGTTCTTTGTTTGCCATGCCTCCTTGCTCCTTGTTGTGTTTGACCATGTGGTTGGGAGCCATTTTGTGCATCCAGCCAGTGTTCATTTGCCATAGGCTTGTTTGTGTTCTTTGTTCCCCATGCCTCTGTGTTCCTTGTAGTTGTTTGACAATGTGGCAGACAGCCATTTTGTGCATCCAGCCAGTGTCCCTTTGCCATAGGCTTGCATATGTTCTTTGTTTGCCATGCCTCCTTGCTCCTTGTTGTTTGACCATGTGGCTGGCAGCCATTGTGTGTATCCAGCCAGTGTCTCTTTGCCATAGGCTTGCATGTGTTCTTTTTTACCCATGCCCCGTTACTCCTTGTTGTTGTTGCTTGACGATGTGACTGGCGGCAATTTTGTGCATCCAACCAGTGTCTCTTTGCCAGAGGCGTGCATGTGTTCTTCCTCTGCCATGCCTCCTTGCTGTTGTTTGACCATGTGGCTGGAAGCCATAGTGTATATCCATCCAGTGTACCTATACCATTGGCTTGCATGTGTTCCTTGACCTCCTTGTCATTTTGCTCCTTGTTGTTTGACCGTGTGCCTGGTGGCCATTTTGTATATTTAGCCAGTGTCACTTTGCCTAAGGCTTACATGTGTTCTTCGTTCCCCTTGCCTCCTTGCTCCTTATTTGTTGTTCTTTGACCGTATGACTAATGGTCATTTTCTACATACAGCCAGTGTCCCCTTGCCCTAGGCGTACATGTGTTCTTTGTTTGCCATGTCTCCTTGCTGTTGTTTGACCATGTGGCTGGCAGTCATTTTGTGTGTCCAGCCAGTGTCCCTTAGCTACAGGCTTGCATGTTTTCTTTGTTCCCCATGACTCCTTGCTCCGTGATGTCATTGTGTGACCTTGTGGCTGATGGCCAATTTGTGCACCTAGCCAGTGTACCTTTGCCATAGTATTGATTATGTTCTTTGTTTGCCATGCCTCCTTGCTCCTTGTGGTTGTCTGACCATGTGGTTGGGAGCCATTTTGTGCATCCAGCTCGTGTTCCTTTGCTATAGGCTTGCATATGTTCTTTGTTTGCCATACCTCCTTGCATCTTGTTGTTGTTTGACCATATGGCGGGTGGCCTTTTTGTACATTCAGCCATTGTCACTTTGCCTTAGGCTTACATGTGTTCTTTGATCCCCATGCTTCCTTGCTCCTTATTTGTTGTTGTTTTACCATGTGGCTCGTGGTCATTTTGTACATCCAGCCGGTGTCCCTTTGTCATAGGCTTGCATGTGTTCTTTGTTTGCCATCCCTCCTTGCTGTTGTTTGACCATGTGGCTGACAGCCATTTTGTGTGTCCAGCCAGTGTCCCATAGCTGTAGACTTGCTTGTTTTCTTTGTTCCCCATGACTCCTTGCTGTCGTTGTTTGACCATGTGGCTGGTGGCCATTTTGTACACCTAGCCAGTGTCCATTTGCCATAGTCTTGCATGTATTCTTTGTTTGCCATGCATCCTTGCACCTTGTTGTTGTTGTTTGACAATGTGGCTGGCGGCAATGTTGTGCATCCAGCCAGTGTCTGTTTGCTATAGGCTTGCATATGTTCTTCCTTTGCCATGCCACCTTGCTGTTGTTTGACCATGTGGCTGGAAGCCATTTTGTGCATCCAGCCAGTATCCCTTTGCCATTGGCTTGCTTGTGTTCTTTGATCTCCATGTCGTTTTGCTCCTTGTTCTTTGACCATGTGGCTGGTGGCAATTTTGTGCATCCAGCCAGTGTCTCTTTGCCCTAGGCTTGCATGTGTTCTTTCTTTGCCATGCCTCCTTGCTGTTGTTTGACCATGTGTCTTGAAGCCATTTTGTGCATCCAGCCAGTGTCCCTTTGCCATTGGCTTGCACGTGTTCTTTAATCTCCATGTCATTTTGCTCCTTGTTGTTTGCCCATGTGCCTGGTGACCATGTTGTACATCCAGACAGTATCTCTTTGCCATTGGCTTGTATGTGTTCCATTATCTCTATGCCATTTTGCTCCTTGTTGTTTGACCATGTGACTGGTGGCCATTTTCTATATCCATCCAGAATCACTTTGCCTTAGGCTTATATGTGTTCTTTGTTCCCCATGCCTCCTTGCTCCTTATTGTTGTTTGACCACCTGACTGTTAGCCATTTTGTGCATCCAGCCTGTATCCCTTTGCCATAGGCTTGCATGTAGTCTCTTTGTTCCCCACAACTGCTTGCTCCTTGCTGTTGTTGTTTGACTGTGTGGCTGGTGGCCTTTTTGTACATCCAGCCAGTGTCTCTTTGCCCTAGGCTTGCATATGTTCTTTGTTTGCCATGCCTCCTTGCTTCTTGTTGTTGTTTGACCATGTGGTTGGGAGACATTTTGTGCATCCAGCCAGTGTTCTTTTGCCATAGGCTTGTATGTGTTTTTGTTCCCCATGCCTCTGTGTTCCTTGTTGTTGTTTAACAGTGTGGCTGGCAGCCATTTTGTGCATCCAGCTGCAATTTTGTGCATTCTACAAGTGTCTGTTTGCTATAGGCTTGCATATGTTCTTCCTTTGCCATGGCTCCTTGCTGTTGTTTGACCATGTGGCTGGAAGCAATTTTGTGCATCCAACCAGTATCCCTTTGCCAGTGGCTTGCATGTGTTCTTTAATCTCCATGCCATTTCGCTCCTTGTTGTTTGACCATGTGCCTGGTGGCCATTTTGTACATCCAGCCAGTATCTCTTTGCCACTGGCTTGTATGTTTTCTTTTATCTCTATGCCATTTGGCTCCTTTTTGTTTGACCATGTGACTGGTTGCAATTTTCTACATCCAGCCAGAATCACGTTGCCTTAGGCTTACATGTGGTCTTTGTTCCCCATGCCTCCTTGCCTCTTATTGTTGTTTGACTATGTGACTGTTAGCCATTTTGTGCATCCAGCCAGTATCCCTTTGCCATAGGCTTGCATGTTTTCTCTTTGTTCCCCACGACTGCTTGCACCTTGCTGTTGTGTTTTGACCGTGTGGCTGGTGGCCTTTTTGCACATCCAGCCGGTGCACCTTTGCCCTAGGCTTGCATATGTTCTTTGTTTGCCATGCCTCCTTGCTCCTTATTGTTGTTTGACCACGTGACTGTTAGCCATTTGGTGCATCCAGCCAGTATCCCTTTGCCATAGGCTTGCATGTAGTCTCTTTGTTCCCCACGACTGCTTGCTCCTTGCTGTTGTTGTTTGACCGTGTGGCTGGTGGCCTTTTTGTACATCCAGCCAGTGTCTCTTTGCCCTAGGCTTGCATATGTTCTTTGTTTGCCATGCCTCCTTGCTTCTTGTTGTTGTTTGACCATGTGGTTGGGTGACATTTTGTGCATCCAGCCAGTGTTCTTTTGCCATAGGCTTGTATGTGTTTTTGTTCCCCATGCCTCTGTGTTCCTTGTTGTTGTTTAACAGTGTGGCTGGCAGCCATTTTGTGCATCCAGCCGAACCAGTGTCCCTTTGCCGTAGGCTTGCATATGTTTTTTGTTTGCCATGCCTCTTTGCTCCTTGTTGTTTGACCATGTGGCTGGTGGCAATTTTGTGCATCCTACGAGTGTCTGTTTGCTATAGGCTTGCATATGTTCTTCCTTTGCCATGGCTCCTTGCTGTTGTTTGACCATGTGGCTGGAAGCAATTTTGTGCATCCAGCCAGTATCCCTTTGCCAGTGGCTTGCATGTGTTCTTTAATCTCCAGTCATTTTGCTCCTTGTTCTTTGACCAGGTAGCTGGTGGCATTTGTTTGCCAGAGGCCTGCATGTGTTCTTTCTTTCCCATGCCTCCTTGCTGTTGTTGACCATGTGGCTGGAAGCCTTTTTGTATATCCATCCATTGCACCATTGTCGTTGGCTTGCATGTGTTCTTTGGTCTTCATGTCATTTTGCTCCTTATTGTTTGACCATGTGGCTGGTGGCCATATTGTACATTCAGACAGTGTCACTTTGCCTTAGGCTTACATGTGTTCTTTGTTCCCCGAGCTGCCTGGCTTCCTATTGTTGTTTGACCATGTGACTGGTATCCATTTTGTGAATCCAGCCAGTGTCTCTTTGCCCTAGGCTTGCATGTGTTCTTTGTTTGCCATCCCTCCTTGCTGTTGTTTGACCATGTGTCGAGAAGCCATTGTGTGCATCCATCCAGTGTCCCTTTGCCAATGGCTTGCATGTGTTCTTTAATCTCCATGCCATTTCGCTCCTTGTTGTTTGACCATGTGCCTGGTGGCCATTTTGTACATCCAGCCAGTATCTCTTTGCCATTGGCTTGTATGTTTTCTTTTATCTCTATGCCATTTGGCTCCTTTTTGTTTGACCATGTGACTGGTTGCCATTTTCTACATCCAGCCAGAATCACATTGCCTTAGGCTTACATGTGTTCTTTGTTCCCCATGCCTCCTTGCTTCTTATTGTTTTTTGGCTACGTGACTGTTAGCCATTTTGTGCATCCAGCCAGTATCCCTTTGCCATAGGCTTGCATGCATTCTCTTTGTTTCCCACGACTGCTTGCTCCTTGCTGTTGCTGTTTGACTGTGTGGCTGGTGGCCTTTTTGTACATCCAGCCAGTGCCCCTTTGCCCTAGGCTTGCATATGTTCTTTGTTTGCCATGCCTCCTTGCTTCTTGTTGTTGTTTTACCATGTGGCCGGCAGCCATTTTGTGCATCCAGCCCAGCCAGTGTCCCTTTGCCATAGGCTTGCATATATTTTTTGTTTGCCATGCCTCCTTGCTCCTTCTTGTTTGACCATGTGGCTGGCGGCAATTTTGTGCATCCTACGAGTGTCTGTTAGCTATAGGCTTGCATGTGTTCTTCCTTTGCCATGCCTCCTTGCTGTTGTGTGACCATGTGGCTGGAAGACATTTTGTGCATCCAGCCAGTATCCCTTTGCCATTGGCTTGCATGTGTTCTTTGATCTCCAGTCATTTTGCTCCTTGTTCTTTGACCATGTGGCTGGTGGCAATATTTTGCCAGAGGCCTGCATGTGTTCTTTCTTTAGCATGCCTCCTTGCTGTTTTTCGACCATGTGGCTGGAAGCCATTTTTTATATCTATCCATTGCACCTTTGCCATTGGCTTGCATTTGTTCTTTGGTCTTCATGTAATTTTGCTCCTTATTGTTTGACCATGTGGCTGGTGGCCATTTTGTGCATCCAGCCAGTGTCCCTTTGCCATAGTCTTGAATGTGTTCTTTGTTCCCCATGCCTCCTTGCTCCTTTTTTGTTGTTGTTTGACCATGTGGCTGGTGGTCATTTTGTACATCCAGCTAGAGTGTCTTTGCCCCAGGCTTGCATGTGTTCTTTGTTTGCCATCACTCCTTGCTGTTGTTTGACCATGTGTCTAGAAGCCATTTTGTGCATCCAGCCAGTGTCCCTTTGCCATTGGCGTGCATGTGTTCTTTAATCTCCATGCCATTTTGCTCCTTGTTGTTTGACCATGTGCCTGGTGGCCATTTGTACATCCAGCCAGTATCTCTTTGCCACTGGCTTGTATGTGTTCTTTTATCTCTATGCCATTTTGCTCCTTGTTGTTTGACTATGTGGCTGGTGGCCATTTTCTATATCCATCCAGAATCACTTTGCCTTAGGCTTACATGTGCTCTTTGTTCCCCATGCCTCCTTGCTCCTTATTGTTGTTTGACTACGTGACTGTTAACAATTTTGTGCATCCAGCCAGCATCGCTTTGCCATAGGCTTGCATGTGTTCCTTTGTTCCTCATGACTGCTTGCTCCTTGCTGTTGTTGTTTGACCGTGTGGCTGATGGTCTTTTCGTACATCCAGCCAGTGTTCCTTTGCCCTAGGCTTGCATATGTTCTTTGTTTGCCATGCCTCCTTGCTTCTTCTTGTTGTTTGACCATGTGATTGTGAGCCATTTTGTGCATCCAGGCAGTGTTCCTATGCCATTGGCTTGTATGTGTTTTTTGTTCCCCATGCCTCTGTGTTCCTTGTTGTTGTTTGACAATGTGGCTGGCAGCCATTTTGTGTGTCCAGCCCAGCCAGTGTCCCTTTGCCATAGGCTTGCATATGTTTTATCTTTGCCATGCCTCCTTGCTCCTTGTTGTTTGACCATATGGCTGGCAGCCATTTTTTGCATCCAGCCAGTGTCTCTTTGTTATAGGCTTGCATGTGTTCTTTGTTACCCATGCTCCCTTGCTACTTGTTGTTGTTGTTTGACCATGTGGCTGGTGGCAATTTTGTGCATCCAGCCAGTGTCTCTTTGCCACAGGCCTGCATGTGTTCTTTCTTTGCCGTGTCTCCTTGCTGTTGTTTGAACTTGTGGCTGGAAGCCATTTGGTACATTCATCCAGTGTACCTTTGCCATTGGCTTGTAGGTGTTCTTTGATCTCCATGTCATTTTGCTCTTTGATGTTTGACCATGTGGCTGGTGGCCAACTTGTACATTCAGCCAGAGTCACTTTGCCTTAGGCTTACATGTGTTCTTTGGTCCCCATGCCTCTTTGCTCCTTATTTGTTGTTGTTTGGCCATGTGTCTGGTGGTCAATTTGTGTATCAAGCCAGTGTCCCTTTGCTCTAAGGGTGCATGTGTTCTTTGTTTGCCATGCATCCCTGCTGTTGTTTGACCATGTGTCTGGCAGCCATTTTGTAAATCCAGCCAGTATCCCTTTGCCATAGGATTGCATGTGTTCTTTGTTCCCCATAACTACTTGCTCCTTGCTGTGGTTGTTTGACCATGTGGCTGGTGGCTTTTTTGTACATCCAGCCAGTGCCCCTTTGCCCTAGGCTTGCATATCTTCTTTGGTTGCCATGCCTCCTTGCTCCTTGTTGTTGTTTGACCATGTGGTTGGGAGCCATTTTTTGCATTCAGCCAGTGTCCCTTTGCCATAGGCTTGAATGTGTTCTTTGTTCCCCCTGCCTCCTTGTTCCTTTTTTTTTGTTGTTTGACCATGTGGCTGCTGGTCATTTTGTACATCCAGCAAGTGTCTCTTTGCCCTAGGCTTGCATGTGTTCTTTGTTTGCCATCCCTCCTTGCTGTTGTTTGACCATGTGTCGAGAAGCCACTGTGTGCATCCAGCCAGTGTCCCTTTGCCATTGGCTTGTATGTGTTCCGTTATCTCTATGCCATTTTGCTCCTTGTTGTTTGACCATGTGACTGGTGGCCATTTCCTATATCCAGCCAGAATCACTTTGCCTTAGGCTTACATGTGTTCTTTGTTCCCCATGCCTCCTTGCTCCTTATTGTTGTTTGACCACGTGACTGTTAGCCATTTTGAGCATCCAGCCAGTATCCCTTTGCCATAGGCTTGCATGTAGTCTCTTTGTTCCCCACGACTGCTTGCTCCTTGCTCTTGTTGTTTGACTGTGTGGCTGGTGGCCTTTTTGTACATCCAGCCAGTGTCTCTTTGCCCTAGGCTTGCATATGTTCTTTGTTTGCCATGCCTCCTTGCTTCTTGTTGTTGTTTGACCATGTGGTTGGGAGACATTTTGTGCATCCAGCCAGTGTTCTTTTGCCATAGGCTTGAATGTTTTTTGTTCCCCATGCCTCTGTGTTCCTTGTTGTTGTTTAACAGTGTGGCTGGCAGCCATTTTGTGCATCCAGCGGCAATTTTGTGCATTCTACAAGTGTCTGTTTGCTATAGGCTTGCATATGTTCTTCCTTTGCCATGGCTCCTTGCTGTTGTTTGACCATGTGGCTGGAAGCAATTTTGTGCATCCAACCAGTATCCCTTTGCCAGTGGCTTGCATGTGTTCTTTAATCTCCATGCCATTTCGCTCCTTGTTGTTTGACCATGTGCCTGGTGGCCATTTTGTACATCCAGCCAGTATCTCTTTGCCACTGGCTTGTATGTTTTCTTTTATCTCTATGCCATTTGGCTCCTTTTTGTTTGACCATGTGACTGGTTGCAATTTTCTACATCCAGCCAGAATCACGTTGCCTTAGGCTTACATGTGTTCTTTGTTCCCCATGCCTCCTTGCCTCTTATTGTTGTTTGACTATGTGACTGTTAGCCATTTTGTGCATCCAGCCAGTATCCCTTTGCCATAGGCTTGCATGTTTTCTCTTTGTTCCCCACGACTGCTTGCTCCTTGCTGTTGTGTTTTGACCGTGTGGCTGGTGGCCTTTTTGCACATCCAGCCGGTGCACCTTTGCCCTAGGCTTGCATATGTTCTTTGTTTGCCATGCCTCCTTGCTCCTTATTGTTGTTTGACCACGTGACTGTTAGCCATTTGGTGCATCCAGCCAGTATCCCTTTGCCATAGGCTTGCATGTAGTCTCTTTGTTCCCCACGACTGCTTGCTCCTTGCTGTTGTTGTTTGACCGTGTGGCTGGTGGCCTTTTTGTACATCCAGCCAGTGTCTCTTTGCCCTAGGCTTGCATATGTTCTTTGTTTGCCATGCCTCCTTGCTTCTTGTTGTTGTTTGACCATGTGGTTGGGAGACATTTTGTGCATCCAGCCAGTGTTCTTTTGCCATAGGCTTGTATGTGTTTTTGTTCCCCATGCCTCTGTGTTCCTTGTTGTTGTTTAACAGTGTGGCTGGCAGCCATTTTGTGCATCCAGCCCAGCCAGTGTCCCTTTGCCGTAGGCTTGCATATGTTTTTTGTTTGCCATGCCTCTTTGCTCCTTGTTGTTTGACCATGTGGCTGGTGGCAATTTTGTGCATCCTACGAGTGTCTGTTTGCTATAGGCTTGCATATGTTCTTCCTTTGCCATGGCTCCTTGCTGTTGTTTGACCATGTGGCTGGAAGCAATTTTGTGCATCCAGCCAGTATCCCTTTGCCAGTGGCTTGCATGTGTTCTTTAATCTCCAGTCATTTTGCTTCTTGTTCTTTGACCAGGTAGCTGGTGGCATTTGTTTGCCAGAGGCCTGCATGTGTTCTTTCTTTCCCATGCCTCCTTGCTGTTGTTGACCATGTGGCTGGAAGCCTTTTTGTATATCCATCCATTGCACCATTGTCGTTGGCTTGCATGTGTTCTTTGGTCTTCATGTCATTTTGCTCCTTATTGTTTGACCATGTGGCTGGTGGCCATATTGTACATTCAGACAGTGTCACTTTGCCTTAGGCTTACATGTGTTCTTTGTTCCCCGGGCTGCCTGGCTTCCTATTGTTGTTTGACCATGTGACTGGTATCCATTTTGTGAATCCAGCCAGTGTCTCTTTGCCCTAGGCTTGCATGTGTTCCTTGTTTGCCATCCCTCCTTGCTGTTGTTTGACCATGTGTCGAGAAGCCATTGTGTGCATCCAGCCAGTGTCCCTTTGCCAATGGCTTGCATGTGTTCTTTAATCTCCATGCCATTTCGCTCCTTGTTGTTTGACCATGTGCCTGGTGGCCATTTTGTACATCCAGCCAGTATCTCTTTGCCATTGGCTTGTATGTTTTCTTTTATCTCTATGCCATTTGGCTCCTTTTTGTTTGACCATGTGACTGGTTGCCATTTTCTACATCCAGCCAGAATCACGTTGCCTTAGGCTTACATGTGTTCTTTGTTCCCCATGCCTCCTTGCTTCTTATTGTTTTTTGGCTACGTGACTGTTAGCCATTTTGTGCGTCCAGCCAGTATCCCTTTGCCATAGGCTTGCATGCATTCTCTTTGTTTCCAACGACTGCTTGCTCCTTGCTGTTGCTGTTTGACTGTGTGGCTGGTGGCCTTTTTGTACATCCAGCCAGTGCCCCTTTGCCCTAGGCTTGCATATGTTCTTTGTTTGCCATGCCTCCTTGCTTCTTGTTGTTGTTTTACCATGTGGCCGGCAGCCATTTTGTGCATCCAGCCCAGCCAGTGTCCCTTTGCCATAGGCTTGCATATATTTTTTGTTTGCCATGCCTCCTTGCTCCTTCTTGTTTGACCATGTGGCTGGCGGCAATTTTGTGCATCCTACGAGTGTCTGTTAGCTATAGGCTTGCATGTGTTCTTCCTTTGCCATGCCTCCTTGCTGTTGTGTGACCATGTGGCTGGAAGACATTTTGTGCATCCAGCCAGTATCCCTTTGCCATTGGCTTGCATGTGTTCTTTGATCTCCAGTCATTTTGCTCCTTGTTCTTTGACCATGTGGCTGGTGGCAATATTTTGCCAGAGGCCTGCATGTGTTCTTTCTTTAGCATGCCTCCTTGCTGTTTTTCGACCATGTGGCTGGAAGCCATTTTTTATATCTATCCATTGCACCTTTGCCATTGGCTTGCATTTGTTCTTTGGTCTTCATGTAATTTTGCTCCTTATTGTTTGACCATGTGGCTGGTGGCCATTTTGTGCATCCAGCCAGTGTCCCTTTGCCATAGTCTTGAATGTGTTCTTTGTTCCCCATGCCTCCTTGCTCCTTTTTTGTTGTTGTTTGACCATGTGGCTGGTGGTCATTTTGTACATCCAGCTAGAGTGTCTTTGCCCTAGGCTTGCATGTGTTCTTTGTTTGCCATCACTCCTTGCTGTTGTTTGACCATGTGTCTAGAAGCCATTTTGTGCATCCAGCCAGTGTCCCTTTGCCATTGGCGTGCATGTGTTCTTTAATCTCCATGCCATTTTGCTCCTTGTTGTTTGACCATGTGCCTGGTGGCCATTTGTACATCCAGCCAGTATCTCTTTGCCATTGGCTTGTATGTGTTCTTTTATCTCTATGCCATTTTGCTCCTTGTTGTTTGACTATGTGGCTGGTGGCCATTTTCTATATCCATCCAGAATCACTTTGCCTTAGGCTTACATGTGATCTTTGTTCCCCATGCCTCCTTGCTCCTTATTGTTGTTTGACTACGTGACTGTTAACAATTTTGTGCATCCAGCCAGCATCGCTTTGCCATAGGCTTGCATGTGTTCCTTTGTTCCTCATGACTGCTTGCTCCTTGCTGTTGTTGTTTGACCGTGTGGCTGATGGTCTTTTCGTACATCCAGCCAGTGTTCCTTTGCCCTAGGCTTGCATATGTTCTTTGTTTGCCATGCCTCCTTGCTTCTTGTTGTTGTTTGACCATGTGATTGTGAGCCATTTTGTGCATCCAGGCAGTGTTCCTATGCCATTGGCTTGTATGTGTTTTTTGTTCCCCATGCCTCTGTGTTCCTTGTTGTTGTTTGACAATGTGGCTGGCAGCCATTTTGTGTGTCCAGCCCAGCCAGTGTCCCTTTGCCATAGGCTTGCATATGTTTTATCTTTGCCATGCCTCCTTGCTCCTTGTTGTTTGACCATATGCCTGGCAGCCATTTTTTGCATCCAGCCAGTGTCTCTTTGTTATAGGCTTGCATGTGTTCTTTGTTACCCATGCTCCCTTGCTACTTGTTGTTGTTGTTTGACCATGTGGCTGGTGACAATTTTGTGCATCCAGCCAGTGTCTCTTTGCCACAGGCCTGCATGTGTTCTTTCTTTGCCGTGTCTCCTTGCTGTTGTTTGAACTTGTGGCTGGAAGCCATTTGGTACATTCATCCAGTGTACCTTTGCCATTGGCTTGTAGGTGTTCTTTGATCTCCATGTCATTTTGCTCTTTGATGTTTGACCATGTGGCTGGTGGCCAACTTGTACATTCAGCCAGAGTCACTTTCCCTTAGGCTTACATGTGTTCTTTGGTCCCCATGCCTCTTTGCTCCTTATTTGTTGTTGTTTGACCATGTGTCTGGTGGTCAGTTTGTGTATCGAGCCAGTGTCCCTTTGCTCTAAGGGTGCATGTGTTCTTTGTTTGCCATGCATCCCTGCTGTTGTTTGACCATGTGTCTGGCAGCCATTTTGTAAATCCAGCCAGTATCCCTTTGCCATAGGATTGCATGTGTTCTTTGTTCCCCATAACTACTTGCTCCTTGCTGTGGTTGTTTGACCATGTGGCTGGTGGCTTTTTTGTACATCCAGCCAGTGCCCCTTTGCCCTAGGCTTGCATATCTTCTTTGGTTGCCATGCCTCCTTGCTCCTTGTTGTTGTTTGACCATGTGGTTGGGAGCCATTTTTTGCATTCAGCCAGTGTCCCTTTGCCATAGGCTTGAATGTGTTCTTTGTTCCCCCTGCCTCCTTGTTCCTTTTTTTTTGTTGTTTGACCATGTGGCTGCTGGTCATTTTGTACATCCAGCAAGTGTCTCTTTGCCCTAGGCTTGCATGTGTTCTTTGTTTGCCATCCCTCCTTGCTGTTGTTTGACCATGTGTCGAGAAGCCACTGTGTGCATCCAGCCAGTGTCCCTTTGTCATTGGCTTGTATGTGTTCCGTTATCTCTATGCCATTTTGCTCCTTGTTGTTTGACCATGTGACTGGTGGCCATTTCCTATATCCAGCCAGAATCACTTTGCCTTAGGCTTACATGTGTTCTTTGTTCCCCATGCCTCCTTGCTCCTTATTGTTGTTTGACCACGTGACTGTTAGCCATTTTGAGCATCCAGCCAGTATCCCTTTGCCATAGGCTTGCATGTAGTCTCTTTGTTCCCCACGACTGCTTGCTCCTTGCTCTTGTTGTTTGACCGTGTGGCTGGTGGCCTTTTTGTACATCCAGCCAGTGTCCCTTTGCCCTAGGCTTGCATATGTTCTTTGTATGCCATGCCTCCTTGCTTCTTGTTGTTGTTTGACCATGTGGTTGGGAGACATTATGTGCATCCAGCCAGTGTTCTTTTGCCATAGGCTTGTTTGTGTTTTTGTTCCCCATGCCTCTGTGTTCCTTGTTGTTGTTTAACAGTGTGGGGCTGGCAGCCATTTTGTGTATCCAGCCCAGCCAGTGTCCCTTTGCTGTAGGTTTGCATATGTTTTTTGTTTGCCATGCCTCTTTGCTCCTTGTTGTTTGACCATGTGGCTGGCTGCAATTTTGTGCATCCTACGAGTGTCTG
Organism: Pleurodeles waltl; assembly: GCF_031143425.1. Lineage (NCBI taxonomy): Eukaryota > Metazoa > Chordata > Amphibia > Caudata > Salamandridae > Pleurodeles > Pleurodeles waltl. Next base: position 404,151,538 of record NC_090450.1, on the reverse strand, counting down.
TTTGCTATAGGCTTGCATATGTTCTTCCTTTGCCATGCCTCCTTGCTGTTGTTTGACCATGTGGCTGGAAGCAATTTTGTGCATCCAGCCAGTATCCCTTTGCCAGTGGCTTGCATGTGTTCTTTGATCTCCAATCATTTTGCTCCTTGTTCTTTGACCATGTAGCTGGTGGCATTTGTTTGCCAGAGGCCTGCATGTGTTCTTTCTTTGCCATGCCTCCTTGCTGTTGTTGACCATGTGGCTGGAAGCCATTTTGTATATCCATCCATTGCACCATTGCCATTGGCTTGCATGTGTTCTTTGGTCTTCATGTCATTTTTGCTCCTTTTTGTTTGACCATGTGGCTGGTGGCCATATTGTACATTCAGACAGTGTCACTTTGCCTTAGGCTTACATGTGTTCTTTGTTCCCCGAGCTGCCTGGCTTCCTATTGTTGTTTGACCATGTGACTGGTATCCATTTTGTGAATCCAGCCAGTGTCTCTTTGCCCTAGGCTTGCATGTGTTCTTTGTTTGCCATCCCTCCTTGCTGTTGTTTGACCATGTGTCGAGAAGCCATTGTGTGCATCCAGCCAGTGTCCCTTTGCCATTGGCTTGCATGTGTTCTTTAATCTCCATGCCATTTCGCTCCTTGTTGTTTGACCATGTGCGTGGTGGCCATTTTATACATCCAGCCAGTATCTCTTTGCCATTGGCTTGTATGTTTTCTTTTATCTCTATGCCATTTTGCTCCTTGTTGTTTGACCATGTGACTGGTTGCCATTTTCTACATCCAGCCAGAATCACGTTGCCTTAGGCTTACATGTGTTCTTTGTTCCCCATGCCTCCTTGCCTCTTATTGTTGTTTGACTACGTGACTGTTAGCCATTTTGTGCATCCAGCCAGTATCTCTTTGCCATAGGCTTGCATGTATTCTCTTTGTTCCCCACAACTGCTTGCTCCTTGCTGTTGTTGTTTGACCGTGTGGCTGGTGGCCTTTTTGCACATCCAGCCAGTGCCCTTTTGCCCTAGTCTTGCATATGTTCTTTGTTTGCCATGCCTCCTTGCTTCTTGTTGTTGTTGTCCATGTGGTTGGGAGACATTTTGTGCATCCAGCCAGTGTTCCTTTGCCATAGGCTTGTATGTGTTTTTGTTCCCCATGCCTCTGTGTTCCTAGTTGTTGTTTGACAATTTGGCTGGCAGCCATTTTGTGCACCCAGCCCAGCCAGTGTCCCTTTGCCATAGGCTTGCATATGTTTTTTGTTTGCCATGCCTCCTTGCTCTTTGTTGTTTGACCATGTGGCTGGCGGTAATTTTGTGCATCCTACGAGTGTCCGTTTGCTATAGGCTTGCATATGTTCTTCCTTTGCCATGCATCCTTGCTGTTGTTCGATCATGTGGCTGGAAGCCATTTTTTATATCCATCCATTGCACCTTTGCCATTGGCTTGCATGTGTTCTTTGGTCTTCATGTCATTTTGCTCCTTATTGTTTGACCATGTGGCTGTTGGCCATTTTGTACATTCAGACAGTGTCACTTTGCCCTAGGCTTGCATGTGTTCTTTGTTTGCCATCCCTCCTTGCTGTTGTTTGACCATGTGTCGAGAAGCCATTTTTTGCATCCAGCCAGTATCCCTTTGCCATTGGCTTGCATGTGTTCTTTGATCGCCAGTCATTTTGCTCCTTGTTCTTTGACCATGTGGCTGGTGGCACTATTTTGCCAGAGGCCTGCATGTGTTCTTTCTTTGCCATGCCTCCTTGCTGTTGTTCGACCATGTGGCTGGAAGCCATTTTTTATATCCATCCATTGCACCTTTGCCATTGGCTTGCATTTGTTCTTTGGTCTTCATGTAATTTTGCTCCTTATTGTTTGACCATGTGGCTGGTGGCCATTTTGTACATTCAGACAGTGTCACTTTGCCTTAGGCTTACATGTGTTCTTTGTTGCCCGAGCTTCCTGGCTTCCTATTGTTGTTTGACTATGTGACTGGTATCCATTTTTTGCATCCAGCCAGTGTCCCTTTGCCATAAGCTTGAATGTGTTTTTTGTTCCCCATGCCTCCTTGCTCCTTTTTTGTTGTTGTTTGACCATGTGAACGGTGGCCATTTTGTACATCCAGCCAGTATCTCTTTGCCATTGCCTTTTATGTGTTCTTTTATCTCTATGCCATTTTGTTCCTTGTTGTTTGACTATGTGGCTGGTGGCCATTTTCTACATCCAGCCAGAATCACTTTGCCTTAGGCTTACATGTGTTCTTTGTTCCCCATGCCTCCTTTCTCCTTATTGTTGTTTTACTATGTGACTGTTAACAATTTTGTGCATCCAGCCAGCATCGCTTTGCCATAGGCTTGCATGTGTTCCTTTGTTCCTCTTGACTGCTTGCTCCTTGCTGTTGTTGTTTGACCGTGTGGCTGGTGGCCTTTTTGTACATCCAGCCAGTTTTCCTTTGCCCTAGGCTTGCATATGTTCTTTGTTTGCCTTGCCTCCTTGCTTCTTCTTGTTGTTTGACCATGTGATTGGGAGCCATTTTGTGCATTCAGGCAGTGTTCCTATGCCATGAGCTTGTATGTGTTTTTTGTTCCCCACGCCTCTGTGTTCCTTGTTGTTGTTTGACAATGCGGCTGGCAGCCATTTTGTGTGTCCAGCCAGTATCCCTTTGCCATAGGCTTGCATGTATTCTCTTTGTTCCCCACGACTGCTTGCTTCTTGCTGTTGTTGTTTGACCGTGTAGCTGGTGGCCTTTTTGTACATACAGCCAGTGTTCCTTTGCCCTAGGCTTGCATATGTTCTTTGTTTGCCATGCCTCCTTGCTTCTTCTTGTTGTTTGACCATGTGATTGGGAGCCATTTTGTACATCCAGGCAGTGTTCCTATGCCATGAGCTTGTATGTGTTTTTTGTTCCCCATGCCTCTGTGTTCCTTCTTGTTGTTTGACAATGTGGCTGGCAGCCATTTTGTGTGTCCAGCCCAGCCAGTGTCCCTTTGCCATAGGCTTGCATATGTTTTATGTTTGCCATGCCTCCTTGCTCCTTGTTGTTTGACCATATGGCTGGCAGCCAATTTTTGCATCCAGCCAGTGTCTCTTTGCCACAGGCCTGCATGTGTTCTTTCTTTGCCATGTCTCCTTGCTGTTGTTTGACCTTGTGGCTGGAAGCCATTTGGTACATTCATCCAGTGTACCTTTGCCATTGGCTTGTATGTGTTCTTTGATCTCCATGTAATTTTGCTCTTTGTTGTTTGACCATGTGGCTGGTGGCCAGTTTGTACATTCAGCCAGAGTCACTTTGCCTTAGGCGTACATATGTTCTTTGGTCCCCATGCCTCTTTGCTCCTTATTTGTTGTTGTTTGACCATGTGTCTGGTGGTCAATTTGTGTATCAAGCCAGTGTCCCTTTTCTCTAAGGGTTCATGTGTTCTTTGTTTGCCATGCATCCCTGCTGTTGTTTGACCATGTGGCTGGCAGACATTTTGTACATCCAGCTAGTATCCCTTTGCCATAGGTTTGCATGTGTTCTTTGTTCCCCATAACTGCTTGCTCCTTGCTGTGGTTGTTTGACCATGTGGCTGGTGGCTTTTTTGTACATCCAGCCAGTGCCCCTTTGCCCTAGGCTTGCATATGTTCTTTGTTTGACATGCCTCCTTGCCCCTTGTTGTTGTTTGACCATGTGGTTGGGAGCCATTTTTTGCATTCATCCAGTGTCCCTTTGCCATAGGCTTGGATGTGTTCTTTGTTCCTCCTGCCTCCTTGTTCCTTTTTTTTTTGTTGTTTGACCATGTGGCTGCTGGTCATTTTGTACATCCAGCAAGTGTCTCTTTGCCCTAGGCTTGCATGTGTTCTTTGTTTGCCATCCCTCCTTGCTGTTGTTTGACCATGTGTCGAGAAGCCACTGTGTGCATCCAGCCAGTGTCCCTTTGCCATTGGCTTGTATGAGTTCCGTTATCTCTGTGCCATTTTGCTCCTTGTTGTTTGACCATGTGACTGGTGGCCATTTTCTATATCCAGCCAGAATCACTTTGCCTTAGGCGTACATGTGTTCTTTGTTCCCCATGCCTCCTTGCTCCTTATTGTTGTTTGACCACGTGACTGTTAGCCATTTTGTGCATCCAGCCAGTATCCCTTTGCCATAGGCTTGCATGTAGTCTCTTTGTTCCCCACGACTGCTTGCTCCTTGCTGTTGTTGTTTGACTGTGTGGCTGGTGGCCTTTTTGTACATCCAGCCAGTGTCCCTTTGCCCTAGGCTTGCATATGTTCTTTGTTTGCCATGCCTCCTTGCTTCTTGTTGTTGTTTGACCATGTGGTTGGGAGACATTTTGTGCATCCAGCCAGTGTTCTTTTGCCATAGGCTTGTATGTGTTTTTGTTCCCCATGCCTCTGTGTTCCTTGTTGTTGTTTAACAGTGTGGCTGGCAGCCATTTTGTGCATCCAGCCCAGCCAGTGTCCCTTTGCCGTAGGCTTGCATATTTTTTTTGTTTGCCATGCCTCTTTGCTCCTTGTTGTTTGACCATGTGGCTGGCGGCAATTTTGTGCATCCTACGAGTGTCTGTTTGCTATAGGCTTGCATATGTTCTTCCTTTGCCATGCCTCCTTGCTGTTGTTTGACCATGGGGCTGGAAGCAATTTTGTGCACCCAGCCAGTATCCCTTTGCCAGTGGCTTGCATGTGTTCTTTGATCTCCAATCATTTTGCTCCTTGTTCTTTGACCATGTAGCTAGTGGCATTTGTTTGCCAGAGGCCAGCATGTGTTCTTTCTTTGCCATGCCTCCTTGCTGTTGTTGACCATGTGGCTGGAAGCCATTTTGTATATCCATCCATTGCACCATTGCCATTGGCTTGCATGTGTTCTTTGGTCTTCATGTCATTTTTGTTCCTTATTGTTTGACCATGTGGCTGGTGGCCATATTGTACATTCAGACAGTGTCACTTTGCCTTAGGCTTACATGTGTTCTTTGTTCCCCGAGCTGCCTGGCTTCCTATTGTTGTTTGACCATGTGACTGGTATCCATTTTGTGAATCCAGTCAGTGTCTCTTTGCCCTAGGCTTGCATGTGTTCTTTGTTTGCCATCCCTCCTTGCTGTTGTTTGACCATGTGTCGAGAAGCCATTTTGTGAATCCAGCCAGTGTCCCTTTGCCATTGGCTTGCATGTGTTCTTTAATCTCCATGCCATTTCGCTCCTTGTTGTTTGACCATGTGCCTGGTGGCCATTTTATACATCCAGCCAGTATCTCTTTGCCATTGGCTTGTATGTTTTCTTTTATCTCTATGCCATTTTGCTCCTTGTTGTTTGACCATGTGACTGGTTGCCATTTTCTACATCCAGCCAGAATCACGTTGCCTTAGGCTTACATGTGTTCTTTGTTCCCCATGCCTCCTTGCCTCTTATTGTTGTTTGACTACGTGACTGTTAGCCATTTTGTGCATCCAGCCAGTATCCCTTTGCCATAGGCTTGCATGTATTCTCTTTGTTCCCCACGACTGCTTGCTCCTTGCTGTTGTTGTTTGACCGTGTGGCAGGTGGTCTTTTTGCACATCCAGCCAGTGCCCCTTTGCCCTAGTCTTGCATATGTTCTTTGTTTGCCATGCCTCCTTGCTTCTTGTTGTTGTTGTCCATGTGGTTGGGAGACATTTTGTGCATCCAGCCAGTGTTCCTTTGCCATAGGCTTGTATGTGTTTTTGTTCCCCATGCCCCTTGTTCCTTGTTGTTGTGTGACAATTTGGCTGGCAGCCATTTTGTGCACCCAGCCCAGCCAGTGTCCCTTTGCCATAGGCTTGCATATGTTTTTTGTTTGCCATGCCTCCTTGCTCCTTGTTGTTTGACCATGTGGCTGGCGGCAATTTTGTGCATCCTACGAGTGTCCGTTAGCTATAGGCTTGCATATGTTCTTCCTTTGCCATGCCTCCTTGCTGTTGTTTGACCATGTGGCTGGAAGCCATTTTGTGCATCCAGCCAGTATCCCTTTACCATTGGCTTGCATGTTTTATTTGATCTCCAGTCATTTTGCTCCTTGTTCTTTGACCATGTGGCTGGTGCAATTTATTGCCAGAGGCCTGCATGTGTTCTTTCTTTGCCATGCCTCCTTGCTGTTGTTCGACCATGTGGCTGGAAGCCATTTTTTATATCCATCCATTACACCTTTGCCATTGGCTTGCATGTGTTCTTTGGTCTTCATGTCATTTTGCTCCTTATTGTTCGACCATGTGGCTGGTGGCCATTTTGTACATTCAGACAGTGTCACTTTGCCCTAGGCTTGCATGTGTTCTTTGTTTGCCATCCCTCCTTGCTGTTGTTTGACCATGTGTTGAGAAGCCATTGTGTGCATCCAGCCAGTGTCCCTTTGCCATTGGCTTTCAAGTGTTCTTTAATCTCCTTGCCATTTCGCTCCTTGTTGTTTGACCATGTGCCTGGTGGCCATTTTGTACATCCAGCCAGTATCTCTTTGCCATTGGCTTGTATGTTTTCTTTTATCTCTATGCCATTTTGCTCCTTGTTGTTTGACCATGTGACTGGTTGCCATTTTCTACATCCATCCAGAATGACGTTGCCTTAGGCTTACATGTGTTCTTTGTTCCCCAAGTCTCCTTGCTTCTTATTGTTGTTTGACTACGTGACTGTTAGCCATTTTGTGCATCCAGCCAGTATCCCTTTGCCATAGGCTTGCATGCATTCTCTTTGTTTCCCACGACTGCTTGCTCCTTGCTGTTGTTGTTTGACTGTGTGGCTGGTGGCCTTTTTGTACATCCAGCCAGTGCCCCTTTGCCCTAGGCTTGCATATGTTCTTTGTTTGCCATGCCTCCTTGCTTCTTGTTGTTGTTTGACTATGTGGTTGGGAGACATTTTGTGCATCCAGCCCAGCCAGTGTTCCTTTGCCATAGGCTTGTATGTGTTTTTGTTCCCCATGCCTCTGTATTCCTTGTTGTTGTTTGACAATTTGGCTGGCAGCCATTTTATGCATCCAGCCCAGCCAGTATCCCTTTGCCATAGGCTTGCATATGTTTTTTTTTTGCCATGCCTCCTTGCTCCTTCTTATTTGACCATGTGGCTGGCGGCAATTTTGTGCATCCTACGAGTGTCTGTTTGCTATAGGCTTGCATGTGTTCTTCCTTTGCCATGCCTTCTTGCTGTTGTGTGACCATGTGGCTGGAAGACATTTTATGCATCCAGCCAGTATCCCTTTGCCATTGGCTTGCATGTGTTCTTTGATCTCCAGTCTTTTTGCTCCTTGTTCTTTGACCATGTGGCTGGTGGCAATATTTTGCCAGTGGCCTGCATGTGTTCTTTCTTTGCCATGCCTCCTTGCTGTTGTTCGACCATGTGTCTGGAAGCCATTTTTTACATCCATCCATTGCACCTTTGCCATTGGCTTGCATTTGTTCTTTGGTCTTCATGTCATTTTGCTCCTTATTGTTTGACCATGTGGCTGGTGGCCATTTTGTACATTCAGACAGTGTCACTTTGCCTTAGGCTTACATGTGTTCTTTGTTCCCCGAGCTTCCTGGCTTCCTATTGTTGTTTGACCATGTGGCCGGTGGCCATTTTGTGCATCCAGCCAGCGTCCCTTTGCCATAGGCTTGAATGTGTTCTTTGTTGCCCATGCCTTCTTGCTCCTTTTTTGTTGTTGTTTCACCATGTGTCTGGTGGTCATTTTGTACATCCAGCCAGAGTCTCTTTGTCCTAGGCTTGCATGTGTTCTTTGTTTGCCATCACTCCTTGCTGTTGTTTGACCATGTGTCTAGAAGCCATTTTGTGCATCCAGCCAGTGTCCCTTTGCCATTGGCGTGCATGTGTTCTTTAATCTCCATGCCATTTTGCTCCTTGTTGTTTGACCATGTGCCTGGTGGCCATTTTGTACATCCAGCCAGTATCTCTTTGCCATTGGCTTGTATGTGTTCTTTTATCTCTATGCCATTTTGCTCCTTGTTGTTTGACTATGTGGCTGGTGGCCATTTTCTACATCTAGCCAGAATCACTTTGCCTTAGGCTTACGTGTGTTCTTTGTTCCCCATGCCTCCTTGCTCCTTATTGTTGTTTGACTACGTGACTGTTAACAATTTTGTACATCCAGCCAGTATCGCTTTGCCATAGGGTTGCATGTGTTCCTTTGCTCCCCATGACTGCTTGCTCCTTGCTGTTGTTGTTTGACCGTGTGGCTGGTGGCCTTTTCGTACATCCAGCCAGTGTTCCTTTGCCCTAGGCTTGCATATGTTCTTTGTTTGCCATGCCTCCTTGCTTCTTCTTGTTGTTTGTCCATGTGGTTGGGAGCTATTTTGTGCATCCAGCCAGTGTTCCTATGCCATGGGCTTGTATGTGTTTTTTGTTCCCCCTGCCTCTGTGTTCCTTGTTGTTGTTTGACAATGTGGCTGGCAGCCATTTTGTGTGTCCAGCCCAGCCAGTGTCCCTTTGCCATAGGCTTGTATATTTTTTATGTTTGCCATGCGTCCTTGCTCCTTGTTGTTAGACCATATGGCTGGCAGCCATTTTTTGCATCCAGCCAGTGTCTCTTTGTTATAGGCTTGCATGTGTTCTTTGTTTCCCATGCTCCCTTGCTACTTGTTGTTGTTGTTTGACCATGTGGCTGGTGGCAATTTTGTGCATCCAGCCAGTGTCTCTTTGCCACAGGCCTGCATGTGTTCTTTCTTTGCCATGTCTCCTTGCTGTTGTTTGACCTTGTGGCTGGAAGCCATTTGGTACATTCATCCAGTGTACCTTTGCCATTGGCTTGTATGTGTTCTTTGATCTCCATGTCATTTTGCTCTTTGTTGTTTGACCATGTGGCTGGTGGCCAATTTGTACATTCAGCCAGAGTCACTTTGCCTTAGGCTTACATGTGTTCTTTGGTCCCCATGCCTCTTTGCTCCTTATTTGTTGTTGTTTGACCATGTGTCTGGTGGTCAATTTGTGTATCAAGTCAGTGTCCCTTTGCTCTAGGGGTGCATGTGTTCTTTGTTTGCCATGCAACCCTGCTGTTGTTTGACCATGTGGCTGGCAGCCATTTTGTGAATCCAGCCAGTATCCCTTTGCCATAGGCTTGCATGTGTTCTTTGTTCCCCAAAACGGCTTGCTCCTTGCTGTGGTTGTTTGACCATGTGGCTGGTGGCCTTTTTGTACATCCACCCAGTGTCCCTTCGCCCTAGGCTTGCATATGTTCTTTGTTTGCCATGCCTCCTTGCTCCTTGTTGTTGTTTAACCATGTGGTTTGGAGCAATTTTTTTCATTCAGCCAGTGTCCCTTTGCCATAGGCTTGAATGTGTTTTTTGTTCCCCCTGCCTCCTTGTTCCTTTTTTTTGTTGTTTGGCCATGTGGCTGCTGGTCATTTTGTACATCCAGCAAGTGTCTCTTTGCCCTAGGCTTGCATGTGTTCTTTGTTTGCCATCCCTCCTTGCTGTTGTTTGACCATGTGTCGAGAAGCCACTGTGTGCATCCAGCCAGTGTCCCTTTGCCACTGGCTTGCATGTGTTCTTTAATCTCCATGCCATTTTGCTCCTTGTTGTTTGACCATGTGGCTGGTGGCCATTTTGTACATCCAGCCAGTATCTCTTTGCCATTGGCTTGTATGTTTTCTTTGATCTCTACGCCATTTTGCTCCTTGTTGTTTTACCATGTGACTGGTGGCCATTTTCTACATCCAGTCAGAATCACATTGCCTTAGGCTTACATGTGTTCTTTGTTCCCCATGCCTCCTTGCTCCATATTGTTGTTTGACTACATGACTGTTAGTCATTTTGTGCATACAGCCAGTATCCCTTTGCCATAGGCCAGCATGTATTCTCTTTGTTCCCCACAACTGCTTGCTCCTTGCTGTTGTTGTTTGAACGTGTGGCTGGTGGCCTTTTCGTGCCTCCTTGCTTCTTGTTGTTATTTGACCATGTGATTTGGAGCCATTTTGTGCATCCAGCCAGTATCCCTTTGCCATAGGCTTGCATGTGTTTTTTGTTCCCCATGCCTCTGTGTTCCTAGTTGTTGTTTGACAATGTGGCTGGCAGCTATTTTGTGAGTCCAGCCCAGCCAGTGTCCCTTTGCCATAGGCTTGCATATGTTTTTTGTTTGCCATGCCTCCTTGCTCCTTGTTGTTTGACCATGTGGCTGGCAGCCATTTTTTTTTTGTGCATCCAGCCAGTGTCTCTTTGCTATAGGCTTGCATGTGTTCTTTGTTACCTATGCTCCCTTGCACCTTGTTGTTGTTGTTTGACCATGTGGCTGGAGGCAATTTTGTGCATCCAGCCAGTGTCTCTTTGCCACAGGCTTGCATGTGTTCTTTCTTTGCCATGTCTCCTTTCTGTTGTTTGACCTTGTGGCTGGAAGCCATTTTGTATATCCATCCAGTGTACCTTTGCCATTGGCTTGTATGTGTTCTTTGAGCTTTTTGCTCCTTATTTGTTGTTATTTGACCATGTGTCTGGTGGTCATTTTGTGTATTCAGCCAGTGTCCCTTTGTCCTAGGCTTGCATATGTTCTTTGTTTGCCATGCATCCTTGCTGTTGTCTGACCATGTGGCTGGCAGCCATTTTGTGCATCCAGCCAGTATCCCTTTGCCATAGGCTTGCATGTGTTCTTTGTTCCCCATGACCGCTTGCTCCTTGCTGTGGCTGTTTGACCATGTGGCTGGTGGCCTTTTTGTACATCCAGCGAGTGTCCCTTTGCCCTAGGCTTGCATATGTTCTTTGTTTGCCATGCTTCTTGCTCCTTGTTGTTGTTTGACCATGTGGTTTTGAGCCATTTTGTGCATCTAGCCAGTGTTCCTTTGACATAGGCTTGTATATGTTCTTTGTTCCCCATGCCTCTGTGTTCCTTGTTGTTGTTTGACAATGTGGCTGGCAGCCATTTTGTGTGTCCAGGCCAGCCAGAGCCCCTTTGCCCTAGGTTTGCATATGTTCTTTTTTTGCCATGCCTCCTTGCTCCTTGTTGTTTGACCATGTGGCTGTCAGCCATTTTGTGCAGCCAGCCAGTGTCTCTTTGCCATAGGCTTGCATGTGTTCTTTTTTACCCATGCCCCCTTGCTCCTTCTTTTTGTTGTTTGACCATGTGACTGGCGTCAATTTTGTGCGTCCAGCCAGTGTCTCTTTGCCAGAGACGTGCATGTGTTCTTCCTTTACAATGATTCCTTGGTCTTGTTTGACCATGTGGCTGGAAGCTATTGTGTATATTTATCCAGTGTACCTTTGCCATTGGCTTCCATGTGTTCTTTGATCTCCTTGTCATTTTGCTCCTTGTTGTTTGACCATGTGCCTGGTGGCCAGTTTGTATATTCAGCCAGTGTCACTTTGCCTAAGGCTTATATGTGTTTTTTGTTCCCCATGCCTCCTTGCTCCTTATTTGTTGTTGTTTGACCGTATGACTGGTGGTCATTTTCTGAATACAGCCGGTGTCCCATTGCCCTAGGCTTGCATATGTTTTTTGTTTGCCATGCTTCCTTGCTCCTTTTTGTTGTCTGACCATGTGGCTGGGAGTCGTTTTGTGCATCCAGACTGTGTTCCTTTGCCATAGGCTTGCATATATTCTTTGTTTGCCATACCTCCTTGCTTCTTGTTGTAGTTTGACCATGCGGCTGGTGGCCTTTTTGTACATTAAGCCAGTGTCACTTTGCCTTAGACTTACATGTGTTCTTTGGTCACCATGCCTCCTTGCTCCTTATTTGTTGTTGTTTTACTGTGTGGCTGGAGGTCATTTTGTATATCCAGCCAGTGTCCCTTTGTCATAGGCTTGCATGTGTTCTTTGTTTGCCATGCCTTCTTGCTGTTGTTTGACCATGTGGCTGGCAGCCATTTTGTGTGTCCAGCCTGTGTCTCTTAGCTGTAGGCTTGCTTGTTTTCTTTGTTCCCCATGACTCCTTGCTCCTTGCTGTTGTTTGACCATGTGGATGGTGGCCACTTTGTGCACCTAGCCAGTGTCCGTTTGCCATAGGTTTGCATGTGTTCTTTGTTTGCCATGCCTCCTTGCTCCTTGTTGTTGTTTGACCATGTGCTTGGGAGCCATTTTGTGAATCCAGCCAGTGTCTCTTTACCGTAGGCTTGCATTTGATCTTTGTTAGCCATGCACTGTTGCTCCTTGGTGTTGTTGTTTGACCATGTGGCAGGCGGCAGTTTTGTGCATCTAACCTGTGTCTCTTTGACATAGACTTGCATGTGTTCTTTCTTTGCCCTGCCTCCCAGCTGTTGTTTGGCCATGTGGCTGGAAGCCATTTTCTGTATCCAGCCAGTGTCCCTTTGCCATAGGCTTGCCTACAAGTATCTGAAATTATTGATCATTTGTTTAATTTAAATTTATATTTTAATTTTTTGTATTTTAATTTTATATTTAAAATTTTTCCTTTCATTGTTTTCTTTTATTTATTTTCATATTCTTTTTGTATTTTACATTTTTATTGTAATTTTTCTGTTTAATTGCTTATTTGTTATTTTAATTTTTTATCTCTAGTTTTTTTAATTTGCCATGCCAGTGGCATGGGGAGTACAGGGGCCCCCAGAGGCCCCGCCACTCCCCTTTCCGCCAGCCTTTTCATGGCGGTTCAAACCACCATGAAAAGGCTGGCGGTAGGGGGACTCGTAATCCCCTGGGCAGCGTTGCCCTGGGGGATTTCAACCGCCAGGACAAAAGTGGCGGGAAACTGCCAGTCCCAACCGCAAGGGTTGTAATGAGGGCCTATGTCATTCTAAGAGGGGATGCAGTTGGGAAAGCTATGGCCATGGATGTGGACAAATGGGGTCTAGTCAAATGCCTGACACAGATGCTGCTCCCTTTTGAGGTTTTCACATGGAAGGTTAGCAAGGAAGACAGTACAATGGTCCAATCTATCCCATTGTTGCATGTGCTACAGGAGCAGCTAAAGAAGATGTCTGAAACTTTTGCACTCAGCAGTGTGAACAAAATCCCAGAAGCACATGCCTTCATTGAAAGCTTAATCCTTTGCTTGGCTTGTAATGCAAGGCTGCAAAATAACATTATCTCAGCCAAAGAGTACATCTATGCCACCCTTCTTGATCCACACTCCAAAAAAAACTCTTTCCACTTAACTTTGTTTTTCTGAAGGGAATGTTTCAAATAGAAGAGGAGGTTGTAGGGCAAACTGGAGAGCTGGAAGAAGAACGGATGTACCTCAGACTCCCACAAAGCAGTTCTGGGGTGCTGTCTTCCACTTCCAGAGTGGGCATTCTTGTCTCACAGCAACCAAAACTGGCAACAAGAGCACCAGCAACAACAGCAAAGGAAGAATTGGATCCAACCTCTGCATTGGCTTGGTTTCAAGTGGCAGGTCTTAAGTCCAGTGAGGAGGCAAAGGCAAAAGAGGTTGAGCAAGTGGTAGCACAAATGACATTTCATAGGATGTTTTAGGAGTTTCTGGATGACCCAAACGGATTGTATGTGGATCAAAACCCATTGGTATATTGGTATGGGAAGATGCATCAATGGGCAGAGCTCAGCAGGAAGTCAAGGAAGTATCTGGCTTGTCCTGTAGCCAACGTGTGTGCTTAATGTGTATTTAGTGCAGTTGGTGCAGTTGTAACAGTGAGAAGGACCAGTCTCTCACCTCAAAACATGGAGACATTAACCATGATCTAATTGAAACAGCATTTTATACCCCCAGATTATACTGTTCCTGAAACAGCACAGGAGGAGAAAGAGATGATTGGTCAGAATCAATAGTGTTTGCTGGGTTAATCACCTGAGTTTGGGCACAAACTCTACTTCTCGGACAGAGTATGCCAGTTTCACCTTATAAAATTGTCATTCTTTCTCATTGAACTTCTTTCTTTCTTAGCAAAAAAGAAAAAAATTGCTAGTGGAACATTATGTTTGAATTGGATTTATGCTGCCACACCACTTTTTTAGTCATGTGTATGGTTGAATTAGAGCTGGACCCATGTGCAGTAAAGAAACCCCCATGTTCTCTTCAGGGCATTGGAGAAGATGCCTGCCTCCCTCACATGATATTGCCTATTTCTTTTTACATCACATAGCAGGGCAGTGTAGGAGGCTGGCCTGATTTGTAGTGGCTACCTTGGGTACTCACACCTTATACAAGGTCCTGTTAGCCCTTATTAGTGAAATGTAGTAGTGTTGTAGCAGCTTAGGCTGACAGAGGTAGCTATAGGAGAGCAGCTTAGGCTGAACTAGGAGACATGCAAAGCTCCTGCAATACCACTTATAGTCTCACAGTACCTATACACAAGTAAAGACAATACTCAGTGTTACCAAAAATAAAGGTAGTTTATTTGGGTGACACAGTACCAAAAATATCTTAGAGGCAATGTTCCTTCTGGAGGTAAGTATTATTATACACAATATATACACTAGACAACAATATAAGGCAAGTAATTAGACATAGGATAGTGCAAGCAAAAGGAAATGTTATAGAATGCAATGGGAGAAAATAGGTCTAGAGGCTACACAAACCATACACTAAGAAAGTGGAATGCGAATCACAAATTCCCCCCTAGACAAGTGTAGAGTGTGCAGAATCGCTGGGAGAGTAAGAATAGAGTGAAGGTAAGTAAATTACCCAACCCCAGAGCCCAGAAAAGCAGGAGTAAAGTACTGCAAGTTTCTTTAGGACACAATACAAGTCATGATTAGAGTAATTGCAAGAACCAACCAGGTCTGCAAACAACAAATGGTGGATTCCTGGACCTGAAGACCTGCGTAGGAAGGAGACCAAGTCCAGAAGTCGAAAGAAGTACCAGGAAGGACAGGAGCCCCTGCCAACTTAGAAAAGGGTGCAAAAGGAGTGTGGCACAATGGTTAGAGCAGCAGATCTCTGATGCAGAGATCTGACCTGGGACCAGGGTTCAATTCCAGCCTCAGTGGGTCTTGGGCTCAACTCCCTTCTACCTGATAATTCTTTCCTTGGTACCTAATCTAATTAATGGGTCCCACTCTGTACCTCTGGGCAACAGCTTGCTTAATCTCCACAATGGCCCTGACAGTGCTTGGATGCCTGGCTTCACCCTGGGGGCTACCCAGGAGTGGTTACCTCACAGAGAAAAGCTGGGAGGGGCTCCACAGTGGTATGTGTATAGGGCCTTGAGACCCTAAAAGGTGAGTAGTGTGCTATGCAAGTGCGAAGTTTACATTTTTTACTTTTAAAGAAGAGTCCTCAGTTGGACAAAGACTGCAGAAATGCACCCAAGGAAGATGTCAGGAGATTACTGTATGATGCACTGGATGTCCCACGTCATGAAGTTGGATGCAGGTGAGTCTTGGTGCAGGATTCCTCCAACAAGCCTTGAGTCCGGCAAAGCCACAGTTCAAGTAAGTGCTATTTGAACCCAGGAGGGACCTGGGGGCCTCCACTCTGCGTGAAGAGGAAGAGGGGGCTCTCAGCAATTCAGAGAGCTTTCAGAGCACCAGATAGCATCCACGGGAGTCCCAGGACATGGGGACAAAGGAGGTGCGAAATGCGGTTGGTGCAGCATAAAAAAGGAATGTCCCATACCGCCGGAGAACAACTCAGAGATTTGAGCGTCACAGGATAAAGTGCTGGGGACCAGGGCCAGGCTGTGCACAAAGGAATTTTGCAAATAGTGCACAGAGGTCTCACGAGGTGAAGAAAACATGGTGCACAGGGGTTCTGTCATTCTCAGGGAAAGCAAGGTCTTACCTCCTCCAAATGCTACAGCAGGACCTCAGGACAGTCTGTGTCAATGGGGTCCACCCTCTGTGTTCCAAGGAGCATGCTCGTCATCAGGAGAGGAGTCCAAGAGAACCGGTCTTCGACTTAAAAGTTGCCTGCTTCAGCAGGGGAGTGACTCCGTCACCTCACGGGAGATTTCTTCGGTCCTTCTGGTGCAGGGTGAAGAAAGGGAGTCCTCAGAGTATGCGCACCATGGAAACTGTTGCAGTTGCTGGCTGGAGCTGAAGTTGTAGAGGAAAAGTATCCCTTGTGGATATTTTGTTGCTGTTACAGCGGTTCCTGGAGCAGCCTGCGGTTGATCCGAGATCAGAGGATGAAGTAGTAGTTGCAGAGGATTCCTGCTGGAAACTTGAAGAGAACCCACAGGAGAGACCCTAAATAGCCCTGAGAGGGGGATTGGCTACCTTATCAGGTAATGGCCTATCAGGAGGAATCTCTGATGTCATCTGCTGGCACTGGCCACTCAGAGGCCTCCAGACTGTCCCCACACCTTGGAAAACAAGATAGCTGAAGTCTGGGGCACAATGGAGGAGCTCTGGGCACCCCCCCTGGGGTGGTGATGGACAGGGTAGTGGTCACTCCCCTTTCCTTTGTCCAGTTTCACGCCAGAGCAGGGACAAGGGGTCCCTGAACCGGTGTAGACTGGTTTATGTAAGGAGGACACCATCTGTGCCCTTCAAAACATTTCAGAGGCCGGGGAAGGCTACCCCTCCCCATCCTGTAACACCTATTTCCAAAGGGAGAGGGTGTAGCACCCTGCTCCCAAAGGGAATGCCTTGTTCTACCTTCCTGGACTGAGCTGCTCAGAGCCCAGGAGGGCAGAACCCTGTCTGTGAGGTGGCAGCAGCTGTAGCTGCATTGCATGCCTCAGAGAGCTGGTTTGGCAGTACTGGGGTTCATGGTGGAGCCCTCAGGATGCATGGAAATGGCTCCCCAATACCAAATGTGGAATGGGGGGGCACAATTCCATGATCTTAGATACCTTACATGGCCATATTCGGGGTTACCATTGTGAAGCTACATATAGGTATTGACCTATTTGTAGTGCACGCGTGTAATTGTGTCCTCCCACTCACAAAGTTCCAGGAATTGGCCCTGATCTATGTGGGGGCACTTTTGCTAGAACAAGGGTGCCCTCACACTTAATATCTTTGCACCTAGCCTTCATTAAATTAAGGTTAGACATATAGGTGACTTATAAGTTACTAAAGTGCAGTGAAAATGGCTGTGAAATAATGTGTGCACTATTTCACGCAGGCTGCAGTGGAAGTCCTGTGAAAGGGTTTGTCTAAGCTCCTTATTGGTGGCAAAAGAAATGCTGCAGCCCTTAAGGATCTCCTGGAACCACAATACCCCAGGTACCTACGTACGATATAGTGGAGACTTATCAGGGGGGTCCAGTATGCCAAATGAAATTGGTAAATGAAGTCACTAGCCTACAGTAACAAATGTAAAAGCAGAGAGAGCATAAGCACTGAGGTTCTGGTTAGAACAGCCTCAGTGACACAGTAAAGCACTACTGACAACACACACATTATGCCACAGACTATGAGCTTTGGGGTCCTGGCTAGCAGGATCCCAGTGAGATAGGCAAAACACACTGAAATATAGAATTTTCACTATGAGCACTGGGGTCCTGGCTAGCAGGATCCCAGTGGCACAGTAAAAACACACTGACACTCACTCACAAACAGGCCAAAGGTGGGGGCATCCATGCTAGAAAGATGCTACTTTCTTACAGGTGGCCTAAGAAGAACATTGATTAAAAGACTGCCAGTGCCAATACCAAATTTCAATGCGTTGCTACCATCAAAGATGAAAAAATGTTTTGTTCAACCACTGTGCTTGGATTGGAAGACGTAACGACTATTGCACCAGTTGGTGGTGAAATATTGAGTGAATGTGAATGATGATTGATTACGTATGTCATAGCTAACAATAAGGGAGGGACTTCAACAAATTTGTAAACTTGTTTCCAATGATTTGCAAAGTTTGGGGGCTGATGGGTGGTATTTATTTTCCCTGAAAGTGATTAGCCTTTCAAACTTAATGAAATTTACCTGCAGGGTTCACTCCTTTTTCCTGGTTCCTCAGACCAGACCAGTTACTTTTGTTACCAAACACAAATCTACACAAGATTCTCGAGTTCTATTTCTCTATTTGTTCTTTAGCAGCAGTTCACTACATAGGTCCACCTCCCTCGATTTGGGACTAGGACAGAGTTACTTAGAACCAGGAGGAGGAGGAAGGAAGGAAGGACTCAGGATAGAAAGAGAAAGTTATCGAGTTCAAAGAGAAACCATGATGATGGCAAATACTCTGAGGCTAATAATCACTCAGATCTGTGGAATGGAGAGAGGTGTGTTGATTTGAAAAATGCTGCTGATTATGTGTTTGCTGCATTGCTTGCTCAAACGTGAAACCCGTCTTTATGTTCTTGTTCTAACTCTGAATCTTTGTGGTACCCTCCTGACACCTTATGAAGTTTTGCTTGCTCCCTTTTATCCTTCTCCTATACTCTATAGTACAGTTACTATTTTTTCAATATGCAGGCCTTCTCCTAATCCTCTCCTGCATGAATAAACCTTGGTGAAAGCTCAATACTCCAGCTTACCTACCGGACAGGTTCAAATAGGCAGCCAAGAGTGACTGACAGTCCAAGAAAAATGGAGATGCACCACTAAATTTGGCAATACAGTATAATTTTCCTTTTAACAATCATAGTTTTCAGAACTGGATGGATTAATTTCAACCCTCCATAATTTGTATTTTTCAAATCTAGAAGACATAACCTTTAGTTATATACTATATTGGGTCTCTCTGGGCAGAAGGACTATTTGCAGTGCATTTAACTGAACTGTGTAATACTTATCCCTTCTTCCTTTCCTTCCACAACAGAATGATGATGGTATGCTGCTCAGTGCCTGATGAATTTTTCCGTGGTTACTTTTGTGAAGTGTTTGTCTTTGTCACACCTTTCCACAAATCCCCATTCCCATCCATTCATCGAGCCCCTACCCATCTTCGGGCTGTGTTATTTATTGAGGTGTAACTTAAATTTATATCGTAAATGGATCACCGCACACTTGCTTGGGCAGATGTGGTGCAACTGACACCACCTCACTGCATGACCATCTATTACCTGAGCAATATTCCACACCAGTCCCATCAACATAATCATTCAGGCCATGTGTTGTGTGTTGCGTAAATGCTGAACCTTGTCCAACCACTCCTGACTCTGATCCCACTTCTCCTGACTCCATGATTTAATTTCCTAAGTTCGTTTTTTAAATACTAGCGCCCCACCATTCTTCAGAAGAAGCTGGTATTGCTAGTTTTTATTATTATATCAGATCTTCTATGTTGTGTGTCAAATACTGTCATTATGGTTGTCTGGTCTCAATCTTCCTAACGTTATGATATACTACCCACTAACTCTCTGTTTTATGTCAATCTAGTGGACAGTGATGGATACCCCTTTGTTTAATCCTGCAGTTGAAGTTTGCATGGGTAGGAGTGGTACCTTCTTTCTTCCCTGTTATCGCGTTAGCCTGCTATTACTTTTATCACCCCCTTAACCCCTTCCCCGCCACGGACGTAATGGTTACGTCCATGGCAGCGCCCGTGTGGCGCCATGGACGTAACCATTACGTCCAGGGACTGGCAGTCGGGGGAAGCGCTAGCGCTTCCCCCGAGGGCCGCCCCCCAACACCCCCAGGCCAGGGCTGAAAGGGGAATCCCTTCCCCTTTCACGCCCCCCCCCCCATGACGTCAGCGTGCGATCGCGCGCTGATTTCATGGAAAGGGGGAATGACGCGCTGGAAGCCATTTGCTTCCAGCGCGTCAAGGGAGAAGGTGAGTATTTCACCTTCCTGCGGGGTGGGGGTGCTCTCAGAGAGGCATCGAGGGAAAGGAAAGGGTTTTCCTTTCCCTCTATGTCTCTTTGAGCATTCCTGCTGCCCGATCGCGATGCGATCGGGCAGCAGGAATGCCCACTAGACACCAGGGATTTCTGTATGTGTGTGTGTGTGTGTGAATATTAGTGTAGGGGAGCGACCCCTTGGGCAAGGGTCGCTCCCCTTTGGGGGCACATGCATTTTACGTCGTTTCTGCCCCCCTGGGGGCAGATTGGCCCTATTTTTAGGCCGATCTGCCCCCAAGGGGGGCAGAAAGCCACTAGACACCAGGGATTTTATTGTTGCTGTGTATTTTTTGTGTTGGGGGGCGGCCCCTTGGGCAAGGGTCGCTCCCCTTTGGGGGCACATGTATTTTACGTCGTTTCTGCCCCCCCTGGGGGCAGATTGGCCCTATTTTTAGGCCGATCTGCCCCCAAGGGGGGCAGAAAGCCACTAGACACCAGGGATTTTATTGTTGATTTGTATTTTTTGTGTTGGGGGGCGGCCCCTTGGGCAAGGGTCGCTCCCCTTTGGGGGCAAATGTATTTTACGTCGTTTCTGCCCCCCCTGGGGGCAGATTGGCCCTATTTTTAGGCCGATCTGCCCCCAAGGGGGGCAGAAAGCCACTAGACACCAGGGATTTTATTGTTGATGTGTATTTTTTGTGTTGGGGGGCGGCCCCTTGGGCAAGGGTCGCCCCCAGGGGCCCTCATGTATTTTTGGGCAGTTCTGCCCCCCTTGGGGGCAGAGAGGCCTATTTTTTTTAGGCCTTTCTGCCCCCAAGGGGGGCAGAATCCCAATAGCGCCAGAAATAGTATGTATGTATGTGTGCTTTGTGTTGGGGGGTGGCCCCTTGGGCAAGGGTCGCTCCCCCCAGGGGCGCAATGTATTTATTGTCGTTTCTGCCCCCCTTGGGGGCAGATTGGCCCTATTTTTAGGCCGATCTGCCCCCAAGGGGGGCAGAAAGCCACTAGACACCAGGGATTTTATTGTTGATTTTTATTTTTTGTGTTGGGGGGTGGCCCCTTGGGCAAGGGTCACCCCCAGGGGCCCACATGTATTTTTGGGCAGTTCTGCCCCCCTAGGGGGCAGATATGCCTATTTTTTAGGCCTTTCTGTCCCCAAGGGGGGCAGAATCCCCATAGCGCCAGGGATACTATGTATGTGTGTGTGTGCTTTGTGTGGGGGTGTGGCACCTTGGGCAAGGGTCGCCCCCCCCCAAAGGGTGCAATGTAATCTGGGCGATTTCTGCCCCCTCCCCTTGGGGGTAGATTGGCCTATTTTTTTTTAGGCCCATCTTCCCCCAAGCAGAGAAGACTAGACACGGGAAAATGAAAAAATGGTTAGTGGCGGAGTGTTTGTCAACTGGCGAAGTATTTACTTTTATGATAATAACAGTTTTTCTCCTTTTTGTTTTAGTTCAAAGCTTTTGCTGACTTTGCTGTGGCTTGTTGCAGTTTTGGCAGTAGTTGTCCTGCGGTTTGCGTAGTTGCATGTTTTAGGTAAGTAAATAAATTTACTCCAAGTGAGTATTGTTGCAATGCATGAATGACATGTTTGTAGGTGGTGTACTGAATGCAGGATTGTGTGTGAAATTGTCCTTAGAGTTATGCACAATGATTATTGTGTTGTCTTATGTCTAATTTGCTTTTTTTTTTCTCTTTTTAGTGGGATATCGTTGGTGATTGCTGTGGCTGTGCAGAGTAGTTGCTGGTGAGTCAAGCTTTTTCAGGCAAGTGAGCAGTATAGTTTTTGAGTTTATAATTCTTAGTGATAAACCTATACTTTGTTACTTATCTTACACAGTGCTGGTTGTTGGTGGTGTATTTGTCCAGTTAATTTTAGTAGGAAGGATCATGGCCAGCCGTAGGATGACCGCTCAGCAGGTTGTTAGTGTGCTTTTTGAGTCATCTTCTGACCATGAATATGAGACTGACTCTGCATCTGAGGCAGAGGAGGAAGTGCAGGATTCTGGAAGTGAATTTTCTGTCAGAGATGAATCATCTGATGATGAAGCCACTCTCAGTGCTGATGAAGGGCCTGTTTTAGAGGAGGACAGTGATGTGCCAATGGTGCAGGAGCCAGCGGCTGAAAGGCTTCCCATTGGAAGACCTGACGCATGGGTTGCACCAAACATGGAGCAGCCACAGTTGCCTGCGTTTACTGGTTTTCCAGGGTGTCGAGTTAATACGGAAAACTTTTTGCCCGTCAACTTTTTTGAGTTGTTTATGGACGATATATTTTTGGAAGAGATTGTTGAGCAGACTAATTTGTATGCAGAGCAGTTTTTGAGGGACAACGCTGCCAGACTTAGGCCACACTCTAGAGCTAGCCGGTGGATTCCCACAAATCTGGAAGAGTTGAAAAAGTTCTTGGGTTTAACTTTTTTGATGGGGCTGATAAGGAAGCCGTTGCTGTCTTCATATTGGTCTACTAGTCCCTTGATGGCAACTGCTATATTTCCTGCCATCATGAGTCGTAACCGGTATGAGATTCTTCTTCGGATGTTGCATTTTGTAGATAATGCTTTAGCCTTGCCACGAGATCATCCTGATTCTGACCGTCTTTTTAAGATTAGACCTGTCCTTGATCATTTGGTAGATCGGTTTTCAGAGATCTATGTTCCAGGGAAAGAAATATCTGTAGATGAGTCTTTGGTCCTGTTCAAGGGTCGTTTGGTTTTTAGGCAGTACATTCCTAGCAAGAGGGCACGGTATGGAATTAAATTGTATATGCTGTCAGAAAGTAGTACAGGATATGTTTATAATTTCCGGGTCTACACTGGTAGGGATTCCAATATTGACCCCCCTGGTTGTCCTCCCACTTTTGGAGTTAGTGAGAAAATTGTGTGGGAACTTGGTAGACGACTGTTTAACAAAGGTCACCATTTATATGTAGATAACTTCTACACTGGAGTTCGGTTGTTCAAGGAGTTGTTCAGAGTGGACACTGTTGCTTGTGGCACAATCCGCTCTAATCGGAAAGGCTATCCAAAAGAGCTTGTCTGTAAAAAACTTGAGAAGGGACAGTGCAGTGCCTTGCGGAATGATGAGCTGCTAGCTCTGAAATTTGTAGACAAGAGGGATGTATACATGCTAAGCACCATCCATGATGAGAGTACTTCACCTGTGGCTGTTTGGGGTCAGGTTGCCGAAGTGCGCAAACCTGTGTGCATCTTAGACTATAATAAGCACATGGGTGGTGTTGATAAAGTAGATCAGAGGTTAGAACCTTACACTGCTGCTCGTAAGTCTTATGTGTGGTATAAGAAATTAGCGCTTCACTTGTTCCACTTGGCAACTTTTAATGCTTTTGTTGTGTTTAAGGATAGTTCTCCAGAGTCAAGGATGACATTTGTGAAATTTCAGGAGTCTATCATAGCTAGCCTTGTTGTGCTGGAACAGGCAAGAGTTCCTAGAGAAGCAGTGGTGGAGGATGTGGCTAGATTGAAAGATCGTCACTTTGCTGAGCACATTCCTCCCACGGCCAAAAAAAACTTTCCTGCTAAGAGATGTAGAGTCTGTGCTCGAAGAGGTATCAGGAAGGAGACTAGGATGTACTGCCCTGATTGTCCTTCAAAGCCTGGGCTGTGTGTGGGTGGCTGTTTCAGGAGCTACCACACACAGAAGAATTATTGGGAAATTCCGTGAGCGTAAACTGGTGTTTTATATTTTTATATGTTCGGTTTCACGGTTGGCATTAGTCATGTATTCAGTTAGAGCTTTTGTGTTTGTAGTTTTGTACTAATAGTGGTTTCTTTGTTGTTTAAAAACAAAAAAAAGGGGATGGCATGTGTAGAGTGGCGCTTGGCTGGCGGCGTGGGTGTGGTGGCGCTTGGCTGGCGGTGTGTGTGGGGTGGCGCTTGGCTGGCGGTGTGTGTGGGGTGGCGCTTGGCTGGCGGTGTGTGTGGGGTGGCGCTTGGCTGGCGGTGTGTGTGGGGTGGCGCTGGGCTGGCGGTGTGTGTGGGGTGGCGCTTGGCTGGTGGTGTGGGTGGGGTGGCGCTTGGCTGGCAGTGCCGGCCAAACGCCAGTCCACACACTCATCAGCTGGTGTGATTGCTGTATCAGGCATGTGGGCGTATGAAAGTGATGGGCCCTTGACTGGCGCTGTCTGTGGATGCGAGTCTTGTAATGTGCTGGGCCCGTGGCTGGCGGCGTGAATGGTCTAGTGCATGTCATGTATGAAAGGTGTGTGAATGGACTGTAAAGCGGTTGGTGCCTTGTCGTGGCTTTACAGCTCACGAGCTGTGAGTCATTGGTTCAGTTTTTTGGCCTTTCAGTTATTACCAGTGCATTTCACTTTTGTGAAATCTCTTGTTAATAAAATTTGATCTACTGAACCATCACTCACCCTCGTGCCAAATCCAACCAGTATGTGTGGTACAAATGACAAAACCTGCTCCGCTGTAATCAGGCGTCGCAGCACACTTGAGACACGCTAGGTGCCTCAGGTGGGACCCCGATGATGAAGCATGCCACCAACTTGGTTGGTGGGTGAGGGGTCTTCTTCACATAACCTAAGTGTGTTTCTTTTCACAATTTTAGTGTTTGGCACATCACGGACGTATGTGCATACATCAAAGTGATATATTCCAAAAATACCTGTGTTTGGGGGGGAGGGCCCACCTATGTTTTTGGTCCTGGGTGCGGCCGTCATGTAGGGAAACCTACAAAACCCAGAAACTTTTTAAAACTAGGCACCCCAAGGAGTCTAGGGAGGTGTGGCTTGTGTGGCTCCCCCAACATTTTCTTACCCAGACTCCTCTGTAAACCTCACAATTTGCATAAAAAAGCATATTTTCCTGATTTTTCTTAGTAGGATCACCTCCCCAGTTTTCCCCTCAGTCTCCCAAGTAAAATGACACCTCACTTATGTGGGTCCCCAAAGCAGAGTCCGTCTAAAGATGTATAAAAGAATATGCCCTTATAAACTTGCTGTGCTATCCCTTCTATCCCTTCAGGTTTTGGGCCTTATTATGTTGCAGGTACCTGGGCCACCCACACAAGTGAGGTATCATTTTTATCGGGAGACTTGGGGGAACGCTGGGTGGAAGGAAATTTGTGGCTCCTATCAGATTCCAGAACTTTCTGCCACAGAAATGTGAGGAACATGTGTTTTTCTAGCCAAATTTTGAGGTTTGCAAAGGATTCTGGGTAACAGAACCTGGTCCGAGCCCCGCAAGTCACCCCTCCTTGGATTCCCCTAGGTCTCTAGTTTTCAGAAATGCACTGGTTTGGTAGGTTTCCCTAGGCGCCGGGTGAGCTACAGGCCAAAATCCGCAGGTAGGCACTGTTTTCTCCCAAAATTGTGGATGTGTCCACGTTGCGCTTTGGGGTGTTTCCTGTCGCAGGCGCTAGGCCTACCCACGCAAGTGAGGTATCATTTTCATCGGGAGACTTGGGGGAACGCTGGGTGGAAGGAAATTTGTAGCTCCTCTCAGATTCCAGAACTTTCTGCCACAGAAATGTGAGGAACATGTGTTTTTTTAGCCAAATTTTGAGGTTTGCAAAGGATTCTGGGTAACAGAACCTGGTCCGAGCCCCGCAAGTCACCCCTCCTTGGATCCCCCTAGGTCTCTAGTTTTCAGAAATGCACAGGTTTGGTAGGTTTCCCTAGGTGGCGGCTGAGCTAGAGGCCAAAATCTACAGGTAGTCACTTTGCTAAAAACAGCTCTGTTTTCTGTGATATGTCCACGTTGTGTTTTGGGGCATATCCTGTCGCGGGAGCTAGGCCTACCCACACAAGTGAGGTATCATTTTTATCGGGAGACGTGGGGGAACACTGGGTGGAAGGAAATTTGTGGCTCCTCTCAGATTCCAGAACTTTCTGCCACAGAAATGTGAGGAACATGTGTTTTTTTAGCCAAATTTTGAGGTTTGCAAAGGATTCTGGGTAACAGAACCTGGTCCGAGCCCCGCAAGTCACCCCTCCTTGGATCTCCCTAGGTCTCTAGTTTTCAGAAATGCACAGGTTTGGTAGGTTTCCCTAGGTGGCGGCTGAGCTAGAGGCCAAAATCTACAGGTAGTCACTTTGCTAAAAACAGCTCTGTTTTCTGTGATATGTCCACGTTGTGTTTTGGGGCATATCCTGTCGCGGGCGCTAGGCCTACCCACACAAGTGAGGTATCATTTTTATCGGGAGACATGGGGGAACGCTGGGTGGAAGGAAATTTGTAGCTCCTCTCAGATTCCAGAACTTTCTGCCACAGAAATGTGAGGAACATGTGTTTTTTTAGCCAAATTTTGAGGTTTGCAAAGGATTCTGGGTAACAGAACCTGGTCCGAGCCCCGCAAGTCACCCCTCCTTGGATCTCCCTAGGTCTCTAGTTTTCAGAAATGCACAGGTTTGGTAGGTTTCCCTAGGTGGCGGCTGAGCTAGAGGCCAAAATCTACAGGTAGTCACTTTGCTAAAAACAGCTCTGTTTTCTGTGATATGTCCACGTTGTGTTTTGGGGCATATCCTGTCGCGGGAGCTAGGCCTACCCACACAAGTGAGGTATCATTTTTATCGGGAGACGTGGGGGAACACTGGGTGGAAGGAAATTTGTGGCTCCTCTCAGATTCCAGAACTTTCTGCCACAGAAATGTGAGGAACATGTGTTTTTTTAGCCAAATTTTGAGGTTTGCAAAGGATTCTGGATAACAGAACCTGGTCCGAGCCCCGCAAGTCACCCCTCCTTGGATCTCCCTAGGTCTCTAGTTTTCAGAAATGCACAGGTTTGGTAGGTTTCCCTAGGTGGCGGCTGAGCTAGAGGCCAAAATCTACAGGTAGTCACTTTGCTAAAAACAGCTCTGTTTTCTGTGATATGTCCACGTTGTGTTTTGGGGCATATCCTGTCGCGGGCGCTAGGCCTACCCACACAAGTGAGGTATCATTTTTATCGGGAGACGTGGGGAAACGCTGGGTGGAAGGAAATTTGTAGCTCCTCTCAGATTCCAGAACTTTCTGCCACAGAAATGTGAGGAACATGTGTTATTTTAGCCAAATTTTGAGGTTTGCAAAGGATTCTGGGTAACAGAACCTGGTCCGAGCCCCGCAAGTCACCCCTCCTTGGATTCCCCTAGGTCTCTAGTTTTCAGAAATGCACAGGTTTGGTAGGTTTCCCTAGGTGCCGGCTGAGCTAGAGGCCAAAATCTACAGGTAGGCACTTCGCAAAAAACACCTCTGTTTTTTTCCAAAATTTAGGATGTGTCCACGTTGCGCTTTGGGGTGTTTCCTGTCGCCAGGCCTACCCACGCAAGTGAGGTATCATTTTTATCGGGAGACTTGGGGGAACGCTGGGTGGAAGGAAATTTGTAGCTCCTCTCAGATTCCAGAACTTTCTGCCACAGAAATGTGAGGGACATGTGTTTTTTTAGCCAAATTTTGAGGTTCGCAAAGGATTCTGGGTAACAGAACCTGGTCCGAGCCCCGCAAGTCACCCCTCCTTGGATCCCCCTAGGTCTCTAGTTTTCAGAAATGCACAGGTTTGGTAGGTTTCCCTAGGTGGCGGCTGAGCTAGAGGCCAAAATCTACAGGTAGTCACTTTGCTAAAAACAGCTCTGTTTTCTGTGATATGTCCACGTTGTGTTTTGGGGCATATCCTGTCGCGGGCGCTAGGCCTACCCACACAAGTGAGGTATCATTTTTATCGGGAGACGTGGGGGAACGCTGGGTGGAAGGAAATTTGTGGCTCCTCTCAGATTCCAGAACTTTCTGCCACAGAAATGTGAGGAACATGTGTTTTTTTAGGCAAATTTTGAGGTTTGCAAAGGATTCTGGGTAACAGAACCTGGTCCGAGCCCCGCAAGTCACCCCTCCTTGGATCCCCCTAGGTCTCTAGTTTTCAGAAATGCACAGGTTTGGTAGGTTTCCTTAGGTGGCGGCTGAGCTAGAGGCCAAAATCTACAGGTAGTCACTTTGCTAAAAACATCTCTGTTTTCTGTGATATGTCCACGTTGTGTTTTGGGGCATATCCTGTCGCGGGCGCTAGGCCTACCCACACAAGTGAGGTATCATTTTTATCGGGAGACGTGGGGGAACGCTGGGTGGAAGGAAATTTGTAGCTCCTCTCAGATTCCAGAACTTTCTGCCACAGAAATGTGAGGAACATGTGTTTTTTTAGCCAAATTTTGAGGTTTGCAAAGGATTCTGGGTAACAGAACCTGGTCCGAGCCCCGCAAGTCACCCCTCCTTGGATCCCCCTAGGTCTCTAGTTTTCAGAAATGCACAGGTTTGGTAGGTTTCCCTAGGTGGCGGCTGAGCTAGAGGCCAAAATCTACAGGTAGTCACTTTGCTAAAAAAAGCTCTGTTTTCTGTGATATGTCCACGTTGTGTTTTGGGGCATATCCTGTCGCGGGCGCTAGGCCTACCCACGCAAGTGAGGTATCATTTTTATCGGGAGACGTGGGGGAACGCTGGGTGGAAGGAAATTTGTAGCTCCTCTCAGATTCCAGAACTTTCTGCCACAGAAATGTGAGGAACATGTGTTTTTTTAGGCAAATTTTGAGGTTTGCAAAGGATTCTGGGTAACAGAACCTGGTCCGAGCCCCGCAAGTCACCCCTCCTTGGATCCCCCTAGGTCTCTAGTTTTCAGAAATGCACAGGTTTGGTAGGTTTCCCTAGGTGGCGGCTGAGCTAGAGGCCAAAATCTACAGGTAGTCACTTTGCTAAAAACAGCTCTGTTTTCTGTGATATGTCCACGTTGTGTTTTGGGGCATATCCTGTCGCGGGCGCTAGGCCTACCCACACAAGTGAGGTATCATTTTTATCGGGAGACATGGGGGAACGCTGGGTGGAAGGAAATTTGTAGCTCCTCTCAGATTCCAGAACTTTCTGCCACAGAAATGTGAGGAACATGTGTTTTTTTAGCCAAATTTTGAGGTTTGCAAAGGATTCTGGGTAACAGAACCTGGTCCGAGCCCCGCAAGTCACCCCTCCTTGGATCCCCCTATGTCTCTAGTTTTCAGAAATGCACAGGTTTGGTAGGTTTCCCTAGGTGGCGGCTGAGCTAGAGGCCAAAATCTACAGGTAGTCACTTTGCTAAAAACAGCTCTGTTTTCTGTGATATGTCCACGTTGTGTTTTGGGGCATATCCTGTCGCGGGCGCTAGGCCTACCCACGCAAGTGAGGTATCATTTTTATCGGGAGACGTGGGGGAACGCTGGGTGGAAGGAAATATGTAGCTCCTCTCAGATTCCAGAACTTTCTGCCACAGAAATGTGAGGAACATGTGTTTTTTTAGCCAAATTTTGAGGTTTGCAAAGGATTCTGGGTAACAGAACCTGGTCCGAGCCCCGCAAGTCACCCCTCCTTGGATTCCCCTAGGTCTCTAGTTTTCAGAAATGCACAGGTTTGGTAGGTTTCCCTAGGTGCCGGCTGAGCTAGAGGCCAAAATCTACAGGTAGGCACTTCGCAAAAAACACCTCTGTTTTTTTCCAAAATTTAGGATGTGTCCACGTTGTGCTTTGGGGTGTTTCCTGTCGCCGGCGCTAGGCCTACCCACGCAAGTGAGGTATCATTTTTATCGGGAGACTTGGGGGAACACTGGGTGGAAGGAAATTTGTAGCTCCTCTCAGATTCCAGAACTTTCTGCCACTGAAATGTGAGGAACATGTGTTTTTTTAGCCAAATTTTGAGGTTTGCAAAGGATTCTGGGTAACAGAACCTCGTCCGAGCCACACAAGTCACCCCTCCTTGGATTCCCCTAGGTCTCTAGTTTTCAGAAATGCATAGGTTTGGTAGGTTTCCCTAGGTGGCGGCTGAGCTAGAGGCCAAAATCTACAGGTAGTCACTTTCCTAAAAACAGCTCTGTTTTCTGTGATATGTCCACGTTGTGTTTTGGGGCATATCCTGTCGCGGGCGCTAGGCCTACCCACACAAGTGAGGTATCATTTTTATCGGGAGACGTGGGGGAACGCTGGGTGGAAGGAAATTTGTGGCTCCTCTCAGATTCCAGAACTTTCTGCCACAGAAATGTGAGGAACATGTGTTTTTTTAGCCAAATTTTGAGGTTTGCAAAGGATTCTGGGTAACAGAACCTGGTCCGAGCCCCGCAAGTCACCCCTCCTTGGATCCCCCTAGGTCTCTAGTTTTCAGAAATGCACAGGTTTGGTAGGTTTCCCTAGGTGGCGGCTGAGCTAGAGGCCAAAATCTACAGGTAGTCACTTTGCTAAAAACAGCTCTGTTTTCTGTGATATGTCCACGTTGTGTTTTGGGGCATATCCTGTCGCGGGCGCTAGGCCTACCCACACAAGTGAGGTATCATTTTTATCGGGATACGTGGGGGAACGCTAGGTGGAAGGAAATTTGTGGCTCCTCTCAGATTCCAGAACTTTCTGCCACAGAAATGTGAGGAACATGTGTTTTTTTAGCCAAATTTTGAGGTTTGCAAAGGATTCTGGGTAACCGAACCTGGTCCGAGCCACACAAGTCACCCCTCCTTGGATTCCCCTAGGTCTCTAGTTTTCAGAAATGCACAGGTTTGGTAGGTTTCCCTAGGTGGCGGCTGAGCTAGAGGCCAAAATCTACAGGTAGTCACTTTGCTAAAAACAGCTCTGTTTTCTGTGATGTGTCCAGGTTGTGTTTTGAGGCATATCCTGTCGCGGGCGCTAGGCCTACCCACACAAGTGAGGTATCATTTTTATCGGGAGACTTGGGGGAACATAGAATAGCAAAACAAGTGTTATTGCCCCTTGTCTTTCTCTACATTTATTCCTTCCAAATATAGGGGTGTGTGTAAAAAAGACATCTATTTGAGAAATTCCATGTAATTCACGTGCTACTATGGTCACCCCGGAATTCAGAGATGTGCAAATAACCACTGCTCCTCAACACCTTATCTTGTGCCCTTTTTGGAAATGCAAAGGTTTTCTTGATAGCTATTTTTTACTCCTTATATTTCAGCAAATGAATTACTGTATACCCGGTATAGAATGAAAACGCACTGCAGGGTGCAGCTCATTTATTGGCTCTGGGTTCCTCGGGTTCTTGATGAACCTACAAACCCTATATATCCCCGCAACCAGAGGAGTCCAGCAGACGTAACGGTATATTGCTTTCGATAATCTGACATTGCAGGGAAAAGTTACAGAGTAAAAAGTAGAGAAAAATTGATGTTTTTTTCACCTCAATTTCAATATTTTTCTTTTTCAGCTGTTATTTTCTGTAGGAAACCCTTGTAGGATCTACACAAATGACCCCTTGCTAAATTCAGAATTTTGTCTACTTTTCAGAAATGTTTAGGTTTCTGGGATCCAGCATTGGTTTCATGACCATTCCGGTCACTGACTGGAAGGAGGCTGAAAGCACAAAAAATTGCACAAATGGGGTATGCCCCAGTAAAATGCCAAAATTGTGTTGAAAAATTGGGTTTTCGGATTCAAGTCTGCCTGTTCCTGAAAGCTGGGAAGCTGCTGAGTTTAGCACCGCAAACCCTTTGTTGATGCCAGGGGAAAAACCACAAGCCTTCTTCTGCAGCCCCTTTTTCCAATTTTTTTGAAAAAAACGAAATTTTCACTGTATTTTGGCCAATTTCTTGGCCTCCTTCAGGGGAACCCACAAAGTCTGGGTACCTTTAGAATCGCTAGGATGTTGGAAAAAAAGGACGCAAATTTGGCTTGGTTAGCTTATGTGGACAAAAAGTTATGAGGGCCTAAGCGCGAACTGCCCCAAATAGGCAAAAAAAGGCCTGGCACAGGAGGGGGAAAAGGCCTGGCAGCGAAGTGGTTAAGATACCACCTTGGGAAAAGTAAGAAGGATTCCCCCCTTCATCTATTCAGGTAAGAGAACAATTATGGATTGAAGTGAACTTCTTTAGTTAGTAATTAACTTCTGCTGAAGAAGATGTTGTTTTGTGTATCAAGGATTTTGTAGGCAAAATAGACAATGGCAATCCTCCCCTAGTTGTCAATATAGTTGCAGAGGGCAGTAGAACAAGAATATATGTAAAAGACATACACTTTTGCAGCTGATTTAATAAACAAGTTACACTAAAACACAGCAGTGCAAACTAAAACACCAAAATAAACACTTGAGGCATGTAAGATAAAATATCCCCTTTTATTTTGAACAAATACAAAATTCACCCTTTCCACCTACAACAGGCCCACCCCTCTCCCCAAACAAATAACCCTGTCCCCAAAAAGTCCAATGAAAGTCCAAAGTGAAACCTGGTCCCAACTCCCTTCCCACCCACTCCACCCACAACAAGCCCCTACCACCAGAACAAAAAATGTAAAAAGGGCCCAGAAGAGGGCATTGCCTGTTTGGGTCCAGAGCTGGTCCAGGCTCTCCTTGTTCCTGGTGAGCCGGCTCTTCATACTGTCCATCCGCTGCAGGATATGGTAGAGCAATGCCCTGTCAGGGCGGGAGGGGGCGGCAGCAAGTGCAGTCAGGTAGAAAGGAATTGAAGCAAAATATCACCTGATTAAAAAAAACAGTGATTTAATTTTCTTTTCTTTTAAACGTTTTTCTAGTAAATAAACGCACTTTTAGTGGGAAAATAAAATCATACCTGTCATTTATGAGTAAGGCATGATGCACTAGGGAGTACAAGTTGCTATGCCAAACTAATGGAGGCCTGCTAACCAGCACTTCAAGTACTTTGCTACTGTCTGCATCTGGTGCAGCTGTCGTTGACAATTATCTATCATTAATTCCAAATGCCTTTTACTTAATTACTACCCATACTCGAAAGAGGCAGATTAATGATAAATAAGATATGTCACACATGCCACATATAAAATGCTGATAGATTATTCTGTCTGCTGTAGGTAGACAGTGGGGAAATGATGCACTGCACTAAAGGGAAAGGAATGGGCTATATAGATTGTATTTGTCACATTTGTCACAAAGTATCCCTTATGCCAAACTTGAAATCAAATCATGCACTTACTAGTCCCACTTTACTCACTGGCCTCACCCACCGCCACAGATTCTTTCTAGCAAATTCATTCACTGGGCAGTAAGGAAAAGAAACTTGACTGACTCCACTTCAGGGTAAAACGGAGGGCTTAGGTGAGTAGGTAAAGCTTTTGGTATAGAATAGAGGGGTGTCACGGATTATCAATTCATCATGTGCATAAGCTTTGGCTTATTCAGTCACTGTATAGACGAAAGTCTAAAGGGGAAAAATCTGAACAGGAATTAAATATATCTGTTATGAGAAACTATTCAATATATTTTGGAAACACTTAACATGGCCATAAAAATGTGGCACATGCCAAGAATTGATTTTTCAATTTGTTTAGTAGGCCAAGATGGAGGAACTTAGGAAAGAATAAATGAGCGAAGTACTAAGAGGTGACTGAGTAGGGGAAGACAAACAAACCTCATGTGTTTGGTTTGCAGTGCGTTGAAATCTTTGTAAATGCTGCATTTGCTGACGCAAAGGACACTGCACAGCCAGAACTGCTGTCACAAATTGAACCATACTGCACGTTGTGGGTGGCAAAATGCCATGGGCAGGGAGGGGGCTAATGAATAATGACAGTTGGGATACATATCTGCCTCGGTTGACAATCACTGTGAGTCAAGGGATTAGAACACAAATTAAAATGCTCCCCACTTTGAACCATAGCATTGATAACCATAAAACAAAGAAGGCAAAGTAGGCGAGCTTCATGCTCCTCTCCAGAAGAGTTTATTCTCGTTTATTCATCCAAGCAGTTATTCAGTCATCCTTTCATTCTTCCTACTATATTACCCATAGCCACCATGACTTAAGCTTTATTGTTTCTCATCCTGCCTTTCACTAAAATTCACATTCCACTATCCATCCATTCAGTTTCCACTGTCCACTCTTTCTTCCAGTTAGCCTTTCACTCTTTCATCCTTTTATGTACTACTCACCCATACATCCTTTCACCCAACCATGCATCCTTCCCTTTCACTCATTTCACTAATCCTTTCTTTTAACTTACTGTTCTTTCCTGTTCCATCAAACCATCATTTTAGCGTACATTATGGCCCTCATTATGACACTGGTGGTGGGTGATAAAGTGGCGGTAATACCGCCAACAGGCTGGCGGTAAGTACTGGCAAATTATGACCATGGCGGTGATATCTCCGATAGACAGCCAATGTACCACACCGACTGCCAGGGCGGAAACAACAGCCAACAAAGTTCCTCCCACCATTTTAAGAACCTGCAAACGGCCACTTTTTCCAGTGCAGTACCAGTGCCAGCAAAAGCCTGGTGGAAACAGAGCACAAAAGTGAAAGGACTCACCATTGGAGACACAGGGAAGAACCACGCCACCATGGAACCTGAACTGAAACTTTTCCCAATGATCTTCTACGTTATGCTCCACCTGGAACACCAACGGCAGTGAAGATGACGACGGTGAGTACAGCCACCTAGCACACAAGGGAGGGTGTGAGGATATAGAGAGTGACACACACACGCACAACACAAACAGGACTCCCGTGGGTGCTGCCTAGCATCCTGAGGGCTCTCTAAAGTGCTGAGAGCCCTCTCTTCCTCCTCACGCAGAGTTGAGGCCCCCAGGTCCCTCCTGAGACTAGCAAGCGCCATTTTGATGTAAAACGCATATTTGTTGTAACCAAGGCTTGTTGGTGACTTCCAACACAAAATCACATCTGCATCCATCTTCACATGGTGGGACATCTTTTGCATCATGCAGAAACCCGCTGGCAACTTTCTAGGGTGCATTCCTGCAGTCTTCGACTAACTGGGGACTCTTCTTTTGCACCTTCTTCTGGGTTGGCAGGGGCTCCTGCCCTTCCTGGAACTTCTTTTGACTTCTAGATTTGGTCCCCTTCTTTTGCAGGTCTTCAGGTCCAGGAATCCAGCAATTGTTGTTTGCAGACTTGGTTGGTTACTGCAATATCCCAATCACGAGGTGTAGTGTGTCCTAAGGAAACTTTCAGTAACTTAGTCCTGCTTTTCTTGGCTCTGGGATGGGGTAATTTACTTACCTTTACTATATTCTTACTCTCCTTGGGATTCTGCACACACTACACTTGTCTAGGAGGGAATTTGTGATTTGCATTCCACTTTCTTAATATATGGTTTGTGTTGCCCCATGACATGTTTTCTCCCATTGCACTCTAGAGCATTTCCTATTGTTTGCACTATCGTGTGACTATTTACGTGTCTAATTTTGGTGTCTAGTGTATATATTGTGTATAATACTTACCTCCAGAAGGAGCATTGTCTCTAAGATATTTTTGGTACTGTGTCACCCAAATAAATACCTTTATTTTTGGTAACTCTGACTATTGTCTTTAGTTGTGTATAAGTACTGTGTAACAATGAGTGGTATTGCATGAGCTTTGAATGTCTCCTAGTTCAGCCTAAGCTGCTCTGCTATAGCTACCTCTATCCGCCTAAGCTGCTAGAACACTACTGCATTTCACTAATAAGGGATAACTGGTCCTGGTATAAGGTGTAAGTACCCAAGGTACCCACTACAAACCAGGCCAGCATCCTACAGTTGGGGATCTCTTACCCTTCCTGGCAGGGGTGGATGGGCTCTATCCCTCTCTGCCTGGTAGTGCAGGCTCCTTCCCCTTCTTCCCAGCTGGTGCAGGTTCCTTCCCTTTCTTCCCAGCTGGGGCAGGCTCCTGCCCCTTCCTCACAACTGGTGCCGGACTCTTCCCTTTCATCCCAAGGTTGTGCTGCTTCCTTCCCCTTCAGTGTTGTTGTCCTGGTATCCCTACTACCACGAGTAGGTGGTGCTACCACTGTCCCCGTGGACTGTTTGGCTGAGGTGCTGGGCTGTGTCCTTGCTACCCTGCCCATACGTGAAGGACAGGGGGGAGGGGGATGGAAGAGGACAATCATTTAAAGGTAAAGCTTTTTAGGGACATTGGGGTGGGAGGAGGGAGGAGTAATGGGCGTGGAAGATGAGGGATTGGTCATCGGAGGTGTATGTCTGCTGGATTAGGGTGCAGGTGCATAGGCTTTATGCTGTTGTGAGGCGGATGGCTGTTGGGCATCTCAGTGCTTGCGTTTGTGTCCTTCAGGAGGCGGGAGACAGACATGAAAGGAGAGGACACAGGGGACGCGTGCATGGATGTTGTGGAGGTATCTGCCAGTGAAGTGAGTGTTCTGCTTGGTGTGGTGATGATGCTGGTAGTGGGTATTGATGTACTGCATGCAGGTGTGAGTGTGGATGTATATGGGTGGGAGGTGTAGGAGGAGGGGGAGGGGAAGACAGTGGGGACAGTGGATGTTGTTGTGTCTGCAACTGAATTGTGTTTGTATGAGTGCCTGTGGGATGAAGTGTGGTGCTTGTGTTTGCCTGTGCCTGTCTTGTGTGTTGTCTTGTGTCCATGCACATCTGTCTGTGTGCTTGGCATGGGTTGGGGTTGAGGAGAATGGGACTGGGAAGTGGAAGTTGGAGGGGGGACAGCAGAAACAGGGACAATGGCTGCCATCAGAGAGGAGGCCAAAGTGTGAATCGATCTCTGTTGGGCTGTCAATCCACCATTAATGCCTTCCAGGAATGCATTACACTGCTGCCTCTGAGATGCCAGCCCCTGGATGGCATTTACAATGGTTGAATGCCTGACAGAGATGGATCTCAGGAGGTCAATAGCCTCCTCACTCAGGGCAGCAGGGCTTACTGGGGTAGGGTCTGAGGTGCCTGGGGTGAAGAAGATGCAGCAATTCGCTGAGTGGCTACTGGAAGGGCGGTGCTAGGACACCAGGGAGCTTCCATCGGAGGAGGTATCAGAGTCTGTGTTGTCCCCTCCAGTCTCCGCCGTCGTGCTCTCCTCGCCTTCCGTCCTACTGGTTCCCTCGGCGTCGGTGGACTCTGCCTCCAGGGTCCTGTGGGATTCCACTCCCTCTGTTGCCAGTGCCTCTGCTTCTCCGCCAGATGATGCTAATGCATATAAGGAGAGGATGACAAAACAAGAAAGTGGGGGGAGCGAGACAAAGAATACATTGGCTCAATGACTGCACGAACACTCCAGTTGGGGTACACAGCACCCTCACACATAGGGAACATACCTACGCGCTATGCATTGCACTACCAGTGAAATGGATACTCACTAAGGCATGAGGAGGGGCACACCGCCAACTGCAGCACACCTGGGACCCACGCAGCCCTGCCCAGAAGTGAATACTAACAAGCTAGGTAAGCAGTATTTTCCATTCAAACCCTCAGCCACCAGAGGACCTACGCTGCTCTGTCTGACCTGGCCTAGGGGCACCCAAGGACACACAGCCACCCCCTGGATACCACCCCACCATCCATAAGTTGCAATGATAGCCACTGTACTCACCCCCTTGTGGGTGCTGTGATGTCCTCAAGCGCCCATCTAGCTCAAGGTAGGCCACAACCAGTATGCGGGCCATCAGGCAGATCAAGGTTGGACGGGCACCCCTTCCTTGTTGGGAGGCCATCCCCAGCTGGGCCTCCGTGGTCTTCGTGCCCAGCATCTCAGGTCCTCCCACCGTTTCCGACAGTGGGTTCTCCACCTGCCATAGACCCCCAGGGTCCACACCTCTTTGGCGATGGCACACCATATTCCCTTCTTTTGATGGGTGCTGACTTGCAGGGGCAATACAGACAGGAGAACACCATTAGACAAACAGTCCAGCCTGTCACACAAATGGCCCACAATACCCGTTTGCATCACCATTGGCACACACATCACCCAGTGCACAACTTGTACACCGCAAAGAGGACATCCACCCACCCCCCCTTACACAATGCCTTCACACACAATTGCATGTATTCATGCCACATGCATTGTGCCCACAGTGTTACGTACTGCGCTGGACTTCTCACCTCTGGATACCGGGTTGGTGAATATACCAGGTCTTCTACAGGTTATGGATACTCCCACTTTAGATGTATCCTCTTTATATACGTGTATCCCCAAAGATAAGGGTTTACAGGCAGTGCAGCATTTTTTGTCTGGAAGATCTGCATCCCATATGAACATACTGAAATTATATTGTGCATGATTGACTTTACATTGGAAAATAATGTATTCATACATGAAGGACAATGGTTCAAACAAGCACAAGGAGTAGCCATGGGCTCACGGTTTTCTCCATCATATGCAAATCTATATATGGGTTTCTTTGAGGCAATACATGTTTGGAAGTAGGGCCCCTCTGTTCTTACTGATAATATCTTCTTCTGGGGAAGATATATTAATGATGTTTTAATGATCTGGACGGGATCTGAACAACTATTAATGGAATTCTATGAGTATAGTAATTGTAACATTTTTAATATACAAATGACGTATGAATTCAGCAAGAACAATGTCTGCTTTCTGGATTTAGATATATCCATTGTGGACAACAAGATTCATACAAAAGTGCATCGCAAACCAACAGCCTGTAATTCTGTATTACACGCGGAAAGTGCTCACCCCAAAAGTCAAATCTCAGCCATCCCATTTGGGGAAATGACCAGGTTAAAAAGAAACTGTAGCGATCCCAATGTATGTGACATAGAACTAAATAAATTGGAATATAGGTTCTTACAGAGAGGTTATCCCAAACGCATCATCAAAACATCAAGAAAAAAGATCGATCAAGTATGCAGAACCACTTTATTGGGTCAAAATACGAAAATGCAAGACAGCTCGTCATATAGAGCAGCGAACCTTTGTACGGCGTATAGCCAGAATAGTCATAACATATATCGCATTTTATGCAAACATTGGAACATATTACAGACAGACAACACACTTGCTGCTCTACTTCCTTAGAAGGCTCGAATTTGCTGCCAGGAAGCCTGAAGACACACAGGAGGGACTGAATTTTTGAATCTTATGTCTGGATATACCAGCTAACGCGACGTGGGTGAACCAGAGAAATTTAAAGATGGATAAGTAGGTAAGACAATAGTGGAGGTCTGACCCATAGTTGAATATATTGGGAAGCGTGCTTAGTTGAAAGCAATGGATAAACAGAGCCCTTTTGGGGTAACTGCTTTACTACTGGAAACCATGTGGATATTATTGAAAACTTTGCTATATGGGCAGACTGTGGTTCTGCATTAATTATATAAATTGAGGCTTTTGAAGAGAGAATATAAGAAATATTCCAATTGTTTGTTTTTCCCAGCTTGTTCCATGATACATGAAAGAAAGTTTTGACGTTCAGCATTGAGACCGAATTTGAAGAACCTAAAGAGGTGGTTAACTTTGGTTAGAAACAGGTTAGTATGGGAGAAACTATAACCTATACCCCCATACTTAAGAAAAATATTTGGCTAACAAAAGGAGGTTAATGGGGTTTGTCCTCTCCCTTTTTCAGTTTACGATAGACATAAGTGGGATATGAGCGTAACGGACGAATAAGTGATTAAAGGTATACATTTACCAGAAACCGTTCCCTCACTATGGTAGAGTGTGGGGTTGCTTTGGATACAAAGTAATCCAATGTCTATAAAAAAAAATGTATACACTTGGGTTCGCATGTGGCATGCAAAATCATTGTTGTGGCTTTCATATATGTGATATTTGGAGATATGGGGAGCGCTGCATGTAACACCTTCAGACATTAAACAACACTTTGCCACAAAGGATACATGGTGGTGGTTCTCTTGTTGTTGCTTTTTATTATTTTTTAGTAAATTGTTACACTATAAGCACAGTGTTGGTGTGGTGGTTTGTTCATCTTACTGACCAAAAAAATCTTTTGCTTATCTATTTTAGAAAATGAAAAATGTTATATATATAAAAATACTATTTTTGTGTAAAATTATATTTATGTATGTTGTAATGGGATGTTGTCTGTTGTGATTTTCTCAGCCTTGAAGAAGTCCGGTGAGGACGAAACACGTGTTGGCTGATGGCTTTCTATTTTGTATTTATATGTTTTTCGTTTTTATGTATATATCTATGTTTATAAAAAATATATTTTCTTTGTATTAAAATTCTCCTTTGTATGGATAAATCCTATTTGTGGATAGCATTGTTTTGTGTATATTTGTTTTCTGGTTAGTACATGTTCACCAACACTGTCTAAGAAAAAAGCACTATAGTGAAATTTATTGTGATTTCTCAATTTGTTTTATCAGACATCACTTGTTCTCTAAAGTGTAGACACATTGACTGTTTTGGTGTGCTCCACTGTTCTGTTTCTTGTTTCTAGAACGGGTTTGCTCTTTAGTAAACCCAGACTTACACATCAAGGCAACGATGTGTTTCAGTGTATGAGCACCCATGATTCTTTTTCAAATACCTAATCAGAATGTGCATTTATTTCAATCAATGAGTTGCCATTTGTTGTCTACTCCCAGATAAGGGCGACCCCTTCTAGTAGCC
Organism: Pleurodeles waltl; assembly: GCF_031143425.1. Lineage (NCBI taxonomy): Eukaryota > Metazoa > Chordata > Amphibia > Caudata > Salamandridae > Pleurodeles > Pleurodeles waltl. The sequence continues at coordinate 404,111,796 of NC_090450.1, read as the reverse complement.
ACGGTGTCGCTTGACAGGCTACGCCAAGGGAGACCGTCCCTTCCAGAAGGAGTCCGAGAGGGGAAAAAAAAACAACACTGGGGAAAAAACAGGAACTCCTGAAGAAAAATAAGAAAAAACAGGACTTGACAACAGGAAACAAAAATAGGCAAAATCTCCCAGGGGAAAACGCAGGAACAAAGAACAGGCAAAAATCTCCTAAGGCTAAAAGCAGGAACAAAGAACAGGCAAAAATCTCCCAAGGCAAAAAGCAGGAACAAAGAACAGGAGCGAACAGCACAACCAGAATGAAGTGTTTGCAACACAAGGTGGAACAAGACTGACTGACTTATATACTGAGAAAAGGGAAGTGAAATCACAGGAAAAGGAAAGAACACCATTTTGAATTGGGAAGTGCCCATAGACCAGTATAGGAAAAATAAAGTAGTATAAAAGAAAAACAGAGCATGCTGGGACAAAAACACGAAGAAGACAAGATGGACACAACATGGAAAGAGACAGGAAAAAAGACCAGACAAACCCACCACCAACAACAAAAAGAAGTAAAAAGGGCTACAGGTAAGTGTAGCGCGACCGGGAGCAAAATATATGCTTCCCAGAATGTGTAGTCAAAAAAAGCGGGGAACGGTGCTCTGAGTATCGGTAGTGCGTTCCATCCGCGAGGACAGAAGGAGACGCCGCGTCTGAGTGTGGCGTTACATACAGTGTACTCACCTGTTGGTCTGAAGGCCCTTACAGCAGTCCGTACTGGGGTAGGACCCCATCCACCAGTCGCTCCAACTCTTCCGAATTGAAGGCTGGGGCCCTTTCCCGGGTCACAGGTTCCATGGTAGGTTCCAGACACAGGTCACAACAGCACATGCAGTGTAGGTCATCTCCTATGGAAGGTCAGGAAACAAGTGAAGATTGAAATAGAAAATGGCAGTCACGTCTGTGGCGGTGTATACTGTCACCGCTGGCGTAGCTCCCCATTGGCCACTGTACCCCATAGGGCCCATTATAAACCAATGAGGAATTGCACGACCGCCTACCGCCACGGCACCCAACGTCGGCGGAATTACCCCACTTCCACCTGTCCCTCCACACGGGACAGGTGGTCGACATTTTAGTGGGGGTGAACAGGCCTATCAATTATTCATGCGTCACAGGATATATATAGGCACATACTTTTAAATGACACTGTCCCCAAACATGTTTTCACGATGTGGACTGCTGTTGTGGTATAGTTGTTAAAAATGTCTTAGCCTACTCACTCCTGTGTCCCTTAGATACCTACCGCTGCGGATGAATAGGAGATGAGACATACCTCCATGTACAGACACCTGGTGGACTGGCTACACTGGAGGACAGGCACATTATACTCACCTATAGACTGGACAGGGCCACAATCATAGAGCTGTGTGCCCAGTTGGGACCTGACCTGATCTCAGCTTTCCGTCAACCCACTGGGATCCCCTCTCTTGTGCAAGTTCTATCAGTGCTCTGTTTCCTGGCAACTAATTCTTTCCAAGTGACACTGGGCTTGCAGCAGGAATGTCACAGCAATGTTCTCAATAGTGTTGACAAGAGTATTGTCTGCCCTGATAATACACATCTGCAGCTCTATTGCTTTCCCCCAGGTGGAAGATTTGGCCACTGTGAAGGCAGGGATTTTTGCAATGGGACATATCCCCAACATAATTGGGGCGATTGACTGAACACATATTGCATTTGCCCCTCCCCCGGCAAAATGAACAGGTGTTCAGGAATCGTAAGAGTTTCCACTCCATTAATGTGCAGATGGTGTGCCTGGCGGAGCAGTACATCTCCCACGTCAGTGCTAAGTATCCTGGGTCGGTGCATGATGCCTTTGTCCTAATGAATAGCAGCATCCCAAATGTGATGTCCCAGCTACAGAGGCACAGCTTGTGGCTAATAGGTGAGCCTTGGTTCCCACCCAGCATATGTTGGTGCATGCCTGTGCTGTTGGCCATATAGTAAAGTGTGTGGTTAAATGTTGTCCCTCAATATTTGCAGGTGACTCTGGTAACCCAAACCTATCATGGCTGCTGACTCCTGAGAGGAATGCCAGGACAAGTGCAGAAGAATGTTATATTGAGCACATGGGTGAACCAGAAAGATTATTGAGAGGATCTTTGGCCTCCTGAAGACAAAGTTCAGTTGCCTCCATCTGACAGGTGGATCCCTGTGCCACTCAATGAAGAAGGTCTGCTAGATAGTAGTGGCATGCTGCATGTTGCGTAACCTGGTCCTCAGACGCCTTGTACCTTTTCTGCAGGAGGAGGAGACTGGCGATGCCCTTGTGGCAGCAGTGAACCCTGAGGACAGTGAGGAGGCAAGGGTGAGAATGTGGACAACAGAACATTGGTGATAAGTCAGTACTTCCAATGACACACAGGTGAGACAGTGTAACTTCACATTTCTATGACTATTAGTGTATTCTGTGTGGCATTAGCATGCTGGTAGTACCTACTTCTTTCCCCAACTTACTGTTACCTATGGATATTCATTTCACAGATGTTGGTGTTATGACAACATTGTCCTGATGTGATCACAACAGCCAGCAACAGGTCATTCATTCTATGCTCATTCTATGTACAGTTAATTTGCAATGGTTGTAGCTCTTTCAATGAATACAAATTTGCAATACATGAAATACTAGTAGTCGAGTTTTATCGAAAGCTGTTTATTGTTGTGCTAAAATATAGGGTGGAAAGTGCAATGGAATGGGGTGATGATGGAGGAAAGTCCAGTGTATTGTTCCAGTCTGTTTCTAGCACAGGTCCTCTGTCCATATGGACATAGGAGGGGGAGCAATGGCAGTTCAAGGTGGACAAGGTGACATGGGTGGGACCTTCTTGGGTGAGTAGCACAGGGATCCACCTGTTAGACGGAGGCACTGGAACCTGGCCTTCAGGAGGCCAAAGGTCCTTTCAATGATCCTTCTGGTTCGCACATGTGCCTCATTATAACGTTCTTCTGCCTTTATCCTTGCATTCCTCACAGGGGTCAGCAGCCATGATAGGTATGGGTAACCAGAGTCCCCTGCAAATATTGAGGGGCAACATTTAGCCACACAATATCCTATATGGCCCACACCATACCCATACACCAACATATACTGGGTGGGAACCAGGGCTCACCTATTAGCCACACCCTGTGCCTCTGTAGTTGGCCCATCACATTTGGGATGCTGCGATTCCCCAGGACAAAGGCATCATGCACTGACCCATGATACTTAGCATGGATGTGGGAGATGTACTGGTCCGCCAAGCACTCCATCTGAACATTAATGGAGTGAAAACTCTTATGATTCCTGCACACCTGTTCATTCTGGTGGGGGGGACAAATGAAATATGTGTTCCATCTATCGCCCCAATTATGTTGGGGATATGTCCCATTGCATAAAATTCGGCCTTCACTGTGGCCAAATCCTCAACCTGGGGGAAAACAATATAGCTGCACATGTGTTTTATCAGGGCAGACAACACTTTTGTCAGCACGTTTGAGAACATTGGCTGTGACATTATAGCTGCCAAGCCCACTGTCACTTGGGAAAGAACCAGTTGCCAGGAAATGGAATACTGATAGCACTTGCACAAGAAGGGGGATCCCAGTGGGGTGATGGATAGCAGATATCAGGTCAGGCTCCAATTGGGCACACAGCTCTGTGATTGTGGCCCTGTCAAGTCTATAGGTAAGGATAATGTGCCTGTCCTCTAGTGTTGCCAAGTCCACCAGGGGACTGTACACGGGGGTATGTCTCCATCTCCTATTCATCCGCAGCGGTAGGACTATAAGGGACACAAGAGCGAGGAGCCGGTCACAACCCTAGCAATGGAGCTACAACAGTAGTTTGCATTCTGGAAACATGCAATGGGTCCATGTTATTTGTCCAGTATATGCTTATACCTCTTGTGACACAGCATTATTCCAGAGGCCTGCCCCCCACTGAAATGGTGTCCGCCTGTTCTGTGTGGAGGGACAGGTGGAAGTGAAGTAATTCCGCTGATGTTGTGTGCCGTTGCAGGAGGCGGTTGGGATCCGGCGTGCAACTCCTCATTGGTTAACATTGGGCCCTATGGGAAACAGTGGCCAATGGGGATCTACACCAGCGGTGACGGTATGCACTGTCGCTGAAGTGATTGCCATTTTCTATCATATTTCTCACTTGCTACCTGACCGTCCACAGGAGAGGACCCACAATGCATGTGCTGCTGTGACCTGTGTCTGGAACCTACCATGGCCTGTGTGACCGGGAAAAGGGCCCCAGCCTTCACTTCCGAGGAGTTGGAGTGACTGGTGGATGGGGTCCTACCCCAGTACGGACTGCTGTATCGGCCTCCAGACCAACAGGTGAGTACACTGTGGGCACGATGCATGTGGCATGAATGCATGGAGTGGTGTGTGTGAAGGCCTTGAGTAAGGGGGGGTGGGTGGAAGTCCTCTTGGCAGCATACAGGTTGTGTGCTAGGCTATGTGTGTGCCAATGGTGATGCAAACAGGTATGGTGGGCCACATGTGTAACAGGGTGGACTTGTTGTTTAATGGTTTTTCCCTGTGTGTATTGCCTCTGCAGGGCAGCACCCATCAAAAGAAGGGTATATGGCGTTCCATCACCAAGGAGGAGCGGACCCTGGGGGGTCTATGGTAGGCGGGGCACCCACTGTCGCAAACAGTGGGAGGACCTGAGACCCTTGGGCATGGAAAACGGCAGAGGTCCAGCTGGGGATGTCCTCCCAATGAGGAAGGGATGCCCGTCGAACCCTGACCCCCCTGATGGCCTGCACATTGCGGTGGCCTATCCAGAGCTTTATGGACTCTTGAGGGCATCACAGCATCCACAAGGGGTTGAGTACAGTGGCTATCATTACAACTTATGCATGGTAGGGTGGTATCCGGGTGGTGGATGTGTGTTGGTGGGTGCCCCTAGGCCAGGCTTGACATTGCAGCGTAAGTCCCCTGGTGGCTAGGGTTCTGAAGGGATAATCCTGCTACCTAGCTCATAGGCATCCACTACTGGCCAGGGCTGCGTGGGTCCCAGGTGTGCTGCATTTAGCGGTGTGTGCCCCTCCTTATGCCTTGGTGGCTAGCAACATCAGTGGTGGTGCAATGCATAGTGCGCAGGCCTGTTTCCTGTGTGTGAGGGTGCTGTGTACGCCAACTGTGGTGTTGGTGCAGGCATTGACCCAGTGTATCCTTTGTCTCTCCCCCCCTTTCTTGTTTTGTTATCCTATCCTTATGTGCATTAGCATCATCTGGTGGAGGAGCAGAGGCACCGGAGACAGAGGGAGCTGCATCCCACAGGAGGCAGAGTCCACCTCGGTGAAGGCACCAGTGGGACAGAGGGCGACGGAAGCACCACGGCGGAGACCGGAGGGGACTCTTCAAACACAGATACCTCCTCTGATGGAAGCTCCCTGGTGGTGGCGGACACTTCCGTGACCACCCCAGCTACAGGTACAGCCACCACCCCCGTACCAGCACTGTCCTCCCAGCAGCCGCTCAGCGAGTTGCCCGTGCCCGCTCACCCAGGAGGGTGGGCATCTCCTTCGCCCCAGGCACTTCAGGCCCTGCCTCAGTAAGCCCTGCTGCTCAGAGTGGGGACGCTATTGACCTCCCGAGATCAATCTCTGTAAGGCAGTCATCCATTGTGAATGCCATCCAGGGGCTGGCAGCCCAGATGCAACAATCTAATGCATTCCTGGAGGGCATTCACACTGGATTGGTGGCCCAACAGAGATTGATCCAGGCTCTGGCCTCCTCTCTGATGGCATCCATTGTCCCTCTTACTACCGTCCCCCCTCCAACTTCCACTTCCCAGTCCCATTCTCCTCAACCCCAACCCATCCCAATCACACAGGCAGATGAGCATGCACATAAGGCAACACCCAAGAGTGTCACAGGCAATCACAAGCACCACACGAAATCCCACAGGCACTCACACAAACACCATCCAGTTATAGACACAACAACATCCACTATTTCCACTGCCTCCCCCTCCTCCTCCTCCACCACCTCCCGCCCAGCCACAACCGCACTCACACCTGCATGCACTACATCAGCACACCAAGCAGAACACACACCTCACTGGCAGACACCTCCACAACATCCATGCACATGTGCCCTGTTTCCTCTCCCACTGTGTCTGTTCCTCCCCTCCTAATGTACACAAACACAAGCACTCAGACACCCAACAGCCACCCACCTCACAACAGCATACAGCCCATGCACCTGCAACCAAATCTAGCAGACAGACACCTCTAACAACCACTCCTTCGTCCTCCACTCCCATTCCTTCTCCCCTTCCCAACCCAGTGCCCCTAAAAAAACGCTCCTGTCCACCATTGACCTATTTCCTCCCCCTCCCCCGTCCTGCACGTATGGCCAGTGTATCACAAACCCAGCCAAGCACCTCAGCCACACAGTCCACGGACCCAGTTCTATCCGCAACCACTTGCCAGCCTAAAGGGGAAGGAGCCTGCACCACCCTGCCTAAAGGGGAAAGAGCCTACACCACCCTGCCTAATGGGGAAGGAGCATGCACCAGCAGTCCTGAAGGGCAAGGAGCCTGCACCAGCAGGCAGGAATACCAAAGAGCCTGCCCCTGCCACCATAAAGGGCAAGGAGCCTGCACCAGCAGGCAGGAAGACCTAGGAGCCTGCACCATCAGGCAGGAAGACAAAGGGGCCTGCACCTGCAGGCAAGAGGGTTAAGGATCCTGGGCCAGCAGCTGTGACGGAGTCCCCACAAGCAAGCATGGTTGTGCATGCATCCGAGGGTGCAGGGAATGTGCAGGAGCCTCCCCCCACCAGCAGCACCACCACAGTGCATCAATCCGAGGGTGCAGGGGATGTGCTGGAGCCTCCCCCCACCAGCAGCACCACCACAGTGCATCCATCGGAGGGTGCAGGGGATGTGCAGGAGGCTCCCTCCACCAGCAGCACCACCACCACAGTGCATCTATCCGAGGGTGCAGGGGATGTGCCGGAGCCTCCAACCACCACCAACACAGTGCAGCCATCACCGCCGGTGGATGACATGTAATCCTGTTTCCATGGGCTGCTGTGCGGCCTGTCCACTCCAGAACCAGTGGGCAAGACACCCACTTGAGAGACTGTGGCTTTGCACTCCCCAGGACCCAGCACAAGGCATGTTGCCCCCTCCAGAACCAGTGGGCAAGATACCCGCTTGAGAGACTGTGGCCTTGCACTCCCCAGGATCAAGCACAGGGCATGTTGCCCCCTCCAGAACCAGTGGGCAAGACACCCACTTGAGAGACTGTGGCCTTGCACTCCCCAGGACCAAGCACAGGGCATGTTGCCCCTCCAGAGCCAATAGTCTTGTTACAGCTCCCGGCTGAGGTGCCTCCCGTTCCCACTGAAGTGCCTGCCTATTTGTCAACTGATGCCCCTGCAGTGTTCTCTCCGTGTTGTATATATCTGTAACATTGCCTAAATTATTATTTCTACTGTGTTGATCTTATTACATTCACTTTGGTAAATTATTTTTGTCCTTGCATTATTCAGCCGATTTAGGGGGGTTAACTTGTTTTCTTGTGCATCTGGTTTTGTGTATGGTGTGTGTGTGGTGTGTATGGTCCCCCTTCCTTGTGTGCTAGGCGGCTGTACTCACCGTTGTCGTCTTCTCCGGCGATGGAATATCACCGGAAAGACATGTAGTTCAGGCTCCATGGCGGCGTGGTTGTTCCCTGTGTCTCCAAAGTCCTCATCAATCTATGATCAGGTATGATAGAAGCCTCCTGGCTTTGAGGAGTCTTAGCTGAATTGGTTGCTCTTACCAGAGACTGCTGTGTTTCTGAACAGCTTTTGCTACAGTTTACGCCCACAAAAACGATTTAACCTGTATTCATAGACTAGTAGCAAAGGAAGTCATTGGACAAGGAGAGGAAAGGAGATAAGCTATGAAAGCAAAGATAGAAAAGGGAGTAGATTTACAAATTTGGGATAAAAGTGAAGCACACATAGGGGGTCATTCTGACCTCGGCGGTAAAAGGCGCTTACCGCCGGTCAGAAGACCGCCATAACACCGCCGCGGCCGCGGTAAACCGCCACGGTCATTCTGACCCGCAACTTGCAAACCGCCAAAAACCCGACATCCACAAGAGTCCGCCACACCAAAGGTCAGCGAAAAAATGGCGATGACCAAACCTCCACCGTCACGCCAACAGAAATACGCCCATACCATTCCGACCCACAAATCCACGCGGCGGTCTTTCAAACGCGGTATTCCATTGGCGGTACACACCGCTGTGGTCAAAATACACACACACATAGAAAACTCAGCCACATTGGTCAGTTTGAAACACACACACCTGATACACATACTAACACCACTCCCACACACCCAACACAATATAAAACACACACCCACATCACCCACAAACCCCTACGACCCAAAAATATTGACGAAGGCTAGAGAGAGAGCACAGAATAGACAATCCCACAACACAGAGGCACACAACACCATCACCCACACAGAATCCACGCACCAAACACCACACACCACCACACGCACCACACTCATCACCACAAACGCCACCCCACACCTCATCCACACCACCCCATGGCACCCCAAAGACACCCCAGGTTCACTGACGCTGAACTCAGGGTCATGATGGTGGAGGAAATAGTCCGTGTAGAGCCCCAGGTCTTCGGGGCACAGGTGCAGCACACCACAATTGCCAGGAAGATGGAGCTATGGCAAAGGATAGTGGACAGGGTCAACGCGGTGGGACAGCATCCACGCAATCGGGATGAAATAAGGAAGCGCTGGAACGACCTACGGGGAAAGGTGCGTTCCATGGTATCAAGGCACAACATTGCGGTGCAGAAGACTGGCGGCGGACCCCCACCTACTCCCCCAGAATTTACAGCATGGGAGGAGGAAGTCTTGCACATCCTGCATCCTGAGGGCCTCGCAGGAGTAGGCGGAGGAATGGACTCTGGTAAGTCAAATCTTCACTACTGCTTCCCACCCCCACCCCACCTGCATGCCAAATCATACCCCCACCCTCACCCCCACCCCCATCACACCAACTCCTTGCAAATGGCTCACCATCACAACCCACCCATCCCAACACCAAGCCCTGCATGCGACCACAAAGCATGGACACCTATCACCAAAGCATGCCCACTGCACACACACATCACCCCCACAAGCCACCCTCACAAAAGCCCCCACAAGGGAATGCCTGCACTTGGTTACACGGACACCCACCCATCACACGAAATGCCACACACAGAAGCAATAACCATACCTTTATACCCCTGCAGGACCCGAACGCCACCACACCGCCACTGAGGGTACAGAGATGTCCATCCCACCCCCAGAAGAGGCCCCCAGCGATGACAGCAGCTCTGTCTCCCTGGACCCAGATGACCAGCCCGGCCCATCGGGGACCTCTGGACAGTCGGTTCCCCACAGACAGCCACAGGCTACACCAGACCCAACCCCCTCTGGGAACACCAGCACAGCTCCCACCCAGCGGGCCCATGCCTCTGTCTCCAGGACACGTCAATCAGCGGTGTGTCCACCACTACAGGGCACCCAGGTTGACCCACCACCCCAACAACAACAGGGACCTGGGGGCAGTGGTAGTGGGCACACCGTCCACGGGACAGAGGCCCAGGAACACAGGGGAACTGGGAGGGCTGCTGTGCGACAGGTGGGGGACAGGCCCAGGGAACTGACTCTCCAAGAGGCCCTCTCCTCCATCATGGGAGCTTACCACCACTCCCAGGAGACAATGGCGACAGTACTGGCCCGGTTCCAGGAGATCCAGGCGCTGCAGGAGGAACGGTACATGGGGTTCAGAGAGGAACTGAGGAACATTGGTTCCGCAATGGGGACCATCGTCGTGGCCCTTACCCAGATAGTCACCACATTGCGGGACCATGTGGCACCCCAAAGGGCCCCTGTCACTAGCCCAGGCCAGGAACAGCCTACCACCTCCGCCGGCGCTAGTGGACAGGAGGCCCCCACACAACAACAGGCCACCAGAACCCCACCTCCTGCAGAAGAAGAACCACCCCGCAAGCGGAACCTGAGATCTCACAAGAAGACAGAGTAGGATTGCAAGACCCCCGCCAGCCTAAGATACCCCCTGATGTCATCCCACTGTCCCACATTGTCACCCTGTCCAACCTTTAACTGCCCCTGCTCCATCCTTCCACAGGCATATGGACAATGCACCTGTGCGACTGAGAACTGGACTCTGCCATGGACATTACTCCACCCCCACCCATCACCGTTTTACAATCATGTACCTATATGTAGCACTTAAAATAAATCACTTATTGCACTTAAAATAACAGGAGTCTGCTTGTATTCTTAACAAATGTATTACACATAACGGTGCAATAATGTCCAGTTACTTTGTGATGACAACATACCAATTTCAATAAGCTTTAGTCCATGGGCAAACAAAGCAGAATTCACGCAGTGGGTCATACAGCTCTGAAAAGGAAAGGGAAAGTCACAAATCAGTTAACAGGAACTGGGGGGAAACACAGACAGTGGAGACGCATGAGGCCTTAAGTAAATGTAAAATGGCGTGGGTGATTCTTACCTGTGTGCTACTGAAAATATTGTTGTGTGACTGTATCCCTGTTGTCCGTGTCGTCCCCATCGTCTTCCTCCTCTTCACTCTCCACAGGCTCCACAGCTGCTACAACACCACCATCTGGCCCATCCTCCTGCAGAAAAGGCACCTGGCGTCGCAAAGCAAGATTGTGAAGCATACAGCAGGCCACGATGATATGGCACACCTTCTTTGGTGAGTACATTAGGGATCCCCCTGTCATATGCAGGCACCTAAACCTGGCCTTCAGGACCCCGAAGGTCCTTTCTATGATCCTCCTAGTTCGCCCATGGGCCTCATTGTACCGTTCCTCTGCCCTGGTCCGGGGATTCCTCACTGGGGTCAGTAGCCACGACAGGTTGGGGTAACCTGAGTCACCAATTAGCCACACACGGTGTCTCTGTAGATGTTCCATCACATAAGGGATGCTGCTATTTCGCATGATGTACGCGTCATGCACTGACCCAGGGAACTTGGCATTTACATGGGAGATGTACTGGTCAGCCAAACAGACCACCTGGACATTCATCGAATTATAACTTTTTCTGTTTCTGTACACCTGCTCACTTTCTTTGGGGGGAACCAAAGCCACATGGGTCCCATCAATGGCACCAATGATGTTGGGGATATGTCCAAGGGCATAGAAATCACCCTTCACTGTAGCCAAATCGCCCACCTCAGGGAAAATAATATAGCTCCGCATGTATTTCATCAGGGCTGAGACATCCCAGATGATATGGCCACTGTTGTCTGAAAAGACCCACTTGCCAAAAAATGGAGTACTGACAGAACCTGCACCAGAGGGGGAATCCCTGTGGGTTGGCGGATGGGGGACATCAGGTCTGGCTCCAGCTGGGCACATAGTTCATGTATAGTTGCTCTGTCAAGCCTTTATGTAAGTATAATATGTCGTTCTTCCATTGTCGACAGGTCCACCAGCGGTCAGTACACGGGAGGATTCATCCTTCTCCTCGCAAGTCCCAGCGGACGGTGCCTAGGAAGGACAACATGGAGCACAGAGTCAAGCAACCCACAGGTTCGTTCACACAGCTTGCACAGTACACGAATCGCTATGCATTGAAAGGCTTGTATGAGTGGCAATGCAAGGCCTAGGCCTGTGTGACGCAGTAGAAATTCAGCCATGTGGGCCCTTGAAATGGCGGCTGCCTGACCTGTGAAGTGTGACAGTGGGATGTGAGGTCAATGCGCTGGCGTGGCACACCGTGGCGGTAGGCGGTCGAAGACCGCGGTGCTAAGCTGCTTTGGTTAACATTGCACCCTAAGGGTTTCAGTAGCCAATGAGGATGGGTGCCTGCGGTCACGGTACGCACCGCGGCGGTACGCACCGCCGCGGGCGTGACCGCCATTTTCTATCTGATTAATCACTCGAGACCTGATCATCCACAGGAGAGGACCGATACTGCAAGTGCTGCTGTGACCTCGGTCTGGGAGATACAATGGCTGCTGCGACTGGGGAAAGGGCCCCTGCCTTCACTTCCGAAGAATTGGAGAAACTTGTTGATGGGGTCCTCCCCCAGTATGCGCTACTCTATGGTCCTCCAGACCAACAGGTTAGTACACAGGGTGCACGTTGAATGGGCTATGCCTGTGTTGAGTGGGATGTATGTAAGATGGTGGGGAGGGGAGCGAATGAGGAGTGCAACGCACGAAAGATGAGAGCATGTGCCACATGGCAAGGTTGGGGAGGGGGGGCCACTCACATTGACCAGGCAGAAAACTGATGAGATTTCCTTTACCACCCTGTACATGTCACATAGGTCAGCACCCATCAGAAGATCGACATTTGGCATGCCATCGCCAAGGACGTCCGGGCCCTGGGGGTCCACAACAGACAGGGCACCCACTGCCGAAAGAGGTGGGAAGACATCCGCTGCGGGACCAGAAAGACCGCTGAGTCTCTGCTGGGGATGGCCTCCCAACATAGGAGGGGTGCCAGCCGCCAATTGACCCCCCTGATGTCCCGGATCCTGGCGGTGGCCTACCCCGATTTGGATGGGCGCGTGAGGACATCACAGCAGACACAAGGGGGTGAGTATCAGCACATTCTGCTATCTTTGCGTGCAGTGAAGGTGTCTGGGTGGGGGAGGAGGGCTGTGGCTATCTCTAGGCCAGGGCGCATTCTGTAGGCTAGGCCCCTCCGTTAGACACGGCCCTGCGCCCCCGCCCCCCACCTCTGTAGGGTGCCAAGTACAGCTATCCATGGTCCGGCCTCACCCATGTGTGCATTTGTCGTCCATAGACCTGTAGGCCTAGTCACAATAACTGAGTAGTGTACCCCGATTGCGCGGCCTAGTGCAGGGGGCTTCTGTGTCTGTCCTCTCCGACAACGGTGTTGCCAATGCATGCACTCAACCTGTCTTCATTTCTCCCCCCCCCATTTTCTTTGTCTTCCTGTTCATGTGTGCATTAGCATCATCAGGCGGAGGAGAAGTGGCATCGGCGCACGAGGGAGCTGCATCTCACATGGCCCCGGAGGGCCATGCAACAGACTCCGAGTACACCAGTGAGACGGAGGGCGAGTGGAGCTCCACAACGTGGACCCGTGGAGACGTCAGCGACACCGACACGTCCTCGGAAGGGAGCTCCCTTGCGGTGGCGGCAACATCCGTGCCCACCGCCACAACAAGTACAGCCGCCAACCAGCGCACCAGCCCCGCCCTCCCAGCAGCCCCTCAGCCTTCGCTCCGTGCCCGCTCGCCCAGGAAGGCGGGTATCTCCTTCGCCCCAGGCACCTCAGGCCCTGCCCCAGTTACCCCTGCTGCCCTCAGTGAGGAGGTCATTGACCTCCTCAGGACCATCATTGTTGGGCAGTCTACCCTTTTGAATGCCATCCAGGGTGTAGAAAGGGAGGTGCATCGGAGCAATGCATACCTGGAGGGCATTCATTCGGGTCAGGCTGCCCATCAGCGATCGTTCAACGCTCTGGCCTCAGCACTGACGGCAGCCATTGTCCCTGTCTCCAGCCTCCCTCTTCTGACTCCCTCCACCCAGTCCCAGTCTCCTGTTCCTCTGCCTATCCCATCCACACCATCAGACCAGCCTGCACACACCTCTACACCCAAGGGCAGCTCATCCAGACATAAGCACCACAGATCCCACAAGCATTCACCAAAGCAACATCCAGATGCAGACATGCCAACAGTCACTACCACCTCTGTGTCCCCCACCTCCTCATCTCCCTCCTCCCTCCCTGTGACGTCTCCACTCACACCTGCATGCACACCACCATCAGCCAGTACTTCCATCACCAGCACACCCTCCATTACAGTCCGCACACGTGCAGTCACCACCCCCACTGCCATTTACACGTCCCCTGTGTCCTCTCCCAGTGTGTCTGTCACCCCCTCTTCCAAACCACACAAACGCAGGCAGCCACCCACCCAACAGCCATCCACCTCACGACAGCCTCCGTCACAAGCACCTGCACCCAAAGACAGCACACTTGACTCTCCTACAACCACATCCTCTTCCTCCACTCCCATACCCACGACACCTACCCGTCCCTGTCCTTCCAAAGTGCTTTTCCTTTCCAACCTTGACCTCGTTCCAACCACTGACCCACCCCCTCTATCTGGTAAGAGTAATAAAAGCACCTCAGCCACCACCAGCCCTGCATCTACTGTGACCATAGTGCAGGGCTATTGGAGTCCACCAGCTCCTAGGGCAGGAACATCGGCCAGCAGCAAGGGGACAGCCAGCCCACCCCCTGGGAAGAGGAGAAAAAAAACTAAGGGCCGGCGCGACAAGCCTGAGACGGCTGCCACCAAGGACAGTAGCCTTGCCCCGTCACCTGCCACATCATCAAAGGGAGGCAAGGGCCACAGAGCTTCAGCGAAGGAGGGCAAGGGCAGCAGGGCGGAGAAGTCAGGCAGCAGGCGAGCTGCCCAGGAGGGCCCCACCAGCCCCATTCCGGTTGTGACGGACGACACCCATGGGCCCAGGACTCCATCACAGGAGGGCCCCGCGACCGCAAGGTCGGATGGCGACTGAGCGGGAAGTCTTGGCCAGGTCTGGCTCCCTAGAAACACAGGACAAGCACCGCTGAACAGGGCCCCGCTGGGAGAAGCACCGCTGAACAGGGCCCGCCGTGAGAAGCACCGCTGAACAGGGCCCCGCCGTGAGAAGCACCGCTGAACAGGGTCCCGCCGTGACAAGAACCGCTGGACAGGGCCCCGCCGTGAGAAGCACCGCTGAACAGGGCCCCGCCGGGAGAAGCACCGCTGAACAGGGCCCCGCCGGGAGAAGCACCGCTGAACAGGGCCCCGCCGTGAGAAGCACCGCTGACAGGGCCCCGCCGGGAGAAGCACCGCTGAACAGGGCCCGCCGTGACAAGAACCGCTGAACAGGGCCCCGCCGTGAGAAGCACCACTGAACAGGGCCCCGCCGGGAGAAGCACCGCTGAACAGGGCCCCGCCGTGACAAGAACCGCTGAACAGGGCCCGCCGGGAGAAGCACAGCTGAACAGGGCCCTGCCGTGACAAGAACCACTGAACAGGGCCCCGCCGGGAGAAGCACTGCTTAACAGGGCCCCGCCATGACAAGAACCGCTGAACAGGGCCCCGCCGTGAGAAGCACTGCTGAACAGGGCCCCGCCGGGAGAAGCACCGCTGAACAGGGCCCCGCCGTGACAAGAACCGCTGAACAGGGCCCCGCCGTGACAAGAACCGCTGAACAGGGCCCCGCCATGAGTAGCAACGCTGAACAGGGCCCCGCCGTGACAAGCACCGCTGAACAGGGGCCCGCCGTGACAAGTACCGCTCCGCTGGGCCCTTCATCTCGAGCACCGCTCCGCTGGTCCCTTCCTTTCAAGCACCGCTCCGCTGGGCCCCGCCGTCTCTGCACCGCTCCGCTGGGCCCTTCCTGTCAAGCACCGCTCCGCTGGGCCCTTCATCTCAAGCACCGCTCCGCTGGGCCTTTCCTTTCAAGCACCGCTCCGCTGGGCCCTGCCGTCTCTGCACCGCTCCGCTGGGCCCTTCCTGTCAAGCACCGCTCCACTGGGCCCTTCCTGTCAAGTACCGCTCCGCTGGGCCCTTCCTGTCAAGCACCGCTCCGCTGGCCACCGCCATCTCAAGCACCGCTCCGCTGGGCCCTTCCTGTCAAGCACCGCTCCGCTGGGCCCTTCCTTTCAAGCACCGCTCCGCTGGGCCCCGCCGTCTCTGCACCGCTCCACTGGGCCCTTCATCTCAAGCACCGCTCCGCTGGGCCCTTCATCTCAAGCACCGCTCCGCTGGGCCCTTCCTTTCAAGCACTGCTCCGCTGGGCCCCGCCGTCTCTGCACCGCTCCGCTGGGCCCTTCCTGTCAAGCACCGCTCCGCTGGGCCCTTCATCTCAAGCACCGCTCCGCTGGGCCCTTCCTTTCAAGCACCGCTCTGCTGGGCCCCGCCGTCTCTGCACCGCTCCGCTGGGCCCTTCCTTTCAAGCACCGCTCCGCTGGGCCCTTCCTGTCAAGCACCGCTCCGCTGGGCCCTTCCTGTCAAGCACCGCTCCGCTGGCCACCGCCGTCTCAAGCACCGCTCCGCTGGGCCCTTCCTGTCAAGCACCGCTCCGCTGGGCAACGCCGTCTCAAGCACCGCTGGCCCATTGACAGTGCCGGTTCTGTGTCGAGCAGGGCTTCACGAAGCACTCTGGGCACCATGCCTCCTCCATTAACAGTGGAGTCGGTAATCCATCTGATGGACTGTGGCTTGGCACTTCCCAG
Source organism: Pleurodeles waltl (assembly GCF_031143425.1). Lineage (NCBI taxonomy): Eukaryota > Metazoa > Chordata > Amphibia > Caudata > Salamandridae > Pleurodeles > Pleurodeles waltl. The sequence goes on along the minus strand of NC_090450.1, from coordinate 404,095,474 downwards.
GATGGAACTGTGGGCAAGCCACACACTGTAGAGACTTTAGAGATTGTCGCTTTTCACTCCCCAGGATGGCACAGTGGGCAAGCCACCCACTGTAGAGACTTGTGAGACTGTGGCTTTGCACTCCCCAGGATGGGACAGTGGGCATGGAGGCCCCTCGTGGATCTGGCGTCGTGGACTCATGTGGCTGAGGTGCCCCCCCTTCCCTTCCCCCTGAGGTGCCTGTAGTTTTATCATCTGATGCCCCAGCAGTGTTCTCTCCAATGGTATCTGGTCTCCTGTGTGGGCTTTGCCCATGTGTATGTGCACATTGGCCCACGGACTATGGAACTTTGACAGAATGGGCAGGACTTATTGCCTATGTATATATTTTTGACTATGTTCATTCCTTATTTTGTATCTTTCATATTGCATATTTCCCATACCTTCAATGGAGCTATTTATACATATATTTTATAGATCATTTTAATTGTGTCTTTGCATTATTCCGGTGGGTTTGGGGGGTGTCACTCTGACTTGTTGCTCTGCATTGGGGTGTAGGTATTTGGGGTGGGGGGGTGGGTGTATGGCGCATGTGTGTGCCCGTAAGCTTTCCTCCTCCCCCCTCCCCTGTGTCGTAGGTGCAGTACTCACCGTTGTCGTCTGCGCCGGCGTTCGTACTCCTGGTAGATGAGCAGGTAGACAATAGCTGGTAGGATGTTTAATTCGGGTTCCATGCTGTCCTCCTTCCTCGTGGAGTGTGTAGAGGTGAGCGTTTTCCCGTTCGTAGTCTGTTTCCGCCGTGTTTTTATCGGCGGGGCTCCCGCCCCGGAGGAGGTGGCGGATTGGTGAGTTGTGATAGGGTGGGCGGTACATTGTCTGCCGCCTGCCTGTTGGCGGTGACCGCCGCGCTGTTTGTCTGTCCCGCCGTGGCGGTCGGAGTGTTAAAGTGGCGGCCTGTGTTGGCGGTTCCCGCCAGGGTCAGAATTCCTTTTTTTTGACCGCCTGCCTGTTGGCGGGTTGGCCGCCGCTTTATCACCGAACGCCAGGGTTGGAATGACCCCCATAGTAGCTGGAAATCAAGGTTTCCTGGCTTCAGATTGGCAACATGTAGGGGAATTATGCGTATATAGACCTAGATCAAAGACTGACATACTTTTTCTAGGAACTAGTGAACGTAGACATGTATTTTTTATTTAAGGGTGTTTGGACCTTTATGGTAGCTGGACAAGATACCGCCATACAAGGTGTTTATTTAATATGTAGGAAAATGCCTATTAGAAGCTCCCGAAAGGCTGCTACGGTACATGTTACCTATGAGTGGTGTTTCCAAAGATTTATCTTGTGGACCATTTTAATGATTCAATATGGTGTGAGAAAACAATGCCAGATTCAGAAGAGGAGCTAGTGCTTCAGAGATTGTAGAGTGTATTTTTGGTGCCATAATTCAATAAATAGTTGTTATCTTGATTGATATCAATAGTAGATACGTTATTTACATAAACTGTAGATGCCATACTATAAATGGACACAGAAATGGTTGCTGTGAAATCAATGGTTTTACAAAATCGCCTTGCATTAGACATTCTTCAAGCAAAGGAAGGTAGAGTTTGCAAAATGTTGCATGGGCAACAATGCTGCACTCACATACCTAAAAATAGTAAAGAAATGCGAGATATTTCAAACATGGCTGACTTTAAACAGAACCTAAAGGAGTTAACAGCGACAGGTGCATGGGAAGAAAAAGTAGTGATTTTTCAACTCATGGAAGGTGGTTTGGAAACATAGGAAGAGGAATTATGGGAACCATTTTGAGACCACTGATGATTATGGTCTTATGTGCCCTAGTCGCAGCGATTTTTCACAAACTATACAAGAATATTAACAAGAAAAGAGCCAAGCATGGACATCAGAAGGAGGAGATTGAAATGGAGACTAGAAGGAACACAAAATACTGTAACATGAACCAGCTAGAGGACTTCAGAAGACCTTACTTGAATAAGCCTCTGAAAATGTAAGCTGTCTCATTTAAAATGTGAGTTGGGGTATTTTGTGATGGCTTAATTCATCATCAAGGGGAGACAGATATAGCAGAAACATTAGTGTTGTCTCTCATGTCACAGAAGTGATCCATATGTGACAGTTATTTTACCCAAAGTACTAATGGTTTGTTTGTAAAGTGATGCACTGAGAGGATGAGTTAGTGTACATTCACCTTAGACTAAGGTGGTCATTACAACCCTGGCGGTCGGTGTTAAAGCGGCGGTAAGACCGCCAACAGGCCGGCGGTAAAAAATGTGCAATTACGACTGTGGCGGAAACCGCCAACAAAGACAGCCACTTTAACACTCAGACCGCCACGGCGGTACAAACAAACAGCTCAGCGGTCACCGCCAACAGACAGGCGGTAGACAATGTACCGCCCACACTATTATGACAAGCCAATCCGCCACCTTTTCCGGGGTGGATTCACCGCGGATAAAAACACAGCGGAAACAGGAATCCCGTAGGGAATACGCTCACCTCTACACACCCCACGAGGAACGAGGACGCCATGGACCCAGAACTCCAAATTCTACCTGCAATAGACTTCCTGCTCCTCTACCAGGAGCACGAACGCCGGCTGCGAAGACCACGGTGAGTACTGCACCTACGACACAGGGGAGGCAAAAAACAGGGATACACACACGCAACACCCCCACCCTCACCCACTACAACACACACTAATGCATATCAATACATCACAGTTACACCTCCCAAACCCCCCGGAAGAATGCAAAGACAATAGAAAATTAGTGTAACCATTGTAATATATTAAAAGCAAGTAGGCAGAAATATATATATACACCATGTACATAATATATACCAAGCATAGTAGTCCAGGTAATGTTCTAAGAAAGTCAGTGGAACACTGGGACCACACGGTATGGGGGAGGCCCACACAAGATCCCCGACCATGACGGAGAGAACACTACAGGGGCATCAGACAGCAACTAAACAGGCACCTCAGGGGCAGAGAAAGGGGGGGCACCTCAGCCGGATGAGTGCACAACGCCAAAACCACGAGGGGACCAAATGCCCACTGTTCCGTCCTGGGGAGTGGAAAGCCACAGTCTCTCAAGTCTCACAAGTGGGTGGTTTGCCCAGTGTTCAATCCTGGGGAGTGCAAAGCCACAGTCTCTCAAGTCTATACAGTGGGTGGGTTGCCCACTGCTTCATCCTGGGGAGTGCAAAGCCACAGTCTCCCAAGTCTATACAGTGGGTGGGTTGCCCACTGTTCCATCCTGAGGAGTGCAAAGCCACAGTTTCTCAAGTCTATACAGTGGGTGGGTTGCCCACTGCCATATCCTGAGGAGTGCAAAGACACAGTCTCTCAAGTCTCTACAGTGGGTGGGTTGCCCACTGCCATATCCTGGTGAGTGCAAAGCCACAGTCTCTCAGGTCTCTACAGTGGGTGGGTTGCCCACTGCCATATCCTGGGGAGTGCAAAGCCACAGTCTCACAAGTGGATAACAGTCTCCACTGGTTCTGGAGGGGGCATGGTACCCAGAGTGCTTCATCCTGCTAAGGACAGAGGTAGTGGATGCTCTTCTCCACTGGTTCTGGACGGGGCATGGTGCCCAGAGTGCATCATTCACCTAGTGACGGACTCAGTTGCGTCAGTGCCCTTGCCGCTCATGGGCCAGCAGTGCTTGAGACAGCGGTGCCCTGTTTAGCGGTGCTTGAGTTGGCGGTGCCCTGTGCAGCGGTGCTTGAGACGGCGTTGCCCTGTTCAGCGGTGCTTGAGTTGGCGGTGCCCTGTTCAGCGGCGCTTGAGTTGGCGGTGCCCTGTGCAGTGGTGCTTGAGACGGTGGTGCCCTGTTCAGCGGTGCTTGAGTTGGCGGTGCCCTGTGCAGCGGTGCTTGAGACGGCAGTCCCCTGTTCAGTGGTGCTTGAGTTGGCAGTGCCCTGTTCAGCGGTGCTTGAGTTGGCGGTGCCCTGTTCAGCGGTGCTTGAGATGGCGGTCTCCATTGCAGGGTCTCAGCTGCTGGCGGTCCTTCATGGCCCAGCAGGGCTTGTGCTGGCGGTCCTTCATGGCCCAGCGGTGCATGTGCTGGCGGTCTGTCATGGCCCAGCGGGGCTTGTGTTGGCGGTCCTTCATGGCCCAGCGGGCTTTTGCTGGCGGTCATTCATGGCCCAGCTGGGCTGGTGCTGGCGGTGGCCTCCTGGGCAGGTGGGCTGGTGCTGGCCTCCTGGGCAGGTGGGCTGGTGCTGGCGGTGGCCTCCTGGGCAGGTGGGCTGGTGCTGGCAGTGGCTTCCTGGGCAGGTGGGCTGGTGCTGGTGGTGGCCTCCTGGGCAGGTGGGCTGGTGTTGGCGGTGGCCTCCTGGGCAGCTGGGCTGGTGCTGTCGGGCCCCTCCAGGGCAGGTGGGCTAGTGCTGGCGGTCCTGTTTTGGGCAGCTGGGCTTGTGCTGGAGGTGGGCTCCTGGGCATCGGGGATGATGGCGGTCTTCTCCGCCGTGCTACTCTTCCCAGACTTGCCGGATTTCTTGTGGCCCTTCCCCACCTTGGAAGGTGTCACAGCTGACTCCACACTCCCACCGGGACCCCTGGGAGTGGATTTGGTGGCTGGAATCTTCCCCCTCTCCCGCCGGGCACTGGCCAACTTCTGATGCTTCACAGGTGGGGGATTGTCTGTGCTGTGGCTCCGTGCCACACTGGCTGCACTGGTGGCCCGTGCACTCCAGATTCCGGTGACTACAGGTACCACTGGTCCCGGAGATGTTGTGGCTGAGGTGCTAGTTCGGGACCTAGGAGATGGATGGGGTGGGGGAGGTGTGGGAAAGAGGTCAAGGGTGGACAGGAAAAGTTTTTGGACACACTGGGACGGGTAGCTGGAGGGAGTTTGGAAGTGGAGGAAGAGGTGGTGGTTGTAGGAGGTGTACGTTTGGTGACTTTGGGTGAAGGTGCATGCGCTGGAGGCTGTCGTGAGGTGGATGGCTGTTGGGTGGGTGTGTGCCTGCGTTTGTGTATCTTGGGAGGGGGCGTCACAGACACACTGGGAGAGGACACAGGGGATGTGTGAATGGTAGTGGGGGTGGTGACTGCACGTGAGCGAGGTGTGGTGGTGGGTGTGCTGGAGAGGGACGTAGTGGCTGGAGAGGTAGTGCATGCAGGTGCGAGTGTAGACAAGACTGGGAGGGAGGAGGGAGATGAGGAGGAGGGGGACAATGGATGTTGGTGTGTCTGCATGTGTGTGATGCTTGCGTGAGTGCCTGTGGGATGTGTGGTACTTATGTTTGCCAGAGCTTCCCTTGTATGTTGAGTTGTGTGCCTGCTGGTCTGTAGGTGTGCTTGTGATAGGCTGAGGTACAGGGGATTGGGTCTGGGTGGAGGAAGTTGGAGAGGGGAGGCTAGAGACGGGGACAATGGCTGCCATCAGTGCTGAGGCCAGAGTCTGAAAAGCTTGCTGAAGGGCCGCCTGACCAGAATGAATGCCCTCCAGGAATGCATTGGTCTGTTGCAACTGCCTCTCTAAACCCTGGATGGCATTCAAAATGGTAGACTGCCCAACAGTGAGGGACCTGAGGAGGTCAATGGTCTCCTCACTGAGGGCAGCAGGGGTGACTGGGGCAGGGCCTGAGGTGCATGGGGCAACGGTGATACCCACCCTCCTGGGAGAGCGGGCACGGGGCAAAGGCTGAGTGTAGGAGGCTGGCCTGGTTTGTAGTGGGTGCCAAGGGGTACTTACACTCTGTACCAGGTCCAGTTATCCCTTATTAGTTTAGAAGAGGTGTTTCTAGCAGCTTAGGCTGATAGAAGGTAGCTATAGCAGAGCAGCTTAGGCTGAACTAGGAGACATGCAAAGCTCCTACTATTCCACTGGTGTCATATGCACAATATCATGAGAAGACACAATACACAGATATACTAAAAATAAAGGTACTTTAGTTTTATGACAATATGCCAAAAGTATCTCAGTGAGTACCCTCAGTATGAGGATAGCAAATATACATAAGATATATGTACACAATACCAAAATTATGCAGTAATAGCAAAAGGAAGTAATGCAAGCAATGTAAAGTTACAGTAGATTGCAAAAGGAGCACATAGGTATAGGGGCAACACAAACCATAAGTGGAATGCGAACCACGAATGGACCCCAAACCTATGTGAGCTTGTAGAGGGTCGCTGGGACTGTAAGAAAACAGTGAGGGTTAGAAAAATAGCCCACCCCAAGACCCTGAAAAGTAGGTGTAAAGTGCACCTATATTCCCCTGAGAGCACAGAAGTCGGGATGGGGGAATTTTGCAAGGAAGACCAACACCAGCAAAGCAACAACAGTGGATTTCTGGACCTGAGTAACTATAAAACAAGGGGACCAAGTCCAAGAGTCGCGACAATGTTGAGAGTCGGCAGATGCCCAGGAAATGCCAGCTGAGGATGCAAAGAAGCTGCCACCGGATGGTAGAAGCTGTGGATTCTGCAAGAACGAAGAGGGCTAGAAACTTCCCCTTTGGAGGATGGATGTCCCACGTCGTGAAGAAGTTTGAAAAGGTGTTCCCACGCAGAAAGACCACAAACAAGCCTTACTAGCTGCAAGGGTCACGGTTAGGGTTTTTGGATGCTGCTGTGGCCCAGGAGGGACCAGGATGTCGCCACTTGAATGAGGAGACAGAGGGGGCGCCCAGCGAGTTAGGGAGCCCTCACAGAAGCAGGCAGCACCCGCAGAAGTACCGGAACAGGCACTTGGAAGAGGAGTGAACCGGAGTCCACCCGAAGACACAAAAGGGAGTCCCACAACGCCGGAGGACAACTCAGAAGGTTGTGCACTGCAGGTTAGAGTGTCGGGACCCAGGCTTGGCTGTGCACGAAGGAAATCCTGGAAGAGTGCACAGGAGCCGGAGCAGCTGCAAATCACGCGGTACCCAGCAGTGCAGTCTAGCGTGGGGAGGCAAGGACTTACCTCCACCAAACTTGGACTGAAGAGTCACTGGACTGTGGGAGTCACTTGGACAGAGTTACTAAGTTCCAGGGACCACGCTCGTCATGCTGAGAGGGGACCCAGAGGACCGGTGATGCAGTCTTTTGTTGCCTGCGGTTGCAGGGGGAGGATTCCGTCGTCCCACGGGAGATTTCTTCAGAGCTCCTGGTGCAGAGAGGAGGCAGACTACCCCCAGAGCATGCACCACCAGCAAACAGGCGAGAAAGCGGCAGGAGAAGCGATACAAGGTTGCAGTAGTCGTCTTTGCTACTTTGTTGCGGTTTTGCAGGCGTCCTGAGCAGTCAGCGGTCAATCCTTTGACAGAAGGTGAAGAGAGAGATGCAGAGGAACTCTGATGAGCTCTTGCATTCGGTATCTAAAGAATTCCCCAAAGCAGAGACCCTAAATAGCCAGAAAAAGAGGTTTGGCTACCTAGGAAGGAGGATAGGCTAGTAACACAGGTAAGAGCCTATCAGAAGGAGTCTCTGACGTCACCTGCTGGCCCTGGCCACTCAGAGCAGTCCAGTGTGCCAGCACACCTCTGAATCCGAGATGGCAGAGGTCTGGGGCACGCTGGAGGAGCTCTGGGCACCTCCCAGGGGAGGTGCAGGTCAGGGGAGTGGTCACTCCCCAAACCTTTGTCCAGTTTTGCGTCAGAGCAGGGCTGGGGGATCCCTGAACCGGTGTAGACTGGCTTATGCAGAGATGGGCACCATCTGTGCCCATCAAAGCATTTCCAGAGGCTGGGGGAGGCTACTCCTCCCCAGCCCTGACACCTTTTTCCAAAGGGAGAGGGTGTAACACCCTCTCTCTGAGGAAGTCCTTTGTTCTGCCTTCCTGGGCCAGGCCTGGCTGGACCCCAGGAGGGCAGAAACCTGTCTGAGGGGTTGGCAGCAGCCGCAGTGAAACCCCGGGAAAGGTAGTTTGGCAGTACCCGGGTCTGTGCTAGAGACTCTGTAGATCATGGAATTGTCTCCCCAACGCCAGAATGGCATTGGGGTGACAATTCCATGATCTTAGACATGTTACATGGCCATGTTCGGAGATACCATTGTGACGTTATACATAGGTAGTGACCTATGTATAGTGCATGCGTGAAATGGTGTCCCCGCACTCACAAAGTCCGGGGAATTTGCCCTGAACGATGTGGGGGCACCTTGGCTAGTGCCAGGGTGCCCACACACTAAGTAACTTAGCACCCAACCTTCACCAGGTGAAGGTTAGACATATAGGTGGCTTATAAGTTACTTAAGTGCAGTGGTAAATGGCTGTGAAATAACGTGGACGTTATTTCACTCAGGCTGCACTGGCAGGCCTGTGTAAGAATTGTCAGATCTCCCTATGGGTGGCAAAAGAAATGCTGCAGCCCATAGGGATCTCCTGGAACCCCAATACCCTGGGTACCTCAGTACCATATACTAGGGAATTATAAGGGTGTTCCAGTATGCCAATGTGAATTGTTAAAATTGGTCACTAGCCTGTTAGTGACAATTTGTAAAGCAGAGAGAGCATAACCACTGAGGTTCTGGTTAGCAGAGCCTCAGTGAGACAGTTAGGCATCACACAGGGAACACATACATATAGGCCACAAACTTATGAGCACTGGGGTCCTGGCTAGCAGGGTCCCAGTGACACATACCAAACATACTGACAACATAGGGTTTTAACTATGAGCACTGGGTCCTGGCTAGCAGGATCCCAGTGAGACAGTGAAAACACCCTGACATATACTCACAAACAGGCCAAAAGTGGGGGTAACAAGGATAAAAAGAGGCTACTTTCTCACACTGAGGGGCGGTGCTGGTGGGGGGGGGGCGCTGTACCTGTAGATGCGGGGGCACAGATGTTGCCGCCACCACATGGAAGCTCCCATCAGAGGACGAGTCCGTGTCGCTGGTGTCAGCTCCTGTCCCCGCCGCGGAGCTCCCCTCGCCCTCCGTCCCACTGGTGAACTCTGAGTCCGTAGTCTCGCCCTCCAGGGCCATGTGGGATGCAGCTCCCTCGTGCTCCGGTGCCACTGCTCCTCCGTCTGATGATTCTAATGCACACAAGAACAGGGAGACCACAAAAAAGGGGGGGGAACGACAGAAGAAAGACATGTTGAGTGCATGCATTACCGCTACCGTTGGCGGACCCGACAGACACAGAAGCCCCCTGCACTACGCCGCGCTCTTTGGCTCCACTGTTCAATTCCTGGGAAATGGCCTACAAGGCCATGGATGACATCTACACACATAGGTGACACAGGGGCATGACTAGGTGTACTTGCCACTCTACAGAGGTGGGGTGGGGTGCCACATGGCCTGCCTTAAGGAGGGGCCTTGCCTACGGAACTCGCCCTGGCCTAGGGAAACCCACAGCCCACCTCCCAGACCCAGACACCTCCACTGCACGCAAAGTCAGCAGAATGAGAGTGTACTCACCCCCTTGTGTCTGCTGTGATGCCCTCAAGCACCCATCCAACTCCGGGTAGGCCACCGCCAGGATCCTGAACATCAGGGGGGTCATGGTGCGACGGGCACCCCTCCCACGTTGGGAGGCCTTCCCCAGCTGAGCCTCCGCCGTCTTCTTGCTCCAGCGGTGAATGTCCTCCCATCTTTTCCGGCAGTGGGTGCTCCGTCTGTGGTAGACCCTCAGGGTCCGGACGTCCTTGGCGATGGCACACCAAATATCTTTTTTCTGGTGGGCGCTGACCTACATGAAATGTACAGCGGAAAAAGAGAAGTTATTACCAACTGCACCGTCAAAGTGATTGTCCCCCATCCCTACCCTTGCCATGTGGCACATGCATTCACAGTCTTTCATGCACGCAGCATTCTCCCCCCTTCCTTCTTACATCCAGCCCTCTCCACACAGGCATAGCCCATACAACATGCTTCCTGTGTACTTACCTGTTTGTCTGGAGGACCGTAGAGTAGCGTGTACTGGGGGAGGACCCCATCCACGAGCTTCTCCAACTCCTCTGATGTGAAGGCAGGGGCCCTTTCCCCAGACACTCAAGCCATTGTATCTTCCAGACGAGGTCACAGCAGCACTTGCAGTGTAGGTCCTCTCCTGTCGAAGATCAGGTATCGAGTGATTGAACAGATAGAAAATGACGGTCACGTCCGCGGCGGTGCGTACCGTCATTGGCTCCTGGGACCCATAGGGTCCGATGTTAACCAATGCAGCATTGTGCCGCGGTCTTCGACCGCCTTCCGTGACGGTGTAAAACGCCAGCGCAGTTACCTCACATCCCATTGTCCCACTTTACAGGTCAGGCAGCCGCCATTTCAAGGTCCCACTTGGCTTTATTTTTAACTGCGTCACACATACCTAGGCCTAGCTTCAACACACATACAGGCCAATTTTCGGATTATGATTCGTGTACTGTGTAAGCTGTGTGTACGTACCTCTAAGTTGGTTGACTCTGTGCTCGCTGTTGTCCTTCATAGGCACCGTCCGCTGGGACATGTGAGGAGATGGCGGCATCCTCCGGTGTACCGACCGTTGGTGGACCTGTCGACAATGGAGGAGCGACATGTGATTATCACATACAGGCTTGACCATACCACAATCCAGGAACTGTGTGCCCAGTTGGAACCAGACCTGATGTCAGCAATCCGCCATCCCACAGGAATCCCCCCTCAAGTGCAGGTGCTGTCAGTGCTCCATTTCCTTGCAAGTGGGTCTTTTCAAACAACAGTGGCCATAGCATCAGGGATATCCCAGCCTATGTTTTCCAATGTATTGTCCAGAGTGTTGTCTGCCCTTCTGAAACACATGCAGAGCTACATAGTTTTGACTCAGGTGGAGGATTTGCCTACAGTGAAAGGTGATTTCTATGCCCTGGGACACATCCCCAACATCATAGGTGCCATTGATGGGACACATGTGGCTTTGGTCCCCCCCACAGGAGTGAACAGGTGTACAGAAACCGGAAGAGTTATCATTCGATGAATGTACAGATGGTATGTTTGGCAGACCAGTACATCTCCCATGTGAATGCCATGTTCCCTGGCTCAGTGCATGACGCCTACATCGTGCGGAATAGCAGCATCCCTTATGTGATGGGTCAACTCCAGAGGCACCGTGTGTGGCTAGTAGGTGAGCACCTGGAAGCAAGACAGTGGGAATGGTTGTCTGGGTCTGGGGATATCCCTACAGGTTAGTGCGTGTCTAACAGTTGTCCCTCACCATTTGCAGGTGACTCTGGTTACCCCAACCTGTCATGGCTACTGACCCCAGTGAGGAATCCCAGGACAAGGGCAGAGGAACGCTACAATGAGGCCCATGGGCAACTAGGAGGGTGCTCGAGTGGACCTTCAGCCTCCTGATGGCCAGGTTCCGGTGCCTAAATAGGACAGGTGGATCCCTATTCTACTCACCAAATAAGGTGTGCCAGATCATCGTGGCCCGCTGTATGCTTCACAACTTGGCTTTGCGACGACAGGTGCCTTTTCTGCAGGAGGATGGTCCAGATGGCAGTGTTGTGGCATCTGTGGAGCCTGTGGACAGTGAAGAGGAGGAAGCAGAGGAAGAAGACATGAACAACAGGGACTCAGTGATCCAGCAATATTTCCAGTGAGACACAGGTAAGAGTACAGACCTGCCTACTACATGTACTTTAACACTACTGCCTCTCTACTGTCTGTCGTTTTCACCCAGTGTATGGTCACTGAGTTGTCACTTTCCCTTACCATTTCACAGATGTGGGTCCCACTGTGTGACATCTGCTTAGATTCCCCATGGACTAGAGCTGTGTGACATACGTATGTTGACATTACAATTGAAAGAGCATTTTGTCACTGTAATTGCTAATACACTATTTCGAAATCACAGACAGACTCCAGATTGTTTTGTGCTTTAAGTGTGTTTATTTAAGTGCTCAATATTGGAGGGGTTAGTGAAATGGTGAGGGGTGATGGCGGAGGAATGTCCATGGCAGAGTCCAGTCTATTAGTCTCACAGGTGCATTGCCCATATGGGCATAGGAAGTGGAGCTGGGCCAGTTTAAGGATGGACAGGGTGACAAAGTGGGACAGTAGGATGACAATCAGGGTGGTCTCATTTCTTGGCGGGGTCTTGGCATCGTGCTCTGTCTGTGTCCTGGATCTCAGGGACCGTTTGCGGGGTGGTTCTCCGTCTGCAGGTGGTGGGGTGCTGGTGTGGTGGTCCTGTGGCGGGGCGTCTTGTCCACTAGCGCCAGCGGAGGTGGTGGGCTGTTCATCATCCATCCTAGTGTCAGGGGCCCCTTGTAGTGCCACAGTGTCCCTCCTGGTGTTGAGTACTTCCTTCAGCACCCCTACGATGGTGCCCAGGGTGGAGCTGATGGTTCTGAGTTCCTCCCTGAAGCCCATATACTGTTCCTCCTGCAGGTGCTGGGTCTCCAGAAACTTGGCCAGTACCGTTACCATCGTCTCCTAGGAGTGGTGGTAGGCTCCCATGATGGAGGAGAGGGCCTCGTGGAGAGTGGGTTCCCTTGGCCTGTCCGCCCCCGACGCACAGCAGCCCTCCCAGTTTCCCTGTGTTCCTGGGCCTCCATCCCCTGGACCGTGTGCCCACTGCCACTGCACCCAGGTCCCTGTTGTTGTTGGGGTGGTGGGTTATCCTGGGTTCCCTGTAGTGGTGGACACACAGCTGATTGACGTGTCCTGGGGACGGAGGTATGGGCCCGCTGGGTGGGTGCTGTGCTGGTCTTTCCAGAGGGGGGAAGGTCTGTGGTGGCCTGTGACTGGGTGAGGGAAACCGACTGTCCCGAGGTCCCCAATGGGTCGGCTGGTCATCTTAATCCAGTTGGACAGAGCTGCTGTCATCACTGTGGGCCTCTTCTGTTGGTGGTGTGGACATGTGTGGACCATCCTGTCCGGTGACGTTGGGTAGGGGTCCTGTAGGGGTATAAAAGGATGGTTATTACATCTGTGTGTGGCATGGTGTGCAATGGGTGGGTGACCGTGTACCCCAGTGCTTGCATTCCTGTGTGGGGCCTTGTGTGATGATGGTTTAGGGGGTTGTATGGGTATGTGCAGTGGGCATGCTTTAGTGATGGGTGTCCATGCTTTGTTGTTGCATGCAGGGCTTGGTGTTGGGATAGGTGGTTTGTGATGTTGGGACATATGTGAGGAGTTGGGGTGCTGGGGGTGAGGGTGGGGGTATGTGCTGGCATGCAGGTAGGGTGGGGGATGTAATAATTAAGATTTGTCTTACCAGAGTCCATTCCTCCACCTACTCCTGCGAGGCCCTCAGGATGCAGAATCGCCAAGACCTGCTCCTCCCATGTTGTTAGTTGTGGGGGAGGAGGTGGGGGTCCGCCGCCAATCCGCTGAACCGCCTGGTGGTGTCTTGAGACCATGGAATGCACCTTCCCCCGTAGGTCGTTCCACCTCTTCCTGATGTCCTCCCGATTTCTTGGGTGCTGTCCCACTGCGTTGACCCTGTCCACTATTCTTCGCCATAGCTCCATCTTCCTTGCAATGGAGGTGTGCTGCACCTGTGCTCCGAATAGCTGTGGCTCTACCCGGACGATTTCCTCCACCATGACCCTGAGCTCATCCTCCGAGAACCTGGGGTGTCTTTGCCGTGTCATGGGGTGGTGTAGGTGATGTGTGGTGTGGAGTGTGTGGTGATAAGTGTGCTGATATGTAGTGGTGTGTTGTGTGAGGTGTTTGGAAGTTCTGTGGGTGATGGTGTTGTGTGCCTGTGGATGCTGTTGTTCTTGCTGGTGCTGTCTCTCTCTGGCCTTTTTTGTCGTAGGGGTTTGTGGGTGATGTGGGTGTGTGTTTTATATTGTATTGGGAGTGTGGGAGTGGTGTGTGTATGTGTATCAGGTGTGTGTATTTGTAATTGTCCAATGTGGCTGTGTTTTGTAAGAGTGTGTGTATTTTGAGCGCAGCGGTGTGTACCGCCAATGGAATATCGCGGTTAAAAGACTGCCGCGTGGATTCGTGTGTCATGATAGTGTGGGCGTTTTTCTGTTGGCGTGACGGTGGAGGTTTTGTTTTCGCCAGTTTATCACTGACCTTTGGTGTGGCCGACTTGTGTGGGTGTCTGAATATTGGCAGATTCCGAAATGTGGGTCATAATAGCTGTGGCGGAATTCCGCGGCTGCAGCGGTGTGTTTGCGGTCTTCTGCACGGCTGTAAGCGGCTTTTACCGCCAATGTTGTAATGACCGCCTACATATCTAAACCCTTGTGGTATTGCAGTTAAACTTAATGCTAGAAGGATTTAACTGATAGTCTGTCATAAATGAGACTCTAAAGTAACAGAATATATTGAAAATGTATTGAATTTCTAAATATTATTAAGTTAAATACATGTACAAAAAAAGGAAATGCAGTTCTATGTTATACTGACTGAAATACATTGACGGAGTCTTTCTGTTTAAAGGTTATAGTAATCTGAATACTAATGAAGAACTAAGACAAATTAATAGTCTTCGTAGTAAAATGCATTTTATTTGCTGTATTAATATGCTGTATTAATTAACTCACATGAGCCTAAGTGAGGCCTGTTCGGCCCATTTTTTTGTGACTGTGCAGAGAATGCTGATTCATTTCCTTTACATGAACTTTCTTTTCAGACTTCGTTTCCATGAGACGACTAGCTTTAGTAATAGACATCTATTATTTAGACATAAAGAGAACGTAAGAGATTGTCCTTGAGTGTGGAACATCCTGAGCAACAGACTGTGACTGTATACAATTGTTTCAAACTTGTGTGGAGCTACATGGAAGGAAGATGTTCCCATGAAAGAATTGGGAAGAAATATTGATGTTTAAATTTGGAGTTGTATAATCGATTTCTAATGGATGATAACCCTTCAAAACAATATTGACTGTCTCCTTTCATGAATCATATTGCCTTATGAACTTTGATATGCCATTGACTAGTTGGACTTTGGTCAGGTTCCCTTGGTCAGATTGATGAGCACACTGCCTATGACGAAGTATTTTTTACTATGCTTGCTTCTTAGAGATTCCCCATTGAAACTTAGAGATTTTTCTCTAACCCCCTGCAGAAGACCCTTGATTGAGTTTCTTATATGCTGACACTTTCCCTTTTTACCTATCTTTTGCCCACCTTAGTTAGTAGTCTGTTGCTCGAGATTACCTTTTTCCAAATTATTTTTGTCCTTTTTGTCTTTTGCTCGCATGTGTACCACCCCACACATGTTCTTCCCTGATTTGGCTGATTTTAGGATTTCCCTGTGCCCAGCTAAATTACAACTCCACTGATTTAAATTGACTTGTTGCTTGCAAAGCCTGAATAATGTTTAATTTCTGTATCAGAAATAATTCTGTTGATGTTTTGTACTCTTCTTATTGAATGCTTAGTTTTATTATTGTTAAATTGCCTGAACTTGTTTCATCGCCTTGGGCAACCCTTGATGATTTTATATATTTACAATTTTGTTTTGCAAGTTATCTACATGACTTTGAGCTTAGGTTTGTGATAAAGCCCCTGAACTTTATTTTTGACTGGAGTTTTCCTTGTAGGGCCACACTGGTCATAGTGTGTAAATTGATTGGTTGTATTGAAATGTTGTTATTGGTTCTAACACACCCCATACTGAATCCAAAGATTGGTTAACGTAGATGAGCATCAATTCCTGCGAAGGATGAAAATGCTCCAGCACCCACAACTAGTACATCATCAAAATGCAGACTAACAAATGTAAAAAATTAAAAACAAGACAGCAGAACTTTTTCAGATATACACCCAGGTTCTGAAACAGCATCCCCGTATCCAACAGAACTGCTCGAATGCTGCTTCAATTTAGGAAAGAATTGAAGATGCACCCCATTACAGAACACAATACCACAATGCATTACAAGTGCACAAACCAGCTACCTCTCCTGTCACTTGTTCAGTTTAAACTTGTCTTTGGGCCACGTGTAGCAACTTTCAGATTTGCAACCCACAAATTTCCAGTCAGAGTGACTCACAATTTGCGAGTCGCAAATCTGAATGTAGGATGGTGTCCCTGACACCATCTGCGATTCGCAAGGGGGTCGCAAATGCCCACCTCATGAATAATCATCAGGTGGGTCGCAATTTGCGACCCCCTTGTGAATGGCGGCCCTCACAGGGAGGGTGGCCTGCTGCAGACAGCAGACCACCATGTCTGTGGCTGCTTTTCAATACAGCAGTTTTTCTGTTTTTGTAATGCAGCCCATTTTCCTTAGAGGAAAACGAGATGCATTACAAAAACAAAAAATGAAACATTTTCGTTTCATTTTTCACTGCCTGCTCTGAAATTTTTTTTACATTGACATTCACAACGGGGAAGGGGTCCCATGGGGACCCCTCCACTTTTGCGAATGTGTTAGAACCTATTCGAAATGGGTGCAAACTGCGATTGGTTTGCGACTGCGTTCGTGGTCACAAAACAATCCTACATTGCACTACGAGGCGCAATTGGGAAGGGAACACCCCTTCCTAATTGCGAGTCGCAAACCCATTTTGCTATTCGGTAACCAGGTTACTGAATCGCAAAACTGGATTTGTGCATTGCGATGTGCTTTTTGCATATCGCAAACAGCGAAATTCGCTGTTTGCGATGTGCAAAAAGTTTAGTACACGTGGCCCTCTAACCCTCCACAGCACTCTTCTGCCTTCGTCTAGGTTAATTCTAGAGAACTGCTTCCCAAGCTTTTAGGAACCACTGCCCATTTTTTTAGAATAACAAACTTTTGCAGCCTGCGTAGCTTTAATGGATGAGGCAGGAGATTTTTAATGTAAGTAAAGCATTGTGTGGTAACTCACTGTCATTTACAGACAGCATATTTCCCAACGAAATGGCTACTAAATTGACACAGACAGACAGCTTTAATGATAAAACTATATTCCACACAAAAGAAAAAAATATTTTGCGGTAATTGGGTCTCAGGGAATATATATCACTTGTGCATCACCAAGAAACGTATCTTGTTTTTTTTTAAACCTAATAATATCTTTTTTTTTCACATTTTAGAACTGTAAAAAAATTGTGCTTAATTTATTTTGCTTTCCTAACTGCTGAATGCGTACACTTCATTTACAGGTATTTACATATTGCTGTATTTTACAAAAAGTGCCATCCTACAGCTTTACCTTTCACACTGGTGTACCCAGGAAGACTGTAACATAATGCACTTTACTTCCTTTCTCTGAGTGCAAAGTGAGAAGAGTTTCTAACACCAATCCCAATGTCAAAATAAACATTAGCAAAGCCACAATGGTTTGCCATTGACCGTCAGCCTCTTGTCAATTCTTGTGTTGCTTTTTCATGTTTTTTTTAAACTGTATTGTCCAAGAAGTGGTCAGGCCCTCATCAATCTAAAAGAAAACATTGACTAAAGGCAAAAATGTTTTTGTGGTCTCAAACAAGCAGACATTATCATAGAACTCCCTGATGTTGAAGGGAACTATTTTGTGTGTGGATGTGTTCCTTGTGAAAGAACAGCATGCCACAAGTCGTAGTGAAGTCATGGCTGAAGTGGCTGCCACATTGCCCTTTGATGCATGCTGGATGTTGTCTGGCTGAAAACCTCAATTAGTGACACAATTTTAGGAAAATCTAAATATCTTGGTTAACAGAGACATAAAAAAGCCAATTGGTCATCAACGGCTGCCACTCTCTTGCAAAAAAGGAAAGGATGAAAAACAAAAATAGGGAAAAAAGAAGGAAAGAAAGAAAGAAAGAAAGAAAGAAAGAAAGAAAGAAAGAAAGAAAGAAAGAAAGCCAGGGTTGGCAAGATTGATAGAGCTCACTGATTAACCTACATACCGAGTTCATGTGAGCTGATGTGAACTAGCAGCAGTCAGATAAGAAAGGCCATATGAAAGCAATTTACAACAGCATTAACAGGAGATGGCATCTGATAAAGCTGTAATGTGTCCTGTGTTTACATCAAAATTGTCCTTCTGTCACATTGGGCTTCAAACACAAAGACAGCAATAAAGTATTTATAAAAGAAAAAGGAAAACACTGGCACTGAAGCTAACTACCTTGTCTGTGAATGTAAACCTAGTGAAAGAGCAAAATCCAGTCACTCAGAGTGAAATTAACCAGTGACTTAAGTAGGCTGACCTATTGCCCCAAGCTGTATGTATGCTGAAGTGGGCAGAAGCAAAATGTGTATGACACTACAATAGACCAATGGATGAAGAGAGGCTGCTGAAAGCCCCCTTAAGTAAGAATATTAAATACATAATTTTATTAAAATCAAAAGGTCTTGTCTAACATGAGACCTAATAATTCTATTAAAATCAAAAGGTTTTGTCTAACACCAGACCTAAAAATAAGCAGCAATTTTCAGAACACACAGCCTGACATTACACCTGTCTTTCAAGAGTGGCAACTGTGACAAGGCTAATACAGAATTTAATGGATCTTTATTTATTGCTCGGCCTTTCACTGTCTACCAAAAATCATCTTGAGGCACAGCTACGGGGCGCAACCAACAGTTTTGGGAACAGTGTGGTAGAGAAATACCAAATATACACACATGCATATCACCTCATTGGTGTTGCAAAATATGTTTACTGTACAAACTTAGGCCAAGATTTAAGAGAACACTTTAGCGTTCTTTTTTTTTTACGCTAATGTGGCCCAATAAGGCCAAAATAGCCGTGCTAGATTTACAAAGTGGCGCAATGCATGCAATTTGCCACTTTGTAACCCCTTGCACCACATTAGGCGTGTACCAGGCATAATGCTTGCAAGGGGGGCATTCCCCCGTTAGGGGGTAGGGGCAACAAAATGGCACAAAGAAATCTAAATGATTTCTTTGCGCAATTTTTGGGGGCATTTTTAACACCTGTTCAGAGCAGGCGTTAAAAGGGGGCACACTATTGGATACAATGGGCCCCTATGTACTGTTCAGGTTTAGTGCCTAAATTGTGGCTCTAACCCTGAACAGTACATCAATAGCGTCAAAAAAGTTTATGCTGTTGCCCCGTACCCTGCACCATGGTGCACCATATTTTAAATACAGTGCACACATGGTGTCAGTATGGGGGTACTAGGGGGGCCCAAGAAAAGTGGTGCTGCACTGGATGCAGCTCCAGTTTTCTTAAATCTGCCCCTTAATGTGCACATAATGCCTAGAAGCTACAAATAAATACCACACTCGATGTATGCCTTAGAAGGATATAGCATAGGCATGAACCCCCAAAGAGATATTTCTGATGTGTGGTCTTAAGCCTGCACCTCATTTGTGCTACACAACAATAACATTTTGGCCACCTTGGAAAAGATTGTATTCAACTTTTTTGGGGGGATTTGGTAATGCATAATAAGTCATTAATCCTGTAAAATTTAGTCTAAAAAATGAATTATTGATCTCTCAACACATGAGGATTTAAACACGTGGCTAAATGGTATTCTACCAGGTTTGGCAGTGCAAGACCCCCCTCTATAGTTGATCTTATACAGGAAGCTTATCACTTGGTACTTTATTGGCCCAAACAAAAGGTTGAACACATTTCTTCCATTTCTCTGAAAAATGTAATTTGCAGAGCACAAGGCAAGGCGATGAACAATACATTTTAAAGAGGTAAGATGGACATGCATATCTGCGTGAGTCTGCCAATTGTTGTCCTCTCTGAGAATAGCGTTTTAATTTCTTGATTAATGGCATATCATTTAGTGCAAAAACAGTACCAGTATCTTCCTTAGAGTATACACTGAGATAACTTTTAGGTTTGAATGTGCGAAGCTTGGGGAATAAGTTGCCTGTCTTGCAATTACATACAAAAATCGTTTTTTAGTCTGTTTACCTTATGTCCAACCACCAATTAAGATAAGTGAAAAATATTCAATAATCTTTTCTGAATTTATAGACCCGGCTTCAAAAACAGTGCAACGTCGTCCTTGTACAGTTTAATATTAGACATCTACTAACTGGTGATTCTATATTGTGATCCGTTCTTATGGCAATGGCAAGAGACTCTATAAAAATAGCAAATAAAATGAGGACAATTGGGCATTCCTGTCTTGTTCCGCAGTTCACCTTACATACATCAGTGTCTGTTGAATTTATTATTAGTCAAGCAGATGCCCCCTGATACATCCTTTGTATAACCTATATACAATTTATTGGGACAGTGAATCTCTCTAAGATATAAAAAAGACTCTACCAACAGACCAAATGAAAAGTCTTTTCAGCCTCAATCAAGAAATTTGTTATGGTGCATAGGTGCCTGCCTGGAATAAAACCACATTGATCTGTGTTAACCAATGCGCCAGCTATCTTAGTCAATTAGTCAGCAAATAGTTTCATAATGATTTTATAGTCGGTATTTAGGAGGCTGATTGGTCTGTATGAGTTAATACTCTACGGGTTCTCTCTTTTATGAGAAAACTTACTATACTGGCATTATCAAACAATGGTGGAATGCTGCCACCTTTTAAAATATGGTTCCTAAGTTGCAAAATCTGTTTTTTCAAGTGGGTAAACACTTCTTATAAAACTCACTTGGGATGCCATCCTCCCCGCTGGTCTTGTCATTGATTGGATTTTTAGTAGTGTTGTTCATAGTCACTGAACTCTAATTTCAGTGTTAATAACTAGCATTACTAGATTTGTAAACAACACACAATGCCATCTTGGCAGTGAATCATCTGTGCTGGACATAGCCCTTCTTAGGGGATTTCCCTGAAACATTTTGCTTTTTTCTCCCAGTCTTTTGCTGACTCTCTGTGCGTGGCCTAATGACTCTGGGCACTTTCCCAATGTACTGCAGGAGAAAAGTGTGCACGCCCTTCCTACTCACACCAGGAAGATGCACCTACATGATTGATTACGATGCCATACCCATGTGTGCCCTGTAAAAAGATACCCCACATACCTGGGGCAGGTACAGCCCTGGTCACTAGTGGGCCACCCACCAGAATAGCCTGACCAACATGTATTAGCAGATGTTGCAGGCCGGGGAGGCACAGATGTGCCTATGCTCATAGTGGCATCTTTCCCACTGGGGCCATCCCTGAATAGGACTTCAGCTACCCCAAGAGCACACCCAGAGGGCAGAGCAGAAGGGTGTCCCCTACCGTGGTAGGGGAGAACCCCACATGGGTTTCCTCACAGAGGAGATTGGTTCTTTATTGAGGTTCTACTGATCCTGTAGCTACAAGGGGAAAGTGTGCGTGTACCCTCCCTACAGAAGTTAGGAAGGGGCCCCTGCCAGTAGGTGCACACTTGAACCTCAGTGTTTTCATGTATATACTGAGCCTCACCTTTCTTACCTGTATGTACACACTTGCACATTGGTGTTCTCAGATGTACACTAGGTCTGGCACAAATTGCCAGCATGTGCACACTTGCACGTTAGTGTTTTCATGTATACACTGAGCCTGGCCTGGCATGCCTATATGTGCATAATTGCAGATTAGTGTTTTCGTGTATATATTGAGCCTAGCATAACTTACCAATATGTGCACACTTGCACATCAGTGTTCTCAGATATACACTGGGCCAGGCACAACTTGCCAGTATGTGCACACTTGCATATTAAGGTTTTTATATATATACTGAACCTGTCACAGCAGGCCTGTATAGGCACACCTGGACTCTTGTGGCGTTCTCAGAGCTTGTGTCCAGCCCAACCCTGCAGGCTTGCACATGCGCCAGGACACATGTGCCTATGGGGTGAAGAATACCCGTGTGTGTTTTCAATACCATCGAGAGCTGCTCTGCTCATAGGTTATTATGGGGGAACGTTCATAATTAATCCTATCTGCAATAGTGGGTTGCAGTGAGCAGCCCCATCATGTTTACCATCATTAGCTTCCTAAAGACAAACCCTTTCCAATGGTAAAGGTGGTGTAGTCAGTAAAACCTTGGTAATGCTACATATAGAAAGTGTGTATTTACATGTTCTAAAATCCCTTTGTGTCCCTTTTGAATTCAAGCTTCATTTCACATCTGTGCATTCCCCAGCAACAGCTATAAAACTTAGGCCCACATTTAAGAAAGGTATATAATGCAGCGCCACTTTTCTTGTGCCCCTTAGTGCCCCCAAACGCCACCATGTGTGCGATGTATTAAACATACGGCGCGCCATGAGGCGCAATACCATCAACATTTTTGACGCTATTGTTATACATTGCAGTATTAGGGGAACGTCCCCCGAGCATACATTATGCCTGGCACAGGCATACAGTAATGTGGAGCAAGAGATTGCAAAGTGGCGCAATGCATGCATTGCGCAATTTCATAAATCTGGAGAGGCGAATTTGGCCTCGGTGAGCCACATTAGCATAAAAAAAAATGATGCTAATGTGGTGCAAGGAGGCACTTGGCCCTCTTAGAGCCTTAGAGAACTGCAATGACAGACCTCTGCCATCTGAGGGCCTGGCTGGATAGCTTGGATGGAGAGGTTTTGCACTTGCCCTCTCAGAGCCAGATCACCACTAAAGATAAGGATCTACATTCCAGGGCCTTATGGCAGACGGGACTGAAATTTAGGGAACACATTTGTGGTTCCAAGGGGACCTCTTTGACACCCCAAACTTCAAAAGACCACTCCTGTATAAGTAGGGTAGACACACTTCAGCAATTCAGAGATACACTTGTAGGAATACAAGACGGAGTCCCCATACTGTGTGGTGCACACTGCCAGAGGAATTTGTTGTGCACAGGAGTATCTACTGTCCTGGGAAGGAATTGTGCACCCTTCCTGTATCGTGACAGGCCTGGGCACACCACCTGCTGCAGTGTGACACTCTGAAGTGTGCTCTCCAAGGGCTCGTTCTGCAAGGAGGTCACAGGGACATCAAAGGCCTCCTGCAAAAGACCTATACCATCTGCTGTGTTATCTGGAGAGTGGTGCCCTCCAATGCATCAAAGTTGTCTGCTGGATTCCACCTGGTAGCATTGGTGTTAGTGTTGATCTAAGTATTGGACCTGGAGACCGGATTGGCCTGTTGCAGAGCCGGCAAAATACAGCCTGCATTCAAGAAGTGCGGTCCTTCATCATGGGACCATGTCGCTCATAAGCTTTTGGTTGGTAGTGAACGGATTACTGGTTCCGGGACCCTGGGTGGCCCATTGTTGTTGAGTGTGCCGCATTTCTCTCTTGTAACCACAGACTGCACGCTCATTGCATGCAGTGTCTGTGTCACTGGTTGTGACCCTCGGAGTTGGGAACGTACCTAGAGCAATGCTGCATTCTACCTTGTGCAGTGCCAATGAACTGGTGTCTATGTGTGTGATGGGATTTGTCTGTTGCGATTCAAGTTATCATGTACCAGACGTTGTGCTTCATTCCAGGGAGGTACGGAGAGGTGCCTGGTGTGACTCAAATCATTGCATACCAGGCAGGGTGTCTCATCCCGGGAGACGCTGCTGTGGCAACGTTTTGTGCAGCAGGATTGTCTGGTGCGACTCAAGTCATCGTGCACCAGAAGTTGTGCCTCACTCCAGGGACGCACAGCAGTGGTAACTTTTTGTGTGCTTCAGGATTGTCTGGTGTAACTCAAGTCATTGTGCGCCAGACATGGTGTCTCATTTTTGGGGTGGGCACTACATTGGAAACTTGTGTGCAAGCAGGATTGTGTGGTGTGACTCAAGTCATAGCGCAGAAGACGTTGGGCTTCACCCAAGAGAAGCCCTCCATGGAGCACTTTGTGATGGCGTTTGGAAATATCTGGTGCAACTCAGGTCATCGCACACCAGAACTTATGCCCATACCAGAAGGTGCACTTGGTAAACTCATCATGTGCAACAAGAACGCCTGGGACAATCTAAGTAATTGCGCCTCAGCTGTTTTACCTCCTGTCCTGGGAGGTGCAGGATAGGTAACTATTTGCGAAGTGGTGTGTCTGGCTTAGCTGGGCGCGGCAGTAAACAGTATGTCCCAAGGATACCCTCCCTCTGTGCTTTGCAGACTGGGGCCTGCACCGGAATGCCAGTGTGGAGACCCTTGAGTGAACTTCCCAAGTGAGCAGCAAAACCACCATTTGCTTACTGTTGCCTGTGCAGCCAATCTCTCCTTCTTCCCTCATACCTTTGCCCTGAGATCATGTTTAAGTGTAACCAGTGGCCATGAGCGGCCTAGAATGCGGGGAAAGGTTGTTGCATTTCTAACTCTGAGTGAGGGGGTCGAAATTGGTTAGAGAGTGGAGGTGGGCTTGGGTCCAATAGGTATCTGCAACACATTTATACCTCACCTGCCAGTTGTCAGAGCACTACATTAGGGTGCTGGAAGCAAGTGTGTGCAAGTGTGTGTAGATGAGCATAGCTGACATCCATGTGACTGCATAGTGGTGTGGAGTAAGGGTGTGGGAGCGGGTGTCTGGGGTTGATTTTACTGCACAGACGCATAGCCGTTCATGGTGTTTCCTATTGTGGTTGGCATTGATGTTTACTGGTGCGCCCTCGGCCGTGAAGCTATTTCAAAAGTACTACAGTTCTTTGGATGTATACATTGATGCTATTGTAGGGAACCAGAATACATCCTACAATGGTTTTAGACTGAATTGGGGTGAATGTTAGGGTGAATCTCCGGCTGCCAATGTGGTAGCACCGCATGTGGGTGCAGGGAGGGAAAGTATTTGTTTTATCATGTGTACATGCTGTTGATTTCATATTAAGACTGCTGGGCCTCAAATTATTAGTGATATTTTCGAATGTGATTTCCGCCCAGATTTACATGATGTAAATGCAGTGTTAATTCATGTGTGCTGGTAAATATAAACCTTATTTACATACACCTCATGTGAAGTCTTGTTTGTGACGCTTAGTGTACTTTGGTGTGGGTGTGCTGTGCTGATGCTTTACACATTGGCTCTGTGCTAAGCCTGACTGCATGGTGCCAGGCTACTGAAGGGTGAGTACAAGTTATAAAGTGAGTGTAATCACCCACCCCTGATGGGAGTGGTAGGTTCTGCCCGACTAGGGCCTCGCCTTAGCCAACCAGAACATACCCCTCCAACAATCTGTTTTTGGTGTCCTTCATATTGGATCTATATTCTGTTTTATGCTATCTAGATGAGTGTCGCTCACAAAGTACACTGCCCAAATGTAGGAGTAGAGGTTTGCAGGGATCAACTGACAAGGAAGAACTAGAACAGCACCCACCAACCTATAGGGAGTATTGTCATGCTATATCACACAAAGAAATTAAGCTAGATATGAAAAGACTGAAATAAAGGTAATTTGGGGTGTGTGTACTTTATTTAATATCCTTGGGGTAATTATTTGACAGGCAAGAGGGCTGAGTCTTAAGTGACAGAACCGTTAAAGCCACTCTGTAGCACTGGATTTGAATCTCTTGTGGCTACCTCGGTGGTGTTCCAACTGGTTATCATCAAAAATGCTTTATTTCTGTTTGCCTCCTACTCTTTCTCCACTAATCTGCCTTCATATTTCTTTTCCACTTTGGTCATATTTGTTTTTTTTCTGATGCCCAGTGTCTTGACTCTGTGTTTTCCTCTTTTTCCTTCTCCATTACCTTTACTTCCTCTTGCTGACTTGTTCTGTTATCTCTTTTTTTCTCTGCCTATGTGCTCTACTTTTCTTTCCCTATTTTCATGTATCCTTGCTTTCTTTCATTCTTTTCCTTTCATTGCTTTTCCTCCTACTTTCTCTACTCCCTGTTTTTGCCCTCAGCTCTCCGGTCTTCCACTCTTTTCACTTTCCTCTATCTTTATCGTTCTGTCGATCTCTCCTTCACCTATCCCTGTCTTTTTTCTGTATGATTATCTCTTTTCTCTTTCCTTCAACTTCTTCCTACATGATCTCTTTCTCTTCTTTATTCTTTTAACATACCTTTTAACCCCTTTTTCTTGTTAATTTCTGTGTATTGGACTATGCTAAGGTTTAAAAGTGCAGTATCTAACCTGAACTTTTCAACATATAGGTTTAAAGTTACACCTATCAATCCTGCAACTCATCCCAATCTTTGACCCAACTAGAACATGCATTTCCTTTAGTTAAAACTGGTGGAACACCAGGGAAGATGCCCTAAAACTATGACATCAAGTCAAGCACAGGACAACTAACCACATGAGAAATACCATCCCTCCGTAACGTTTTTACCATGCAGAGCACTTTTTGGCCCTCATTCTGAGTTGGGGTGTGTTCCTGGTTCAACTAGATGAATTGACATGATATGTAGTGCAATCATACAACAGCCCCGGAAAACTGCTGAAATATTCAGGTGAGAAAATGTCCAAAATTGAGGAAACACTCGAAACTCAAAAATGTTTTTTTAATGTGTATACATACACCCATAAAACAGAATGCCCATCATAAAAGAAAAAGAACACACACAGCAATGTATATAAATATAAGTACACCTTCTGTTAACAAAAACGTGTGCAATCAGTTATAAATCTCACTATGAAAATGGTCCTGCTTTTAAATAAAATGTAGGCTGTGGCCAAGCTAAGATGTTTAAAATAGAGAGCATAAAGTGCAGAATTTTTAAACCTTGTTCCAAGAATCCATACATTTACAACCGTCTTTCATAGACCAGGTTACATATTTCATGCAGCCATTGATGGGGTTATTACAACTTTGGAGGAGGTGTTAATCCGTCCCAAAAGTGACGGTAAAGTGACGGATATACCACCAGCCGTATTACGAGTCCAGTATATCCTATGGAACTCGTAATACAACTGGTGGTATATCCGTCACTTTACCGTCACTTTTGGGACGGATTAACACCTCCTCCAAAGTTGTAATAACCCCCTGAGTCTGAATTATCAGACTTAAAAATAAGAATACCTGACCGAGGGCCCGATTTAGATCACGGTGGCGGAGATTACTGGATCATAAACGTTCCCATAATATCCTATGAAAATCTTAATACAGCGGACGGGATATCCGTCACGTTTGTGACGGAGTAATCCCTCCGCCAGTATCTAAATTAGACCCTGAGGGGGTCATTCTGACTCCCGCCGGCCGCGGTAACTGCGGTGCCGGCGGGAGCCGCCAGAATACCGCTGCGCAGTCAGAAGACCGCCGCGGTTATTCTGTGTTTCCCGCTGGGCTGGCGGGCGACCGCCAGAAGGCCGCCCGCCAGCCCAGCGGGAAACCCCTTCCCACGAGGAAGCCGGCTCCGAATGGAGCCGGCGGAGTGGGAAGGGTGCGACGGGTGCAGTAGCACCCGTCGCGATTTTCAGTGTCTGCATGGCAGACACTGAAAATCTTTGTGGGGCCCTCTTACGGGGGCCCCTGCAGTGCCCATGCCATTGGCATGGGCACTGCAGGGACCCCCAGGGGCCCCACGACACCCCTCACCGCCATCCTGTTTCTGGCGGTCAATACCGCCAGGAACAGGATGGCGGTGAGGAGGTCGGAATCCCCATGGCGGCGCAGCAAGCTGCGCTGCCATGGAGGATTCCACAGGGCAGCGGAAAACCGGCGGGAGACCGCCGGTTTTCCATCTCTGACCGCGGCCATACCGCTGCGGTCAGAATGCCCTTGGGAGCACCGCCAGCCTGTTGGCGGTGCTCCCGCGGTCCCCGGCCCTGGCGGTCCATGACCGCCAGGGTCAGAATGACCGCCTGAGTTCCTTATGCTCGTACACCTCAAATTCCTGAGGAGGAGAACATTCCACTTCAACCTAAAGTTACGATAAACAGACAAACCAACAGTAAATGAGTCTCAGTGTCATCAGTAAAATCACAATGTGGGCAACATTTAGTAAGTGACATTCTGGAGGACCAATATAGGTAAAAGTAGCCAAATGACAAATTACTAGCTTTAATTTCATACATATTCACATATACCTTGGCCATTTAGGGGTTGAATAGTTTTTAGACAATTTTCAAAGTTAGGAAAAGTTTTGAAAAGCCTCAATAGGCTTCTTTGTGGACAATAAGAACCCAGTGATATCTTTTACATCTGAGATTCAGTTGGAAAACATTTATAGAATAAGGATGTTCTCAATAATGAGAAAGATATACAATTTGAAAAGTGTGTCGAATGTAAGTAAACCATGGCACAATACTCACTTCCCTGATTCACAGAATCTCACAAACCTCAATTGTGCAAGGCTCTGAAATGGGGATCTGCGATAGGTAGACACAGTACAGAAACAGTGTTTTACTTTTACAACACAGATGCAGAATAACGTCCATATGTAATCCATCGGATATGCTGCATTGTAAAAAATACTGGGGTATATTGCATCTAATTGGAAGGAATCTATGCGATATTGTTGTGTATAATTAGATTGTAAATAGCAGCCATGGGTCCCATTGAAAACTTCCGTTACATTTTTAGGTTAAAACAGGAGTACAGAAGGTATGTTAGAAATACTCATAGAATTAACGGACACCCTTGTTAAATCAGACATGTAAGAAATACTTTAGAATTACTCGATATGTTTATTAAATCAGAGTAATGCACTTTAAAACAGGTGCAAGAATAGCACTTTATGTAAATTAATTGTTTGAAAAGGAAAAGCCTCCATTCATCTCATCAGGTGTCATTGTTTAAAAGTAAGGAAGACTCGGTAAATAACTTCCTCAGATTTCTTTGAAAGAAAATATTTGAAAAATCTACCCTTGTGTATAATGAATGTTGCATCTTTTGGATCTGGGGAACTGAGTACACTAAGGGGGTGATTCTAACCCTGGCGGTCGGTGTTAAAGCGGCGGCCAACCCGCCAACAGGCTGACGGTAAAAAATATGGGATTCTGACCCTGGCGGGAACCGCCAACACAGACAGCCACCTTAACACTCCGACCGCCACGGCGGTACAAACAAACAGCGCAGCGGTCACCGCCAACAGACAGGCGGCAGACAATGTACCGCCCACACTATTCCAACTCACCAATCCGCCACCTTTTCCGGGGCGGGAGCACCGCCGATAAAAACACGGCGGAAGCAGACTACGGACGGGAAAACGCTCACCACTACGCACTCCAGGAGGAAGGAGGACAGCATGGAACCCGAATTAAACATCCTACCTGCTCATCTACCACGAGTACGAAGTCCGGCGCAGACGACAACGGTGAGTACTGCACCTACGACACACGGGAGGGGGAGGACGAAAGGTTACAGCCACACACATATGCGACCCCCCCCCCCCCAACTACGTACTCACCAATGCAGCGCACCAAGTCACAGTGACACCACCCAAACACCCCTGAAAAATGCTAGGATATAATCATATTTGGAATAAATATTTATGTACCAAAAAGCTCCAGAAAATTAGCGTACAACCATGAAAGATATCCACAACAAAACTAATTACACACACATCAGTGTATAACTGAAGTACCAAGTCCTGCACAACCTACGATTTCAGCATGTCCGTGGGCCAAAGTCTTGCGAAACAAGGGCAAAGCCCACACAGGAGACCTGAGTCCTTTGGAGAGAACACTGCAGGGGCATCAGATGTAAAAACTACAGGCACCTCAGGGGGAAGGGAAGGGGGGGGCACCACAGCCACATGAGTCCACGACGCCAGATCCACGAGGAGCCACCATGCCCACTGGACCATCCTGGGGAGTGCAAAGCCACAGTCTCCCAATGTCTCTACAGTGGGTGGGCTGCCCACTGGGCCATCCTGGGGAGTGCAAAGCCACAGTCTCTCAATGTCTCTACAGTGGGTGGGCTGCCCACTGGGCCATCCTGGGGAGTGCAAAGCCACAGTCCATCAGGTGGATGACAGTCTCCACTGGTCAAGGAGGAGGCATGGTGGGCACAGTGAACCATAAATGGTGCTTGCGACGGCGGTGCCCAGCGGAGCGGTGCTTGAGAGGAAGGGCCCAGCGGAGTGGTGCTTGAGAAGAAGGGCCCAGCGGAGCGGTGCTTGAGAGGAAGGGCCCAGCGGAGCGGTGCTTGAGAAGAAGGGCCCAGCGGAGCGGTGCTTGAGAGGAAGGGCCCAGCGGAGCGGTGCTTGAGAGGAAGGGCCCAGCGGAGCGGTGCCTGAGAAGAAGGGCCCAGCGGAGCGGTGCTTGAGAGGAAGGGCCCAGCGGAGCGGTGCTTGAGAAGAAGGGCCCAGCGGAGCGGTGCTTGAGAGGAAGGGCCCAGCGGAGCGGTGCTTGAGACGGCGGGGCCCAGCGGAGCGGTGCTTGAGACGGCGGGGCCCAGCGGAGCGGTGCTTGAGACGGCGGGGCCCAGCGGAGCGGTGCTCGAGAGGAAGGGCCCAGCGGAGCGGTGCTTGAGACGGCGGGGCCCTGTTCAGCGGTGCTCTTCTGCACCGCGGGCCCTGTTCAGCGGTGCTCTTCTGCACCGCGGGCCCTGTTCAGCGGTGCTCTTCTCCACCGCGGGCCCTGTTCAGCGGTGCCTATCTCCACGGCGGGGCCCTGTTCAGCGGTGCTCTTCTCCACCGCGGGCCCTGTTCAGCGGTGCCTATCTCCACGGCGGGGCCCTGTTCAGCGGTGCTCTTCTGCACCGCGGGCCCTGTTCAGCGGTGCTCTTCTCCACCGCGGGCCCTGTTCAGCGGTGCTCTTCTCCACGGCGGGCCCTGTTCAGCGGTGCTCTTCTGCACCGCGGGCCCTGTTCAGCGGTGCTCTTCTCCACCGCGGGCCCTGTTCAGCGGTGCCTATCTCCACGGCGGGGCCCTGTTCAGCGGTGCTCTTCTCCACGGCGGGCCCTGTTCAGCGGTGCTCTTCTGCACCGCGGGCCCTGTTCAGCGGTGCTCTTCTGCACCGCGGGCCCTGTTCAGCGGTGCTCTTCTCCACCGCGGGCCCTGTTCAGCGGTGCCTATCTCTACGGCGGGGCCCTGTTCAGCGGTGCTCTTCTCCACCGCGGGCCCTGTTCAGCGGTGCTCATCTAGCAGGTCAAGGGAGCCAGACCTGGCCTCGACTCCCTGCTCAGTCGCCCTCGGACCGTGACGTTTCTGGACCCTTCGGGGACGGACTCCTGGCCTCCTTAGTGTCCTCCTTCCCAGCTGGGATGTGGCATGTGGGGTCCACCTTCTCCGCGCTCCTGCTGCCCTTCCGCTCCTTTGATGGGGCTCTCGGGCCCTTGCCTCCCCCAGATGGTGTGGGTGGTGAAGTGGCCGCACATTGCTCCTTTGGGGCAGCCCTGTCGGTCCTCGCACGGCGGTCCTTGGTTTGGCGGGTCCTCTTGCCGGGGGGGGGCTGGACGTGTCCTTGCTGCAGCTCGATGTGTCACTGCTGGCAAAGGGTGGGCTCCAGAACCCAGGCACAACAGTGACACCCGAAGCTGGGCTGGTGGTGGCTGCGGTGCTCTTGGGACTCCTTGAAGATGGATGGGGGAGGTCATCGGGGGGAAAGAGGTTAAGGTTAGCCAGGAAAAGTTTTTTAGGGCCAAGGTAAAGGGTAGGAGGAGTGGAGATGGAAGAGGAGGTAGAGGAGGTGGTTGTAGGAGAGTCAGGTGTGCTGTCATTGGGTGAAGGTGCTGGTGCTGTAGGCTGTCTTGAGGTGGATGGCTGTTGGGTGGGTGGCTGCCTGCGTTTGTGTGTCTTGGAAGAGGGGGTGACAGACACAGTGGGAGAGGACACAGGGGACGTGTACATGGCAGTGGGGGTGGTGACTGCACGAGTGTGGACTGTACTGGAGGGTGAGGTGGTGATGGAAGCACTGGCTGATGTTGGGGTGCATGCAGGTGTGAGTGTAGACGTCACAGGGAGGGAGGAGGGAGACGAGGAGGAGGGGGACACAGGGGTGGCAGTGGCTGTTGGCATGTCTGCATCTGGGTGTTGCTCGGGTGAGTGTTTGCGGGATCTGTGGTGCTTGTGTTTGGATGAGCTGCTCTTGGGTGTTGAGGTGTGTGCAGGCTGGTCTGATGGTGTGGATGGGATAGGCTGAGGAACAGGAGACAGAGACAGGCTGGAGGCAGTCAGAAGAGGGAGGCTGGAAACAGGGACAATGGCTGCCGTCAGTGCTGAGGCCAGAGCAGTGAACGCTCGTTGATGGGCAGCCTGACCCGAATGAATGCCCTCCAGGTACGCATTGCTCTGTTGCACCTCCCTTTGCACACCCTGGATGGCATTCAAAAGGGTCGTCTGCCCAACAATGAGCGTCCTTACCAGGTCAATGAGCTCCGCACTGAGGGCAGCAGGGGCAACAGGGGCAGGGGCTGAGGTGCCTGGGGCGAAGGAGACGCGCGCCTTCCTGGGCGAACCGGCACGGAGCGAAGGCTGAGGGGCTGCTGGGAGGGCGGGGCTGGTGCGCTGGGTGGCGGCTGTACCTGTAGAGGCGGGGGGCACGGATGTTGCCGCCACCCCTAGGGAGCTCCCATCCGAGGACGTGTCGCTTTCGCTGCTCTCACCAGCGGTCCCCGTCGTGGTGCTCCCCTCGCCCTCCGGATCACTGGTGCCCTCGGTGTCTGTTCTGGGCCCACCGGGGCCTTGTGTCCTGCAGCTCCCTCGTGCTCCGATGTCATATCTCCTCCGCCTGATGATGCTAATGCACACATGCACAAGAAGATGAAGAGAAAGGGTGGGGGGAGAAAAAAGAAGACCAGGTTGAGTGCATGCAATGTCAACACCGTTGGCGGAGAGGACAGACACAGGTGCCTAATGCACTAAGCCGCGCATTCGGGGTACACTACTCAGTACTACTGACTAGGACAACAGGCCAAGAGACGTCAAACGCGCACATGGGAGATGCTGGACCTTCAATGGCTGTACTTGTCACCCTACAGAGGTGGGGGCCGGGGGCACAGGGCCATGCCTAAGGGAGAGGACTACACTACAGAAAGCGCCCTGGCCTAATGTCACCCACAGCCCTCCTCCCCCACCCAGACGCCTCCACTGCGCAGAAAGATAGGAGAATGTGCTGATACTCACCCCCTTGTGTCTGCTGTGATGTCTTAAAGCGCCCATCCAATTCAGGGTAGGCCACCGCCAGGATCCGGGACATCAGGGGGGTCATGGTGCGACTGGCACCCCTCCTAGGTTGGGAGGCCATCCCCAGCAGTGTTTCTGCGGTCTTCCTTGTCCCGCGGCGGATGTCCTCCCACCTCTTGCGGCAGTGGGTGCCCCGTCTGTTGTGGACCCCCAAGGTCCGGACTTCCTTGGCGATGGCACGCCAAATGTCGATCTTCTGATGGGCGCTGACCTATTAGACATGTACAGGGTGGAAAGGAGGAACTCATCAATGACCTGCATGTTAGATGTAATTGCCCCCCCCACCCACTTTGCCATATGGCACATGCTCTCATCTGTCGGGCGTTGCACTCCTCATTTGCCCCCCACCCCACCAACTTACATCCACCCCAATCCACACAGGCATAGCCCATTCCATTAGCACCCGGTGTACTCACTTGTTGGTCTGGAGGACCGTAGAGTAGCGCATACTGGGGGAGGACCCCATCCACGAGCTTGTCCAACTCTTCAGACGTGAAGGCAGGGGCCCTTTCCCCAGGCGCAGCAGCCATTGTATCTTCCAGACCGAGGTCACAGCAGCACTTGCAGTATAGGTCCTCTCCTGTGGATGATCAGGTCTCGAGTGATTAAGCAGATAGAAAATGGCGGTCACGTCCGCGGCGGTGCGTCCCGCGGCGGTGCGTACCGCGACCGCCGGCGCACTTCGTTATTGGCTGCTGAAACCCATAGGCTTCAATGTTAACCAATGCGGTTTTGCGCCGCGGTCTGCGACCGCCTACCGCCACGGTGTGCCCCGCCAGCGCATTGACCTCACATCCCATTGTCCCACTTCACAGGTCAGGCAGCCGCCATTTCAAGGGCCCACATGGCTTAATTTTGACTGCGACACACAGGCCTAGGCCTTGCATTGCCACACATACACGCCTTTCAACCCATTGCCATTCTTTAACTGTGCAAGCTGTCTGTACGTACCTGTGTTTTGGCTGACTCTGTGCTCCATGTTGTCCTTCCTAGGCACCGTCCGCTGGGACTTGCGATGAGAAGGAGGAA
This sequence comes from Pleurodeles waltl, assembly GCF_031143425.1. Taxonomy (NCBI): domain Eukaryota; kingdom Metazoa; phylum Chordata; class Amphibia; order Caudata; family Salamandridae; genus Pleurodeles; species Pleurodeles waltl. Next base: position 404,061,762 of record NC_090450.1, on the reverse strand, counting down.
TCCTCGCGTGTACCGACCGCTGGTGGACCTGTCGACAATGGAAGAACGCCATATAATACTTCGATACAGACTTGACCGTGCCACTATCCATGAACTGTGTGCCCAGCTGGAGCCAGCCCTGATGTCCCCCATCCGCCAACCCACAGGGATTCCCCCTCTGGTGCAGGTTTTGTCAGTCCTCCATTTTTTGGCCAGTGGGTCATTCCAGACCACAGTGGCCATGTCATCTGGAATGTCTCAGCCTATGTTTTCTAAGATTTTGAGCAGAGTGTTGTCTGCCCTGATGAAACTCATGCAGAGCTACATCATTTTCCCCGAGGAGGGTGACTTGCCTACAGTGAAGGGTGATTTCTATGCCCTTGGACACATCCCCAACATCATTGGTGCCATTGATGGGACCCATGTGGCTTTGGTACCCCCAAAAGACGATGAGCAGGTGTTCCGAAACAGAAAAAATTATCATTCGATGAATGTCCAGGTGGTCTGTTTGGCTGACCAGTACATCTCCCATGTAAATGCCAAGTTCCCAGGGTCAGTGCATGACGCGTATGTGATGCGAAATAGCAGCATCCCCTATGTGATGGAGCAGCTACAGAGACAACGTGTGTGGCTAATAGGTGACTCTGGTTACCCCAACCTGCCGTGGCTACTGACCCCAGTAAGGAATCCCCGGACAAGGGCAGAGGAACGCTACAATGAGGCCCATGGGCGTACTAGGAGGGTGATTGAGCGAACCTTTGGACTCCTGAAGGCCAGGTTTAGGTGCCTGCATATGACTGGTGGATCCCTAATGTACTCACCAAAGAAGGTGTGCCATATCATCGTGGCCTGCTGTATGCTTCACAACCTGGCTTTGCGACGCCAGGTGCCTTTCCTGCAGGAGGATGGTCCAGATGGTGGTGTTGTGGAAGCCGTGGAGCCTGTGGAGAGTGAAGAGGAGGAAGACTCAGAGGACGACACAGACAATAGGGATAGAGTGATACAACAGTATTTCCAGTGACACCCAGGTAAGATTCACCCACGCCATTTCCCAATTGCTTCTAGCCTCCTGCATCTGTACTTTCTGTAGTTCCCCACAGATGTTTTTCAGTAATTTTTGCCTTTCCCTTCCCTTCTCAGTGCTGTCTGACTCAGTACCTGACTTCTGCTTGGTTCGCTCATGAAATACAGCGTATTGACATTGGTATGTTGTCATGACTAATTGACAGAACAGAAATTGAACAGTGATATGTAATACATTTGTTAATAAGACAGCATGACTCAAAACAGATTATTGTGCAAAATGTGATTTATTTACAGTGCTAGATATCGGTACATGTGATTCTAAGGGTGATGGGTGGGGGTGGAGGAATATCCATGGCAGAGTCCAGTTCTCAGTCTCACAGGTGCATTGTTCTTTTGCCTGGGGAAGGATGGAGCATAGGCAGTTCATGGTTGGACAGGGTGGCAATGTGGGACAGTGGGAAGAGTTCAGGGGGTATGTCCTGCTGGCGGGGGTCTTGACATCCTACTCTGTCTTTTTCTTTGGTCTCAGGCTCCTCTTACGGGGTGGTTGTTCTTCAGCAGGAGGTGGGGTTCTGGGGGGCTGTCGAGGTGTTGGGACCTCCTGTCCACTAGCGCCGGCGGAGGTGGTAGGCTGTTCCTGGTCCGGCCTAGTGACAGGGGCCCTGTGTGGTGCACCATGGTCCCGCAACGCGTCCTCTATCCTGTGGAGGGCCAGGACGATGGTCCCTATTGCGGTCCCGATGATTCTCAGCTCCTCCCTGAACCCCATGTAGCGTTCTTCCTGCTGTGCCTGGACCTCAGTGAACCTGGCCAGTACCGTCGCCATCGTTTCTTGGGAGTGGTGGTAGGCTGCCATGATGGTGGTGAGGGCCTCTTGGAGAGTGGGTTCCCTGGGCCTCTCCTCCCCCCCCTGTCGCACAGCAGCCCTCCGAGCTGCCCGGTTTCCCCCGGCCTCTGTCCCCTGGCCGGTGTGCCCGCTCCCACTGCCCCCAGGTCCCTGTTGTTGTTGGGGTGTTGGGTTAGCCTGGGTGCCCTGTAGTGGCAGACACACCGCTGATTGAGCTGTCCTAGAGACAGAGGCATGGGCCCGCTGGGTGGGAGCTGTGCTGGTGTCGGCAGAGGGGGTCGGGTCTGGTGTGGCCTGTAGCTGCCTGAGGGGAACCGACTGCCCAGAGGTCCCCGATGGTCCGGGCTGATCATCAGGTTCACTGTCGACAGAGCTGCTATCCTCAGTGTGGGCCTGTTCCGGTGGTGGGATGGACAGTTCTGGACCCTCCTGGCTGGTGTGTTGTCGTTCGGGTCCTGCATGGGGTAAGAGAGTTTGGTTATTGTTTCTGTGTGTGCAATAGCGTGCCCTTGTTCCCCAGTGCAGGCATTCCCTTGAGGGAGGTGTTGTGAGGGTATTTAGTGGGGGGGAGGGGTTGGTGCAGTGGTCATGCATAGGTGATGGGTGCCCATGATTTGTGTTATCATGCAGGAGTTGGTGTTGGGATGGGTGGGTTGTGCTGGTGAGACATTGTCAGGGAGGATATGTGCTGGGGGGTTGGGGGTGAGGGTGGGGGTGTGGGTTGGCATGCTGGTGGGGTGGGGGGGATATAGTAGTTGAGATGGGACTTACCAGAGTCCATTCCTCCGGCTACTCCAGCGAGGCCCTGAGGATGCAGGATGTTCAAGACCTCTTGCTCCCACGATGTAAATTCGGGAGGGGTGGGTGGGGGTCCGCCGCCAGTCTTCTGGACCGCGATGTTGTGCCTGGAGACCATCGATCGGACCTTCCCCCGTAGGTCGTTCCATCTTTTGCGGATGTCCTCCCTATTCCTGGGATGCTGTCCCACCGCATTGACCCTGTCCACGATCCGCTGCCATAGCTCCGCCTTCCTGGCTATACTGGTGTGCTGCACCTGCGAGCCGAAGAGCTGGGGTTCCACTCTTAGGATTTCCTCCACCATGACCCGGAGTTCTTGGTCCGAAAAGCGTGGGTGCCTTTGGGGTGCCATGGGGTGGTGTGGGTGAGGTGTGGGGTGGTGTATGTGATAAGGAGTATGTTGGTGTGTGGTCCTTTGTGCTACTATGTGGTGTGTGTGATGGTGTAGTGTGCCTCAGTGTGTCTTGCTAGGGATTGTCTGCTGTGTCTCTCTCTCCTTCTCTCAGTAATTATGGTCGCAGGGGTTTGTGGGTGATGTGGGTGTGTGTTTTATAGTTGGTTGATTGTGTGGGAGTGGTGTGTGTATGTGTATCAGGTGTGTGTATTTCAAATTGTCCAATGTGGCTGTGTTTTGGTGATGTGTGTGTATTCTGACCGCGGCGGTGTGTAGCGCCAATGGAATACCGCGTTTGAATGACCGCCGTGTGGATTCGTGGGTCGTAATGGCATGGGCGTATTTCTGTTGGCGTGACGGTGGAGGTTTGGTCATCTCCAGTTTATCGCTGCCCGCCGATGTGGCGGGCTGCAGTGGAGGACGGATTTTTGGAGGTTTGGCCGTTGTGGGTCAGAATGACCGTGGCGGTTGACCGCGGCCGCGGCGGTGTTATGGCGGTTTTATGACCGGCGGTAAGGGCATTTTACCGCCGAGGTCAGAATCACCCCCTAAGGTTGGACAAGTGGAAAGGGGTAAAAAAGAATAGGAAGATTTCCGAACCACAGGAGGTCATGCCTGAGAATAGTTAAATAATTGCGTTTTATTGATAAATACTGTGAAGAACTGTCCAGCACACAGATGCTCATGACAGTTTAGAGATATTTGGGATACCCATCAAATAGGGTGCTTTTGAGAATTTTGAAAATGGAATTGTTAAAATTTTTCCCATGTCTGTTTTTGCACACTGCACAGTACAACAAGGCTGGACAAGTGGAAAGGGAAAAGAAGGGATAGGAAGACGCCCCGGCCAGTTGAGATCATTTTTTAGCACAGTTACATATTTGCACTTTATTGAAAAATACTGTGAAAAACTGTCCAGCACACAGATGGACATGACACTTTAGAGATATATGGTAGATCCATCAAATAGGATGCTTCAATAATTTCCAATGTCAGAGTGAAAAGTGAAAATCGGAATTAAGGTCAGATGACTATGTTATTACTGCTTCTCCAATCCCTGTGTCACCTGTAATTCTAGGAGCAGCAACACCACATTGGTAAAAGGAATTAAAACTGTTATATTTGCAGAAAACCTTGACGAAATTTAGACTGGTGCCGATGTTCACTAACATCCAGGTTCAGCATCTCTACAAGATAGGTTAGACAGAAGCCTCAAAGCACCACTGAGGGCTGGCTCAAAATTACAGGCCTAAAAATTTCCCTTTTTAGGAGTATGACGAGAACTCCTGCTTCCAAATTTCTATTCTCTCTGGTGTGCTGAAATCCAGCAGGGACCCTAATTTCCTGTGTGCAGGAATCTGAAGGAAAAAGAAAGGAGGGGGTATTTCCAAATAATGAATCTGCTATTAAAGATTCAGATTTATACCATCCAAGCTTCCATGGCCGCCAAGACAGCTGCAGAAAACTTCAATTGTTTGTATGATTCAATGACTTTTTGGGAACACAACCAATTACGGGGCATACACCTGGTGATGCATAATTTTGGTTGCACTATCCTGCGCCACAAAAGGGCAATAATAATGTAATCATTTAAAAGGAACAGAAGTCCCTTAACAAGAAAATGCAACTACTGGTTGTACATAGAAATACAATGAAATATATATACATCATTTCCAAATGGATTGACTTTTATTGGTCTATATAAAGCATATTAAAAAGTGGGAAAACAAACAAACCGAAAACAAAAATGGATTTGTCAAGCTCTGGCAGGTTGTAATAACAAAATATCACATAGGCCCTCATTACATTGGCGGTAAATCCCACTTACCGCCACGCTGACTGCCTCCAACTTACTGGCACGGCGACGGATATCCGTTCACCATATTATGACACACACACACACCAATCCGTCACTATTCAGCCACATACACAATTCCGCCACACCAAAGGTCAGTGATAAACTGGCAGGATCAAAACCCACACCATTACGCCAAAAACACAACGCCCATCACATTGTGACCCACAAATCACCAAGGCGGACATTCAATGGTGGTAAACCACTGGCGGTACATACCGCCGTGCTCAAAATGGACACCCACAAACAAAACAACACAACATTGACCAACTTAAACAACACACACCAGACACCCATACACACACCACATCCACACACCCACACCACTATAAAACACACACACACACATTACCCACAATCCTTTATGACTACAAACTACTGGCACGAGACAGACACCAAGACCACAGACAAAACCAGAGTCACACACTACTTACACCTATACACCACCCACGCACCCCACATCACACACGCCAACACATTACCCTACACACCCTCACCTACACACCTCACACAACACCCATGGCACCACAAAGGCACCCCCAATTCACAGAGGAGGAGCTAAGGATCATGGTGGAGGGAATAATCAGGGTAGAGATACAGCTGTGTGGAGCACAGGTGCAGCAGATATCGATAGCTAAGAAGATGGAGCTATGGCAGAGAATCGTGGACAGGGTCAATGCCGTGGGACAACACCCTAGGACAAGGGACGACATTAGGAAGAGGTGGAACACCAACTCTCTATCCAGAGGACCGGCGATGGACCCCCACCTCCTCCCCCACAACTAACAGCATGGGAGGAGCAAGCCTTGGCAATCCTGCATCCTGAGGGCCTGACTAGAGTATTAGGAGGACTGGACTCTGGTAAGTCAACTCTTTACTACTATCAACCCCCTACCTGCATGCCATCACATACCTCTACCCTCACTCCTATCACTGCACCACGTCCCACACACCCCACCATCACATCTCACTCATCCCAATGCCAGGCCCTGCATGCCATACCAATTAATGGACACCACTCACAGCCCTGCATGGCCTCCTATCACTAAAGCATGCACACTAGAGAGAATCAGCTATCCCACCTCATACCAACTTACGCAAGTGAAAGCTGCCAGGGCAAATACAACCAAAGAAGGCAAGCCACGGATGCACAATATGTCTGACACAGAAACAATAACACATCATTTACATCCCCACAGGTACCCCAGCCAATGTCACCAGAGAGGAGGTGCCAGCAATATCCAGTCCCCCAAAAGAAGAGGCCTACAGTGATGATAGCAACTCTGGTCTTAAGGATCTGGATGGCCAACCTGGCCCATCAGGGACCTCTGGACAGTTGGTTGCCCAGGTTAACCACTACAGAGCCTCCCCCATCAGGAAACACCACCACAGCACCCACCCAGTGTACTAACACCACTGTCCCCAACACACGTCAATCAGCAGTGTGTCCACCTCTACAGGGACCCCAGGCCACACCTCGCACACAAGACAATCTGGGACCTGGGGTCAGTGCAGTGGGCACATGATTCAGGGGACAGAGGCACAGACCAACAGGGACACTGGAAGGACTGCTGTGTGCCAGGGGGAGGACAGGCCCAGGGAACCGACTCTCCAGGAGGCACTTGCAGAGATCCTGGGAGTATATCAACATTCCCAGTAAACGATGGGCCAGATCCTGGACAATGTGCAGGAGAACAGGCGGCTGCAGGAGGGACAGTACCAGGGGATCAGGGAGGACTTGCAGGCCGTTAACACCATCCTGGTCTCCATAGCAGGGGTGCTGGCAGACATGGCCAATATTATGAGGGAGGCAGTCACATAACAGCGGGCCCCTGCCACTAGCCAGACATCTGAACAGCCTTCCACCTCCACTTCTGCTAGTGGACAGGATGCCCCACCACAGGACCAACAGGCCACCAGCACCCCTCCCACTGCAGGAGATGAACCACCCCACAAACGTACCCTGTGATCCAGACAGAAGCCAGAAACACTTTCCATGACCCGCCAGGAAATTAGACTCTCCTTTGTCACCCTTGTGTCCCACTCTGTCACCCTGTCCACCTTAAACTGCCATTGCTCCCCTTCCTATGTCCCCTTGGACAATGCACCTGTGCTATAGACTGTAACAATACCCTGGACATTCCTCCATCATCACCCCATCCCATTGGACTTGCCCCTGAATATTTTAGCACTTCAATAAACACCATTGGGAAAAAAAGATGTTTGGAGTATGTCAGAATTTTTCAAGTATGTATTCATTTAACCAGGTACAACATTGCAATTCAACTGTACAGATAATGAGCATAGGTTAATGACCTGTAGCTGGCTGCAGTGATTATACCAGGAGCATATGTGAGGTCACCATCATCTGTAAGATGAATTGCCAAAGGGTCCAGTGAGTGGGAATAGAAGTGGAAAATAACAGCATGCCAGTGCCACAGAAATTCCTAGAAATGTCAGTGAAATGTGAAGTAACCCTGTCTTACCTGTGTGTCATTGGAAGTATTGTCTGATGACTGATGTTCTGCTGTCCTCATCTTCATACTCTGTCTCCTCATCCTTACTGTCCACAGGGTCCACTACTGCCACACGGGCATCTCCAGCCTCCTCCTCCTGCAGAAAATGCACATGGCATCTCAGGACAAGGTTGTGCAACGTGCAGCATGCCACTATTATCTGGCAGACCTTCTTGGGTGGGTAGCACAGCAGGAATCCACCTGTTAGATGGAGGCACCTGAACCTGGCCTTCAGGAGCCCAAAGGTCCTTTCTATAATCCTTCTGGTTCGCCCATGTGCCTCATTATAACGTTCTTCTGCCCTTGTCCTGGCATTCCTCACAGGAGTCAGCAGCCATGATAGGTTGGGGTAACCAGTGTCACCTGCAATATTGAGGGACAACATTTAGCCACAAACTATCCCATATGGCCCACACCATACCCTTACACCAACATATACTGGGTGGGGACGAGGGCTCACCTATTAGCCACACCCTGTGCCTCTTTAGTTGGCCCATCACATTTGGGATGTTGCTATTCCTCAGGACAAAGGCATAATGCACCGACCCAGGATACTTAGCACTGACGTGGAAGATATACTGGTCCGCCAAGCACACCATCTGTACATTCATAGAGTGGAAACTCTTACGATTCCTGAACACCTGTTCATTTTGGCTGGGAGGACAAATGCAATATGTATTCCATCAATCGCCCCAATTATGTTGGGGATATGTCCCATTGCATAGAACTCTGCCTTCACTGTGGCCAAATCTTCAACCTGGGGAAATACAATGTAGCTGCACATGTGTTTAATCAGGGCAGACAACACTCGGGTCAGCACGTTTGAGAACATTGGCTGTGCCATTCCTGCTGCCAAGCCCACTGTTACTTGGAAAGAACCAGTTGCCAGGAAATGGAGCACTGATATAATTTGCACAAGATGGGGGATCCCAGTGGGGTGACAGATAGCAGATATCAGGTCAGGCTCCAATTAGGCACACAGCTCTGTGATTGTGGCCCAGGCAGGTCTATAGGTGAGGATGATGTGCCTGTCATCCATTGTTGCCAAGTCCACCAGGGGTCTGTACACAGGGGTATGTCTCCATCTGCTATTAATCCGCAGCGGTAGCAATCTATAGCGCAAAAGAGTGAGGAGCCGGTCACAAATTGAACAATGGGGCTACAACAGAACTTTGCATGCTGTGAATTTGTAATGGGTAAGTGTGAATTATTCAGTATGTCCAAATTTAACCAGTGATGCAGCAATTATCCAGGGCCTGCCCCCCTGAAATGGCATTTGCCTGTCCTGTGTGGAGGGACAGGTGGAAGTGAGGTAATTCTGCTGATGTTGTGTGCCATTGCGGGAGGCGGTCCGGAACCGCAGTGCAACTCCTCATTGGTTATAATTGAGCCCTATGGGTTACAGTGGCCAAAGGTGATCTTAGCCAGCGGTGACGGTATGCACTGCCACGGACATGACCGCCATTTTTTATCTGATTCCTCACTTGCTACAAGATCTTCCACAGGAAAGGACCTACGCTGCCTGTGCTGCTGTGAGCTGTGTGTGGAACCTACCATGGCCCAGGTGACTGGGGAAAGGGCCCCAACCTTCACTTCGGTGGAGTTGGAGAAACTGGTGAATGGGGTCCTACCCCAGTACTGACTGCTGTATGGGTCTCCAGACCAACAGGTGAGTACACTGTGGGCACGATGCATGTGGCATGAATGCATGGAGTGGTGTGGGAAGGCCTTGTGTAAGGGGGGTGAGTGGATGTCCTCTGGGCAGCGTATTGGTTGTGTGCTGGGCAATGTGTGTGCATATGGTGATGTGAAGGGGTATGGTGGGCTATAAGTGTAACAGGCAGGACTGTTTGACTAATACTACTTTCTGGTGTGTATTTCCTGTGCAGGTCAGTGCCCATCAAAAGAAGGGTATGTGGCCTGCCATCACCAAGGACGTGCAGACCCTGGGGGTCTACGGCAGGTGGAGCACCCACTGTCAGAGATGGTGGGAGGACCTGAGATGCTAGGTACGGAAGACCACGGAGGCCCAGCTGGGGATGGCCTCCCAACAAGGAAGGGGTGCCCGTCGAACCCTGACCCCCCTGATGGCCAGCATACTGTCGGTGGCCTATCCAGAGCTGGATGGGCGCTTGAGGGCATCACAGCAGCCACAAGGGGATGAGTACTGTGCCCATCATTACTACTTGCGCCTGGTGGGGTGGTATCCGGGTGGTGGATGTGTGTCAGTGGGTGCCCCTAGGCCAGGCCTGACATTGCAGCGTGGGCCCCCTGGTGGCTAGAGTTATGTAGGGATAATCCTGCTACCTAGCTCGTAAGCATCCACTACTGGTCAAGGCTGCATGGGTCCCAGGTGTGCTGGTGTGTGCCCCCAATGCCTTGGTGACTAGCAATATCACTGGTTCCTGTGTGTGAGGGTGCTGTGTATGCCAACTGTGGTGTTGGTGCAGCCATTGAAAAAGTGTATCCTTTGTCTCTTCCCCCACCTTATTGATTTGTCACCCTGTCCTTCTGTGCATTACCATCATCTGGCGGAGGAGCAGAGGCATCAGCTACGGAGGGGGCTGCATCCCACAGGACCCAGGAGGCAGAGTCCACCAACACTGAGGGCACCAGTGGCACGGAAGGCGAGGGGAGCACCACAGCAGAGACTGGATGGGACAGTTCTGACACAGATACCTCCTCCGATGGAAGCTCCCTGGTGGTGGCGGACACTTCTGTGACCACCCTAGCTACAGGTATAGCCGCCACCCCCGTACCAGCACTGCCCTCCCAGCAGCCCCTTACTGAGTTGCCCGTGCCCGCTCACTCAGGAGGGTGGGCATCCCCTTTGCCCCAGGCACCTCAGGCCCTCCCCCAGTGAGCACTGCTGTCCTGAGTGAGGAAGCTATGACCTCCTGAGATCCATCTCTGTAGGGCAGTCAACCATTGTGAATGCCATCCAGGGGCTGGCAGCCCAGATGCAACAGACTAATGCATTCATAGAGGGCATTCACACTGGCTTGGCGGCCCAACAGAGATCGATCCAGGCTCTGGCCTACTCTCTGGTGGCAGCCATTGTCCCAGTTTCCACCCTCCCCCCCTCCAACTTTCTCTTCTCAGTCCGATTCTCCTCAACCCCAACCTATCCCAATCACACAGGCAGACAAGCATGCACACAAAACAACACAGAAGAGTGGTACAGGCAAACACAAGCACCACACTTCATCCCACAGGCACTCACACAAATGCAGACATACCAACATCCACAATTTCCACTGTCTCCCCCCCCTCCTCTTCCACCTCCTCTTCCATTGGTTCTGTCTACACTCACACCTGCATGCACTACATCATCATCCACTACCAGCATCACCACCACACCAAGCAGAGCATACATCTCACTGGAAGACACCTCCACAACAGCCATGCACACGTCCCCTGCAACCTCTCCCACTGGGTCTGTCCCCCCTCCCAAGGTACACAAACGCAAGCACTCGGACACCCAACAGCCATCCACCACACAACAGCATACAGCCCATGCACCTGCACCCAAATCAGCAGACAGACACCTCCTACAGCCACTTCCTCTTCCTCCACTCCCAAACCTTCTCGGTCTTCCCGCCCCAATGTCCCTAAAAAACTTTTCCTATCCACCATTGACCTCTTCCCTTCCCCTCCCCCTGTCCTGCATGTCAGGCCAGGGAGGGAAGAACACAGCCAAGCACCTCAGCCTCCCAGTCCATGGGCCCAGTTGTCACCACACCCACTCGTGGTGGAAAAGAATCCAGGGCACATGTCCTGAGGGTGAAGGAGCCTCCACCAGGCAACCTCAAGGGAGAGGCTGTGGCAGCTACCAGAAAGAGCAATGAGCCTGCCCCAGCTGCTGCCAGGAAGACATAGGAGCCTGTCCCAGCTGCTGCCAGGAAGACAAAGGAGCCTTCCCCAGCTGCTGCTAGGAAGTTAAAGGAGCCTGTCCCAGCTGACAGAAAGACTAAGGAGCCTGCCCCAGCTGCCAGGGAAGAGCAAGGAGCCTGCGCCAGCAGGCAGGAAGAACAAGGGGCCTGGGCCAGGAACTATGACGGAGCCCCCACCACCAACCATGGTTGTGCAGCCGTCCGAGGTTGCAGGGGATGGGCAGGAGCCTCCCCCCACCAGCAGCACCATCACCAGTGAGCAGCCATCCGAGGCTGCAGGGGATGGGCAGGAGCCTCTGTAGGAGGCTGGCCTGGCTTGTAGTGGGTACCAGAGGTACTTACACCTTGTGCCAGGTCCAGTTATCCCTTATTAGTGTAGAAGGGGTGCTTCTAGCAGCTTAGGCTGATAGAAGGTAGCTATGGCAAAGCAGCTTAGGCTGAACTAGGAGACATATAAAGCTCCTACTATACCACTGGTGTCATATACACAATATCATAAGAAAACACAATACACAGATATACTAAAAATAAAGGTAATTTATTTTTATGACAATATGCCAAAAGTATCTCAGTGAGTACCCTCAGTATGAGGATGCCAAATATACACAAGATATATGTACACAATATGAAAATTATGCAGTAATAGCAAAAGGAAGTAATGCAAGCAGTGTAAAGTTACAATAGATTGCAATAGGAGCACATAGGTAGAGGAGCAATAGGAGCACATAGGTAGAGGGGCAACACAAACCATATACTGCAAAAGTGGAATGCGAACCACGAATGGACCCCAAACCTATGTGAGCTTGTAGAGGGTCGCTGGGACTGTAAGAAAACAGTGAGGGTTAGAAATATAGCCCACCCAAGACCCTGTAATGTAGGTGTAAAGTGCACCTACAACACCCAGAGAGCACAGAAGTCGTAATAGGGGGATTCTGCAAGGAAAACCAACACCAGCAATGCAACAACAGTGGATTTCCAGACCTGAGTACCTGTAAGACAAGTGGACCAAGTCCAAGAGTCGCGACAGTGTTGAGAGTGGGCAGTAGCCCAGGAAATGCCAGCTGAGGGTGCAAGACAGCTGCCACCGGATGGAAGAAGCTTGGTGTTTTGCAAGAACGAAGAGGACTAGGAACTTCTCCTTTGGAGGATGGATGTCCCACGTCGTGAAGACGCTTGCAGAGGTGTTTCCACGCAGAAAGACTGCAAACAAGCCTTGCTAGCAGCAAGGGTGGCGGTTAGGGTTTTTAAATGCTGCTGTGGCCCAGGAGGAACCAGGATGTCGCCACTTGGATGAGGAGACAGAGGGGGCGCCCAGCAAGTCAGGGAGCCCTCACAGAAGCAGGCAGCACCTGCAGAAGTAACGGAACAGGTGCTTAGAAGAGGAGTGAACCGGAGTCCATGCGTAGTCACAAAAGGGAGTCCCACGACGCCGGAGGACAACTCAGAAGGTTGTGCACTGCAGGTTAGAGTGTCGGGACCCAGGCTTGGCTGTGCAAGAAGGAAATCCTGGAAGAGGGCACAGTCAATGCAGTCTAGCGTGGGGAGGCAAGGACTTACCTCCACCAAACTTGGACTGAAGAGTCACCGGACTGTGGGAGTCACTTGCACAGAGTTGCTGAGTTCCAGGGATCACGCTCGTCATGCTGAGAGGGTGATGCAGTCTCTTGTTGCCTGCGGTTGCAGCGGGAAGATTCCGTCGACCCACGGGAGATTTCTTCAGAGCTCCTGGTGCAGAAAGGAGGCAACTACCACCAGAGCATGCACCACCTGGAAACAGTCGAGAAAGCCGGCAGGATGAAGCGATACAAGGTTGCTAGTAGTCGTCTGGCTACTTTGTTGCGGTTTTGTAGGCATCCTGAGCAGTCAGCGGTCGATCCTTTGGCAGAAGGTGAAGAGGGAGATGCAGAGGAACTCTGGTGAGCTCTTGCATTCGGTATCTGAAAAATTCCCCAAAGCAAAGACCCTAAATACTCAGAAAAGGAGGTTTGGCTACCTAGGAAGGAGGATTGGCTACTAAGAGAGGTAAGAGCCTATCAGAAGGAGTCTCTGACGTCACCTGCTGGCACTGGCCACTCAGAGCAGTCCAGTGTGCCAACAACACCTCTGTTTCCAAGATGGCAGAGGTCTGGGGCACACTGGAGGAGCTCTGTGCACCTCCCCTGGGAGGTGCAGGTCAGGGGAGTGGTCACTCCCCTTTCCTTTGTCCAGTTTCGCGCCAGAGCAGGGCTGGGGGATCCCTAAACCAGTGTAGACTGGCTTATGCAGAAATGGGCAGTATTTGTGCCCATCAAAGCATTTCCAGAGGCTGGGGAGGCTACTCCTCCCCAGCCATCACACCTATTTCCAAAGGGAGAGGGTGTTACACCCTCTCTCAGAGGAAATCCTTTGTTCTGCCTTCCTGGGCCAGGGCTGCCTGGACCCCAGAAGGGCAGAAACCTGTCTGAGGGGTTGGCAGCAGCAGCAGCTGCAGTGGAGACCCCAGAAAGGCAGTTTGGCAGTACCCGGGTTCTGTACTAGAGACCTGGGGGATCATGGAATTGTCTCCCCAATGCCAGAATGGCATTGGGGTGACAATTCCATGATCTTAGACATGTTACATGGCCATGTTCGGAGTTACCATTGTGATGCTATACATAGGTGGTGACCTATGTATAGTGCACACGTGTAACGGTGTCCCTGCACTCACAAAGTCCGGGGAATTTGCCCTGAACAATGTGGGGGCACCTTGGCTAGTGCCAGGGTGCCCACACACTAAGGGGGTGATTCTCACCCTGGCGGGCGGCGGAGGCCGCCCGCCAGAGTTCCCCCCTCCAAAATACCGCTCCGCGGTCGCAAGACCGCTGAGGGTATTTTGGGTTTTGCACTGGGCTGGCGGGCGACCGCCAAAAGGCCGCCCGCCAGCCCAGTGCAAAACGGCCTTCCCACTCGGACGCCGGCTCAGAATTGAGCCGGCAGAGTGGGAAGGTGCGACGGGTGCAGTGGCACCCATCGCGTATTTCAGTGTCTGCATAGCAGACACTGAAATACAAAGTGGGGCCCTCTTACTGGGGCCCCTGCAGTGCCCATGCCATTGGCATGGGCACTGCAGGGGCCCCCAGGGGCCCCGCGGCACCCCATACCGCCATCCTGTTCCTGGCGGGAGACCTGCCAGGAACAGGATGGCGGTAGGGGGTGTCAGAATCCCCATGGCGGCGGAGCGCGCTCCGCCGCCATGGAGGATTCACAGGGGCAGCGGAAAACCGGCGGGAGACCGGCGGTTTTCCTTGTCTGACCGCGGCCGAACCGCCGCGGTCAGAATGCCCTGCGGGGCACCGCCGGTCTGTCGGCGGTGCTCCCGCCGACCCTGGCCCCGGCGGTCTCTGACCGCCGGGGTCAGAATGACCCCCTAAGTAACTTTGCACCCAACCTTCACCAGGTGAAGGTTAGACATATAGGTGACTTATAAGTTACTGAAGTGCAGTGGTAAATGGCTGTGAAATCACGTGGATGTTATTTCACTCAGGCTGCACTGGCAGGCCTGTGTAAGAATAGTCAGATCTCCCTATGGGTGGCAAAAGAAATGCTGCAGCCCATAGGGATCTCCTGGAACCCCAATACCCTGGGTACCTTAGTAACATATACTAGGGAATTATAAGGGTGTTCCAGTATGCCAATGTGAATTGGTGAAATTGGTCACTAGCCTGTTAGTGACAATTTGGAAAGCAGAGAGAGCATAACCACTGAGGTTCTGGTTAGCAGAGCCTCAGTGACACAGTTAGTCATCACACAGGGAACACATACAGGGCACATACTTATGAGCACTGGGGCCCTGCCTGGCAGGGTCCCAGTGACATATAGACTAAAACAACATATATACAGTGAAATATGGGGGTAACATGCCAGACAAAATGGTACTTTCCTACAGCCTTCCTCCCAGCAGCAGCACCTCCATCACCAGTGAGCAGCTGTCTGAGGTTGCAGGGGATGGGCAGGAGCCTCCCCCCCAGCAGCAGCACCACCACCACCAGTGAGCAGCCGTCCGAGGTTTCAGGGAATGGGCAGGAGCCTCCCCCACCAGCAGCAGCACCACCACCACCAGTGAGCAGCCGTTGGAAGTTGCAGGGGATGGGCAGGAGCCTCTCCCCACCAGCAGCAGTACCACCACCACCAGTGAGCAGCCGTCACCGCCAGCGGAAAGTATGTAATCCTGCGTCCATGGGCTGCTGTGCAGCCTGCCCCCTGCAAATCCAGTGGGTATGACACGCACCTGAGAAACTGTGACCTTGTACTCCCCAGGATCACAATGCCCCTCTAGAACCAATGTGTAAGACACCCACCTACCCCAGACTCCCCAGAATCAAGAGCACAGGGCACAATGCCCCATCTAGATCCAGTGAGTAAGACACCCACCTACCCCAGACTCCCCAGGATCAAGAACACAGGACACAATGCCCCCTCCAGAACCAGTGGGTAAGACACCCACCTACACCAGACTCCCCAGGATCAAGAGCACAGGGCACGATGCCCCCTCCAGAGCAAGTGGGCAAGTCACCCACTCAAGAGACTGTGGCCTTGCACTCCCCAGGACCAAGCACAGGGCATGCTGCCCCCTCCAGAGCAAGTGGGCAAGTCACCCACTTGAAAGACTGTGGCATTTCACGCCCCAGGACCAAGCACAGGGCATGTTGCCCCCTCCAGAACCAGTTGTCTTGTTCCATCTGCCGGCTGAGGTGCCTTCATCCCCCGTCCCCCTGAGGTGCCTGCCTATTTCCCAACTGATGCCCCTGCAGTGTTCTCTCCGTGTTGAGGCAGGCGCCATGTGTGGCCTTGGAATTTGGCCTGTGGCCATTTGGACAATGTGCATTGTGTACTGGGCGGTGTCCCTTTTTATGTACATATGTATATCTATTATCTTTCCTCACTTATTTATCTTGATATGTTGCTCTCATTACATTCACTTTTTCAAAATCGTTTTGTCCTTGCATTATTCATCCGAGGTACGGGGTAAAAATGTTTTAGTAATGCAGCTGATTGTGTGTATGGTGTTTGGGTGTGTGTGGTGCGTGTGTGTATCACCCTCTTTTTCCTCCCACCCTCCCTTGTGTGGTAGGCGGCTGTACTCACCGTCATGGTCTTCGCTGGCGTTGGTGTTTGTGGTGGAGCAGCACGTAGAAGATCATGGGGAAGACATGCAGCTCAGGCTCCATGGTGGTGTGGTTGTTCCCTGTGTCTCCAATGGTGAGTCCTTTCCCTTTTGATGTTGTTGGTACCGGCCCGGAAAAGGTGGTGGTTTCCTGAGTCATAACATGGTGTGCGGAACATTGACTTCCGCCTGGCCGTAGATGGCTACCGCCGTGGTGCCTGTTGTTTTCGCCCTGGCAGTCGCTGTGGTACATTGGCTGTCTATCGGAGATCTTTCCGCCATGGTCATAATTTGGCGGTAATTACCGCCAGCCTGTTGGCGGTATTACCGCCACTTTAGCACCAACCGCCAGGGTTGTAATGAGGGCCATAATCTTTAAGTCACATCTTATCCATACCAATGATCATACACAAAAATAAATGTACATAGTAATTGAGTCAAGGTGCATTAGTTGATGACGTTTTGATCTCCTAATTGAGATAAAGAGATCACCTTGAGAACGGTTAAATTACACCTGAGTCAATAGTCAGAAGTTCAACAATCGTAACCGTATACCACCTAGAAGCATATCTGCTTGAGGGCACCCAAGTATCACAATAATGGTGGCCCAGAAGGGCAAAAACTAATTTCTAGGACCACAGAGATCAAGTAACCCAAAACTAGAGCCTAGAAATAAGACTCAAAACAATTGTATTTTGTCTCAATGGATTGGTAAAATGAAGAGTCAAATAAGCTTCGACTTGGATATTCCGGGGACTGGCCGATGTACAGAATGTCGGCTCCAACCTCGACAGGATACTGAGCACCACCAATGATGGAATCGACAATATATGTTTTGTATGCCTTAATGTTACTAATGTAAAGTGGAGCATCTAACTCGTATTATTGAAGGTGCATCCACTGTAGAGGATTAGTAGTATATGTGTGTTCTAACCTTTGACTTTAACATGCTGAATTGTAGTAACACATTTATAGCCATGCATTTTGATTTATATTGCTATGTTAAACTGCTCATAATCACGTTTCATTTATAATTCCTGCTTTAATTTATAATTGCAAGATGCACTTATAATCATGTATTTCAAATGTGCACTGGATGTTTTATTATGTTAACATAACCAAAGACCTGAAACTTTTGGTTTATCTAGCTTAACCTTCAACATGGAGTTTTGCTTGCCTTGCATTAGTCTTTCTTTGCAGGTGGATTTATGCAAGACTACAGTTAATGAAAGGCAAATTATGTGTTGAGGATAGTGGGGTACGGGAGAATACCTTGGCAAGAACAAAAAACACTAAAGAATTGAGAAGGAACGACTCCTGTTTGTGTACCAGACACTGGGAAACATTCGAGGACATCCTGATGTTTGATTTGTGTAATGAGAACTTGAGGGGAGTCGCCGATTTCAACTGTGCAATGAAGATGGAAAACTACTGACATGGAATGGGTAGCTTTCTCAAAGATTCTTTAGGCTTAATTGATATTCACCTAGTTAGACGAGAGCAGATTCCCTAGAGACTTGGAGGGGTATGGCCCTTTCTACTCTTTATTCCTTAGTGCAGCTTTATGCTATTAAACACCTCTCTATCAGAACTTCTACTGAGCTTTCCGTCATGCTGACACTTTCCTATATTTCCAAAGACTTAATTAGGATTTCACTTTAGTTTAGGGACTTGGATTAATTTTAGATTTTCCAATGATTAGGCAAGAGGACCACAGTTTATGTGCAGATCATCAGATTTTGTTTCTTATCTTTTGCGCTCCTCAACTGAAATTCTGGTAAGCCTTATGCTTTTACGAATTAACTTCATTCGGCGCTTTAACTCACCTTTGATAATTTTGTACTTATATAGCAAGTTTTTTTAGATTAATTTATATCTGTTTGGTTACTTAATTGTTAGTAAAATTTTGAACCGTACCTACCGCCTCCTGGATTTTGATGTGCTGCCAAATAGGTTATACTGTCAATTGAATCAAAAGGTTGATTTTAAATCTCCTTTACCTCTTAAGCATCCTAAAAAGGTCAGACAAAATAAAAAATAAAAAATATGGGCAAGAGCATCATCACATCGTCTCTCACCCTTTTTCAAAATTGGTGTTTGGCACAAGTTAGTTAACTGCCCTCCTAACACTTCTCTATCAAAGGAAAGAGCAAAAGCGAATGAGAGCACAAAAGGCAGAGAGAGAAAATAATATATGTGAAATAGAGACAGGCAGAGAGGACAACAGCAACGCTTGAGCAGGCATTGCTATGCAATGGCGAGGTGTGACAAAAATGCCTTCCAACGTCAGCCAATTCACAGGGAAATGTCAGTGCATCAATCAGCACTAACACAGTCTGAGGGCTGTCTGCCTTTCACCAGGCTACATGACTGCAGGGTTAAGCCTCTCCACAGGAGGGTTCCCGCCAGATAAAATGCGGGGGTCTACCCCGCGAGACAGAAGGTTAGAATGGAAAAAAAAGCAATTTTCTGATCATGATAAAAATACACTGCTGACTTTCAACACTGTAAATTAATTCAGAGGAGCATTGTCATGTTTTGGATTAGCATTTTTTCTAACCTCTAGCTGCTTCTGAGTCGAATTATCATCTAATTTACTAGAGAATAATAATAAGAATTTTAGTCTTATTAGCAGAAGCAGTGCCATTGTAGTGATAGTTATCAATAATAGTAATGATGATGATAATATTAACAACAATAATGCCATTGACAATTACTTAAGCCCACTAAAGAATGTTTTTAGGAACAAGTGCACTAATATGCCATTAATGACCATCTTCGACATGGGAACCTCATGATTCCCACGAGGCTTCGCTTTTCATAAGTCATGCACCAACCAGACATCTGTATATAAACAATATTACACATGTGATATGCAGAATAGGCATCCTACCGTGCACCTATAAGCGTGATTCTAAATTTTTGTGCCCACTGAGTAACAGATGAGATTTTATCTTGTAGCTATATTGCTTACTTAGAACCTGAGCCCCCCCCCCCCACTTTGCATTACTTCATTATCTATCCTTCTTTCTATTGTTTGCCCAGGATGAATGGAAACTGTACCATGGCCATTTTTTGACGTTTGGAAAGTGTAGTAAGAACCTTTTTGAAAGACCTTTAACAGGCACCTTTTCTATTCTTCACTTTCCTACACTGTGCGAGACTCTTTCTTTAGTATTATTCTTCCGCTGTGTACTTCTACACCTGTTTATTCCACAAGTGCCATGAAAACAGTACCCTACTACCTGTTATTTTCCATGGATGGATAGGCTGTTTTCCTGGAACCAGAGACCCCAATGAAGGGAGATCATTGATTAACATTTCCGAAAAACAAACACTTTTATTGGTTGGAAATTCTGTAATAGAAAGGAGGCCAAACATAGCCACCTAAGTGTAGGAAAGTACCATCTAGCCTGGCATGTTACCCCCATATCTCACTGTATATATGTTGTTTTAGTCTATGTGTCACTGGGACCCTGCCAGGCACTAACAGGCTAGTGACTAAATTTACCAATTCACATTGGCATACTGGTACACCCATATAATTCCCTAGTGTATGGTACTGAGGTACCCAGGGTATTGGGGTTCCAGGAGATCCCTATGGGCTGCAGCATTTCTTTTGCCACCCATAGGGAGCTCTGACAATTCTTACACAGGCCTGCGAGTGCAGCCTGAGTGAAATAACATCCACGTTATTTCACAGCCATTTACCACTGCACTTAAGTAACTTATAAGTCACCTATATGTATAACTTTCACCTGGTGAAGGTTGGGTGCAAAGTTACTTAGTGTGAGGGCACCCTGGCACTAGCCAAGGTGCCCCCACATCGTTCAGGGCAAATTCCCTGGACTTTGTGAGTGCGGGGACACCATTACAGGCATGCACTCCACATAAGTCACTACCTATGTACAGCTTCACCATGGTAACTCCGAACATGGCCATGTAACATGTCTAAGATCATGGAATTGTCACGACAAGGCCATTCTGGCATTGGGGGGCAAATTCCATGATCCTCCGGGTCTCTAGCACAGATCCCGGGTACTGCCAAACTGCCTTTCCGGGGTCTCCACTGCAGCTGCTGCTGCTGCCAACCCCTCAGACAGGTCTCTGCCCCCTGGGGTCCAGGCAGCCCTGGCCCAGGAAGGCAGAACAAAGGATTTCCTCAGAGAGAGGGTGTTACACCCTCTCCCTTTGGAAATAGGTGTGAGGGCTGGGGAGGAGTAGCCTCCCCCAGCCTCTGGAAATGCTTTGATGGGCACAGATGGCGCCCATCTCTGCATAAGCCAGTCTACACCGGTTCAGGGATCCCCCAGCCCTGCTCTGGCGCGAAACTGGACAAAGGAAAGGGGAGTGACCACTCCCCTGACCTGCAGCTCCCAGGGGAGGTGCCCAGAGCTCCTCCAGTGTGTCCCAGACCTCTGCCATCTTGGAAACAGAGGTGTCTGTGGCACACTGGACTGCTCTCAGTGGCCAGTGCCAGCAGGTGACGTCAGAGGCTCCTTCTGATAGGCTCTTACCTCTCTTGGTAGCCAATCCTCCTTCCTAGGTAGCCAAACCTCATTTTCTGGCTATTTAGGGTCTCTGCTTTGGGGATCTCACCAGATAACGAATGCAAGAGCTCACCAGAGTTGCTCTGCATCTCCCTCTTCATCTTCTGCCAAAGGATTGACCGCTGACTGCTCAGGACGCCTGCAAAACACAACAAAGTAGCAAGACGACTACTTGCAACCTTGTATCGCTTCATCCTGTTGGCTTTCTCGACTGTTTCCAGGTGGTGCATGCTCTGGGGGTAGCCTGCCTCCTCTCTGCACCAGGAGCTCTGAAGAAATCTCTCGTGGGTCGACGGAATCTTCCCCCTGCAACCGCAGGCAACAAAAGACTGCATCACCGGTCCTCTGGGTCCCCTCTCAGCACGGCGAGAGTTGTCCCTGGAACCCAGCAACTCTGTCCAAGTGACTCCCACAGTCCAGTGACTCTTCAGTCCAAGTTTGGTGGAGGTAAGTCCTTGCCTCCCCACGCCAGACTGCATTGCTGGGAACCACATGCTTTGCAGCTGCTCCACCTCCTGTGCACTCTTCCAGGATTTCCTTTATGCACAGCCAAGCCTGGGTCCACGGCACTCTAACCTGCATTGCACGACCTCCTGAGTTGTCCTCCGGCGGCGTGGGACTCTCTTGTGCAACTTCGGGTGAGCACCATTTCACTCCACTTTGTAGTGCCTGTTCTGGCAGTTCTGCGGGTGCTGCCTGCTTCTGAGAGGGCTCCTTGTCTTGCTGGGTACCCTCTCTGTCCTCTGACACAATTGGCGACATCCTGGTCCCTCCTGGGCCACAGCAGCATCCAAAAACCCCAACCGCAAGCTTTGCATCTAGCAAGGCTTGTTTACGGTCATTCCGCAGGAAAACACTTCTGCACGACTCTTCATAGTGTGGGACATTCATCCTCCAAAGGGGAAATTTCTAGCCCTTGTCGTTCTTGCAGAATCCTCAGCTTCTACTGTCCAGTAGCAGCTTCTTTGCACCCACAGCTGGCATTTCCCGGGCATCTGCCCACTCACGACTTGATCGTGACTTTTGGACTTGGTCCCCTTGTTCCACAGGTACCCTCGTCTGGAAATCCATCGTTGTTGTATTGCTGGTTTTGGTCTTTCCTGCAGAATTCCCCTATCACGACTTCTGTGCTCTTTGGGGAACTTTAGTGCACTTTGCACTCACTTTTCAGGGTCTTGGGGTGGGCTATTTTTCTAACCCTCACTGTTTTCTTACAGTCCCAGCGACCCTCTACTAGGTCACATAGGTTTGGGGTCCATTCGTGGTTTGCATTCCACTTTTGGAGTATATGGTTTGTGGTGCCCCTATCCCTATGTGCCCCCATTGCATCCTATTGTAACTATACATTGTTTGCACTGTTTTCTAATACTATACTGCATATTTTTGGTATTGTGTACATATATCTTGTGTATATTTGCTATCCTCATACTGAGGGTACTCACTGAGATACTTTGGCATATTGTCATAAAAATAAAGTACCTTTATTTTTAGTATATCTGTGTATTGTGTTTTCTTATGATATTGTGCATATGACACTAGTGGTACTGTAGGAGCTTCACTCGTCTCCTAGTTCAGCCTAAGCTGCTCTGCTAAGCTACCATTATCTATCAGCCTAAGCTGCTAGACTCCCTATACACTAATAAGGGATACCTGGGCCTGGTGCAAGGTGTAAGTACCCCTTGGTACTCACTACAAGCCAGTCCAGCCTCCTACAGGGGGTGACAAGGATGGCAAGAAGAAGGATGGTAAGTCTTCTGACAAGGGTGGGGACAAAAGTAAAACTGAGTCTTCATCAGGCCCACAAAAATCCTCTGGTGCGGGTGGTGGGTCCAAATCCTCTTCAAATCAAGTTAAAAGCCTTGGTGTTATTTGTGTAAAGTCAAAGGCCATTGGACAACTGATGTCAGTTGTCCAAAGAAAAACACCAAACCTCCCACTACCGCAACCCCTACTGCAAATTCTAGTGCCCCTAGTAAAAGCAGTGGTGGTGGGAGCAAACCTACTAATAGCCAATCCAAGGGAGTAGCTGGGCTCACTTTTGGTAATTTAGTTGGGGTTGGTCTTGTTAGGGAGACAACAGAGGCTGTGTTAGTCTCTAAAGGTGCCATTGATTTGGCCACCTTAGTTACTTGTCCCCTTAATATGGGTAAGTACAAGCAACTTCCCCTAATAAATGGTGTTGAGGTTCAGGCCTACAGGGACACAGGTGCCAGTGTTACCATGGTAATAGAGAAACTGGTACACCCTGAACAACACCTACTTGGTCACCAGTACCAAGTGACAGACGCTCACAGCAACGCTCTTAGCCATGGCTGTTGTGAATCTCAACTGGGGGGGGGGTTACTGGTCCAAAGAAAGTTGTGGTTGCCTCAGATTTACCTGTAGACTGTCTACTAGGGAACGATTTAGAGACATCAGCTTGGGCAGAAGTGGAGTTGGAGGCTCATGCAGCAATGCTGGGCATTCCTGGGCATATTTTTGCTTTGACAAGGGCTCAGGCCAAAAAGCAAAAAGGACAGGGTAACTTGGATGCTGGAACAATGGACCAAGTGCTCCCCAAAGCTAGGGGTAGCAAGGCTAAATCCCTACCCACTATCCCTCCCTCTAGAGATGATCCTACTTCTGAGGAAGAAGAATTTCCTCCCTGTGCAGAACCTTCACCAGATGAGCTGGCAGCAGTCACTGCTGAGCTTTTGGGTGGAGGGGGGCCTGCCAGGGAAGAGCTGAGTGTGGTACAGCAAACCCGTCCCACATTAGAGGGTCTCAGACAGCAAGCTGTCAAGCAGCAAAATGGAATGTCAGTGACTCACATAGAGTTTACTGGGAGGACAACATGGTGTACACAGAGGCAAGGGACCCAAAACCTGGAGCAGCCAGGAGATTGGTCATTCCCCTGCAGTACAGAGAGTTCCTCCTAACTCTGGCACATGACATTCCTTTGGCTGGGCATTTGGGCCAGATCAAAACATGGGAAAGGCTTGTCCCCCTGTTTCACTGGCCTAGGATGTCAGAGAACACAAAATAATTTTGTAAGTCTTGTGTGACCTGCCAAGCCAGTGGCAAGACTGGTGGCACACCAAAGGCTCCCCTTATTCCACTACCTGTGGTTGGGGTACCCTTTGAAAGGGTAGGAGTTGACATAGTTGGCCCCCTTGACCCTCCTACTGCTTCAGGCAATAGGTTCATCTTGGTGGTTGTGGATCATGCCACAAGATATCCTGAAGCAATTCCTCTAAGGACCACTACAGCACCTGCAGTGGCAAAAGCCCTCCTGGGAATCTTTTCCAGGGTGGGTTTCCCAAAAGAGGTTGTATCAGACAGGGGTAGCAACTTTATGTCTGCATACTTGAAAGCGATGTGGAAGGAATGTGGTGTAACACACAAATTCACCACACCTTATCATCCACAGACTAATGGACTGGTAGAGAGGTTTAATAAAACTCTCAAAGGTATGATAATGGGACTCCCTGAAAAACTCAGGAGGAGATGGGATGTCCTGTTACCTTGCCTCCTTTTTGCTTACAGGGAGGTACCCCAGAAAGGAGTGGGCTTAAGCCCATTTGAACTCCTCTTTGGGCACCATGAAAGAGGTCCACTAACACTTGTGAAGGAGGGTTGGGAACAACCTTTAAAAGGTCCCAAACAGGACATAGTGGACTATGTACTTTGCCTAAGATCCAGAATGGCTGAGTACATGAAAAAGGCCAGTAAAAACCTTCAAGCCAGCCAAGAGCTCCAGAAGCAATGGCATGACCAGAAGGCTGTTCTGATCCAGTAACAACCAGGACAGAAGGTGTGGGTATTGGAGCCTGTGGCCCCAAGAGCACTCCAGGACAAATGGAGTGGACCCCATCTAATTGTTGGAAAAAAGGGCGAGGTCACCTACTTGGTTGACTTGGGCATTGCCAGGAGTCCCCTTAGGGTGATTCATGTCAACCGCCTAAAACCCTACCATGACAGGGCTGATCTCACCCTGCTCATGGCAACAGATGAAGGACAGGAAGAAGAGAGTGACCCTCTCCCTGATCTCTTCTCCTCCACTGAAGAGGATGCTTTAGTGGAGGGAGTAGTTTTGGCAGACTGTCTTACTGCAGAACAGAAAGACAACTGCATAAACCTCCTTGGACAATTTTCTGAACTCTTTTCAACTGTGCCTGGCACCACATCTTGGTGCGAACACACAATTGATACTGGAGACAGCATGCCTGTCAAAAGAAAAATCTATAGGCAGCCTGACCATATCAGGGACTGCATAAAACAAGAGTTTCAGAAAATGCTTGATCTGGGAGTGGTTGAACCTTCTGAAAGCCCATGGGCGAATCCTGTGGTGCTTGTACCAAAGCCTTGCTCAAAAGATGGAAAAAGTGAGATGAGGTTTTGTGTTGATTACAGAGGTCTCAATCAGGTAACAAAAACTGATGCTCACCCTATACCCACGGCAGATGAGCTCATTGATACACTGCCATCTGCCAAGTATCTAAGCACCTTTGATTTGACTGCAGGGTATTGGCAGATCAAATTGGCTGAGGATGCTAAACCTAAAACTGCATTTTCAACTATAGGAGGGCACTACCAATTTACAGTGATGCCCTTTGGTTTGAAGAATGCACCTGACACTTTTCAGAGGTTGGTAAACACAGTCCTGCAAGGGTTGGAGGCTTTTAGTGCAGCTTATCTTGATGATAAAGCTGTCTTTAGCTCCACCTAGGATGAGCACCTGGTCCACCTTTGGAAAGTTTTGGAGGCCCTGCAAAAGAAAGGCCTCATTATCAAGGCCTCAAAGTGCCAGATAGGGCAGGGAAAGGTGGTTTATCTGGAACACCTGGTAGGTGGAGAACAGATTGCACCACTTCAGGGGAAAATCCAGACAATCATGGATTGGGTTCCCCCTATAACTCAGACCCAGATGAGAGCCTTCCTAGGCCTCACTGGGTATTACAGGAGATTCATTAAAAACTAAGTCTCCATAGCAGCCCCACTTAATGATCTCACGAGTAAAAAGATGCCTAAAAAGGTATTGTGGACAACTAGCTGTCAGAACGCTTTTGAGGAGCTCAAACAGGCCATGTGCACTGCACCTGTCCTAAAAAGCCCATGTTACGCCAAGAAATTAATTGTTCAAACTGATGCATCTGAATTAGGGCTAGGGGCAGTCTTATCACAACTGAATTCGGAGGGCCAGGATCAACCAGTTGCTTTTATCAGCAGAATGTTGACCCCTAGAGAAAAGCGTTGGTCTGCCATAGAGAGGGAGGCCTTTGCTGTGGTCTGGGCACTGAAAAAGTTGAGGCCATACCAGTTTGGCACTCACTTTATTGTTCAGACAGACCACAAACCTCTACTTTGGCTAAAACAAATGAAAGGTGAAAATCCTAAATTGTTGAGGTGGTCCATATCTCTACAGGGAATGGACTATACAGTGGAACATAGACCTGGGAGTACCCACTCCAACACCCATATAATTCCCTAACATATGGTACTGAGGTACCCAGGGTATTGGGGTTCCAGGAGATCCCTATGAGCTGCAGCATTTCTTTTGCCACCCATAGGGAGCTCTGACAATTCTTACACAGGCCTGCCAGTGCAGCCTGAGTGAAATAACATCCACGTTATTTCACAGCCATTTACTACTGCACTTAAGTAACTTAGAAGTCACCTATATGTCTAACCTTCACCTGGTGAAGGTTGGGTGCAAAGTTACTTAGTGTGAGGGCACCCTGGCACTAGACAAGGTGCCCCCACATCGTTCAGGGCAAATTCCCCGGACTTTGTGAGTGCGGGGACACCATTACAGGCGTGCACTGCACATAGGTCACTACCTATGGACAGCTTCACAATGGTAACTCCGAACATGGCCATGTAACATGTCTAAGATCATGGAATTGTCACCCCAATGCCATTCTGGCATTTGGGGGGAAAATTCCATGATCCCCTGGGTCTCTAGCACAGAACCCGGATACTGCCAAACTGCCTTTCCGGGGTCTCCACTGCAGCTGCTGCCAACCCCTCAGACAGGTCTCTGCCCCCCTGGGGTCCAGGCAGCCCTGGCCCAGGAAGGCAGAACAAAGGATTTCCTCAGAGAGATGGTGTTACACCCTCTCCCTTTGGAAATAGGTGTGATGGCTGGGGAGGAGTAGCCTCCCCCAGCCTCTGGAAATGCTTTGATGGGCACAGATGGTGCCCATCTCTGCATAAGCCAGTCTACATCGGTTCAGGAATCCCCCAGCCCTGCTCTGGCGCGAAACTGGACAAAGGAAAGGGGAGTGACCATTCCCCTGACCTGCAGCTCCCAGGGGAGGTGCCCAGAGCTCCTCCAGTGTGTCCCAGACCTCTGCCATCTTGGAAACAGAGGTGTCTGTGGCACAATGGACTGGTCTCAGTGGCCAGTGCCAGCAGGTGACGTCAGAGGCTCCTTCTGATAGGCTCTTACCTCTCTTGGTAGCCAATCCTCCTTCCTAGGTAGCCAAACCTCCTTTTCTGGCTATTTAGGGTCTCTGCTTTGGGGATCTCACAAGATAATGAATGCAAGAGCTCACCAGAGTTCCTCTGCATCTCCCTCTTCACCTTCTGCTAAACGATCGACCGCTGACTGCCCAGGACGCCTGCAAAACCGCAACAAAGTAGCAAAGACGACTACTAGCAACCTTGTATCGCTTCATCCTGCTGGCTTTCTCGACTGTTTCCAGGTGGTGCATGCTCTGGGGGTAGCCTGCCTCCTCTCTGCACCAGGAGCTCTGAAGAAATCTCCCGTAGGTCGACGGAATCTTCCCCCTGTAACCGCAGGCAACAAAAGACTGCATCACGGGTCCTCTGGGTCCCCTCTCAGCACAACGAGCCTGGTCCCTGGAACTCAGCAACTCTGTCCAAGTGACTCCCACAGTCCAGTGACTCTTCAGTCCAAGTTTGGTGGAGGTAAGTCCTTGCCTCCCCACGCTAGACTGCATTGCTGGGCACCGCGTGATTTGCAGCTGCTCTGGCTCCTGTGCACTCTTCCAGGATTTCCTTTGTGCACAGCCAAGCCTGGGTCCCCGTCACTCTAACCTGCAGTGCACAACCTTCTGAGTTGTCCTCCGGCATTGTGGGACTCCCTTTTGTGACTTTGGGTGGACTCCGGTTCACTTTTCTTCTAAGTGCCTGTTCAGGTACTCCTGCGGTGCTGCCTGCTTCTGTGAGGGCTCCCTATCTTGCTGGGTGCCCCCTCTGTCTTCTCACGCAAGTGGCGACATCCTGGTCCCTCCTGGGCCACAGCAGCACCCAAAAACCCTAACTGCGACCCTTGCAGCTAGCAAGGCATGTTTGCGGTCTTTCTCCGTGGTAACACCTCTGCAAGCTTCTTCACGACGTGGGACATCCATCCTCCAACGGGGAAGTTCCTCGTCCTCTTCGTTCTTGCAGAACACCAAGCTTCTTCCTACAGGTGGCAGCTTCCTTGCACCCTCAGCTGGCATTTCCTGGGCTCCTGCCCACTATTGACACTGTCGCGACTATTGGACTTGGTCCCCTTGTTTTGCAGGTACTCAGGTCCAGAAATCCACTGTTGTTGCATTGCCGGTGTTTGTTCTTCCTGCAGAATCCCCCTGTCACTACTTCTGTGCTCTCTGGGGGTAGTAGGTGCACTTTACACCTACTTTTCAGGGTCTTGGGTTAGGCTATTTTTCCAATCCTCACTGTTTTTTTACAGTCCCAGCGACCCTCTACAAGCTCACATAGGTTTGGGGTCCATTCGTGGTTCGCATTCCACTTTTGGAGTATATGGTTTGTGTTGCCCCTATACCTATGTACACCTATTGCAATCTACTGTAACTTTACATTGCTTGCATTACTTCCTTTTGCTATGATCTGCATAATTTTGGTTTGTGTACATATATCTTGTGTATATAACTTATCCTCATACTGAGGGTACTCACTGAGATACTTTTTAGCATATTGTCATAAAAATAAAGTACCTTTATTTTTAGTACTTCTGTGTATTGTGTTTTCTTATGATATTGTGCATATGACACCAGTGGTATAGTAGGAGCTTTACATGTCTCCTAGTTCAGCCTAAGCTGCTTTGCCATAGCTACCTTCTATCAGCCTAAGCTGCTAGAAACACCTCTTCTACACTAATAAGGGATAACTGGACCTGGCACAAGGTGTAAGTACCTCTGGTACCCACTACAAGCCAGGCCAGCCTCCTACAGTATGTCAAATTCTCGTCCCTTTACGTTTTTCCTGGTCACTGAAATCGTGATCATTGTGGAGGGGCTGACTTCACTCTTTGGAACCAGTTCATTGCTTAAACTATTTTCTGATTTGTCGTTTTGCCTGCAGTCTATTATCACTTAAAACATTTACATCAAAGTCCTCATTGTGAGATGGACACTGCCGTATCATGGGTGTGGCGAGGGATATACCACCATAGCCAATTGTGAGTCCCTCAGTATCAATGGAAATAGAATTCCAGAGCCCAATGAACCAGGGCCGATTTTACTGGTTGCCGGCCCACAATCAGTGAAACCACAGAGGTTCCTGCGAACAGTTTCTACCTGCTCTGAGCAGGAGAAAAATGTCTGCTCCTAAGGACCCAGATGGAGAATGTAATGCAGAAACACCCTGGAATGTAATCTCTATATCCGGATTTGTAACTCATGACGTCCGGAATTTGTGGCTGGAAATACACAGGGGCATATTTATTCTTTCTTTGCGCTGAATTAGCGTCATTTTTTTACACAAATTCTGTGCAACCTTATCTCCATATTTATATTTTGCCGCTAGACCCGTCAAGCGGCAAAATATAGGAGTTAAAGTCATTTTTGTGATGCATAAAATCACCTTGCGTCAATGAGATGCAAGGTCGGAGTTCCAGTCAAAAAAATTACTCAAAGCCCCTAGCATTTAATTTATTCTCCTGTGCAAATAAAGTGCACGGGGAGGCGGGCCTCAATATTGGTGCTATGCCTGCTTAGCGCCATTATTTAATGCCTTGGTTAGGGCAGGGGTTAGGGAACTTTGGGCCCATTTCCATGGTCAAACTCCATGGAAAGAGCCCACAGGTGCCCAGCCCAAGCCCCAGGAACACCCCCACCCACACCAGAGGGGCACCAGAGGATGGGGGACCCCATCCCAGGTAAGTAGGGTAAATAGAGGTAAGTATTTTAAAAATAATTTCAAAGTTCCACTGGGGGCCCTGAAATGGACACCCTTTTATTGCACTGGGTGCAATGGCCATGCCCAGGGGACCCTTGTCCCTGTGCTGGCCATTGGTGTGGTGGGCATGACTTCTGTCTTTTATAATAGAGGAGTCATGTGGTATGGATGGTTTTGCGTCAGGAAATTACACTAGGCTGGTTAAAGGCATTTTTTTTGCCTCTAACAGCCTAACGTACTTTTTTGGTGCAATACCCCATTCCCCCATACCGCCACTACCAATCAGCTAACGTAATTTTCCCAGACGCTAGCCCACACCTTTGCGTCATCTTGCGGGATTCCATAAATTTGTCTCCGACTTGCGCTCTGGAATGACACAAGCCGGAGCTATACTTTTTGACGCAAAACTGCGTTTGCGCAGTTTTGCATCAAAATGTATAAATATGGGCATCAATATCCGCGGTCCCAGTATCTCAACCCTTTAATTCTGGGCATCTTGCAATGAGGCCCCAAGTTAACAAAGAGTAGTGTTGCTGCTACCATATTTCCCCCGAGCTGCACTTTCATTTGCTGTTTATGTCGGTGTTCTCTGCGAACCTTCACATGACCTTGCGCATTGCATTTACCAATAAGTGCCTCTCTCATGTTCCACCTGTTAAAATCATTTTCCGGTTTTCCACATAATTTCCAAAAACTCCCTTCTTGACGTATTTTAAGGAATTCTGCCAATCCCCGTGGCATGCAATGAGGCTCATATTTTATACCTATTTCATAGTCCCGAAGAGTAAGATTAGATTAGTACATTGAAGCAGGTCACATCGGTCTGGAAATCATCTGAGTAATGCACTGATGTCTAATCAATATCATCTACTTTCTTATTATGACTGTTTTCAACAACCTTCCACGCGAGTGACTTGTCTTACATTGTTTTGAAATGTATATAGTTTTTTTTGCCTCTTTTCGGTAAATTACTCTTGAACAAATTGAGTGATTTTAGGGCAGATACACAGATTATTAAACTGGATGAGGGACTGATGAAGAGTGTAGCCAAAGAATGCCGAGGAATGTAACGTGTGGTACATACAGGGGCGGGAACATGGCCCCGCCCTCCTCAATTCAGAAGTCACATTGCACAGAGTCTGAAGGACACAGTAGGCTAATTTTCAGATGATACTCAGGCCAACTGGTGAGCTAATCTCTCAGAGGGGGTGGAAACATTGAAGTGAGCTTGTCAAATGTATAATTGTGGTGTTGGAGCTAAGTAGATAATGGCTTCATAGCAAAGCAGCCAGCTATTCAAGGTACAGAAAACTTGAAGACATGTTCACAAAGAAAGGAAAAAACATCGTCAAATAAGGGTTTTTTGGTTTATCGTACTGAAAGCAGTAGTTTACTCTTGCCACTCATGTGGGCAGTATCTACAGAGTTATAATATCACAGTGTCGGCAGTCCAGTCATATAAGGGGAAAAGATGCAACGAAGAGAGGTTTAGGATTATGTATTCTGTATACAGAGGAAGAAAGGTGAGGTGGAGGGTATATGAAACACAATCACATTTTCAAACAGATTAAGCCAGCACAAGATGCCGCATTTTTCAGTGAAATATCTTTCCTGCAATCAAAGGAACATAATATGAGACTTAAAGAGAGAGTTAGCGTGTTACTGTGTATGTGTGTGTGTGTGCATGCTGCTGCATGTGCATGCACGTGTGTGTTATATGTGTGCCTGTATGTGTGTGTTAGGAGTAACATTTTAAGGAGAATAAATTGGCTGTACCGTTATGGTAATAAAGCACTCAAATTTCATATATAACGTGTGAAAACTATAGCCATGTAAATTTGATGCATTAAAAGACCACAACATTAGAGTAAACTAAAAATGTAAATGTTATATGTAAACAGCATTTATGCAATGTTAATCAGATGCATAAACTTAAATCAAAAGTCTAAGTTTAGACAAAAAGTCTAAGTTTAGACCTCAAATATAACTTTACTTATAGTAAAGTTAGATTTGTTTTGTCTAAGTTTAGATTTTTGGTTTCAATTGAGACTTTTGGTCTAAATCTAGACTTTTGGTCTAAGTTTACCTTTGTGAATCAGGCCAAATACGTTTTATGATCACTCTTCATTTGCTGTGTTTAAGAGAACTGCACGTGTAAACATATAATCAAAATGTGCACTTTTAATACTGTTGTCCTGGCTGGAGAAAAGGCATACATGATTTCTGTGTTTAAATTCAGCATTAAGTTTCCTTTCTTTGTGTATTATTTTACTTCCTTTTGCAGGTGTGATGGTACCAGTCTACATTTGATGAGAAGAACATTGTTAAGTATAGATAAGGAGGCGTGGGATGGGTTGCCAGCTATAAGAATCAGTGGCAGGGAGCTGTAAGAACAAACTCCCCTTTCGGATTACGGAACATGAGAGTAATCCAAGGTAGCGCGAGGCTAATTGGATATAAATCACATAGATGTCCTGTTTGTAGAAATTTCCTAGGCAGTGATGTCAGCTACTGGAAGGTTTTGAGATTGATTAAAGTGTTGGTTAGTGAGTCTGAGATTCAGATCCCCTTTGCCCCTTGACTAGAGCAGACCTCTCCTTTCTGTTAGACTAAGTGGCTTTATGCTACTCACACCTCTTTTGACAGAACTTTTACTGAAGCTTCTGAAATGCTGATATTTTTCTCTGAACCTATCTTTAGTCTATTAGAATAGTCAATAATTTAGATTCAGTGACTAGGCAGGAAAATCTGAGCTTGAATTTAAAGCATCATACACTTTCTCTTATTTACTGCATTGTTGCCATTGAGAGGTTGGTCTTTTACTTTGCTCGATGTTTTGATTCTCCTTTGGTGATTACCTACATATATAGTATGGTTTTGAAACTCATTTGTGTAAGTCTGACTCTGACTGTGTGATAAATCCCATTCTAACGTTTAAGTTCATTTCTGAAATTTAAAGTGTGATCAAATGGGTTACACTGTCATTTATTGAAGTGAGTTTTACAACTATCATTCTTAACTCATTCGATGCAAACAATCACCACTCTGTTCCTTCACTGCAACAAGCCACTGATTTTCGAATGGTAAAGAGAAGTCTTCAAATGTTTCGCGGCTGAATTTTTTAGGAAATTCTACATTTCTGCACCCACATAATTCCTCATGAATATATCTCTCAGAAATACTCACGTGCTATTGGCTGTGGTTGATGAAAAGAATAAAAGAACAAACTTCTGGATATTTGCTGTAATAATCCATCAACAGAAATGCAAGGAGTTCATGATGAGGTGAAAAACTGAATATGTCAACCATGTCAATACCCACTTTCATCTGAGGTTTGTCTGGGAACTGAATGGGTTCTAATGGAGGCGGAATTACCTTAAGACCTTTCTCCAAATTAGTGCAAATTACACACTGTTTTACAAAGGAGCCAATTTTGTCGTCCATAGAGGGCCACTAGTAATGAGCTCTTACCCTTATTTTTGTCATGTTGACTTCTGACTAGCCATCATGAGCGCAACATATCAACCAATGATGAATAGAAGAGGGAGGAATACATTTGTCTCCTCTCACTATGACATCATCCTCAATAGTTAGTTTCTCAGCAATTTTACAATAGGGATGCAACTCTAATTAATATTTCTTTCTTTGTGGCACCTTGTCACAACAAAGTCTTTCACCTAATGTATTATAACATCCACATCACTGGTATTCTTCCATTCAGCTTCTGAACAAACTTTAAGCTCTGAAACATCAATAGCTGCTATGAAACAATTTTCTTTGTCATCATGTAGATTTAACTTATGGGTGTCATTTAACAGCAGTATGGTAAACAAATCAGCTGTACAATTACCTTTTCAAGGTATGTGTTCAAGCTCAAAGTCATCCTGACCCACTTTACCCCGTACAAATGGGACCGTTTTTTAAAGACATTTGTGAAACTTAATTTTAGTAGCATAACCTGTTTTGAACTTAGAATAAAATTCACAGAGATTAATAAATTAATATACTTCATCTCTGTTCTTAAGGTTAGGACAATCAATAACATTTTTGACTAAACCTCACCTTGGACTAATACCCTCACTTGAACTTTGATGTCCCAGAAATTCAATGTTTTTTTCAAAAATTCACACTTTTGTCTTTTTACTCCAGTTACTCTTTCAGAATAAATCTTAAAAACAGACCTATGTATCTTATCATGTTCCTCCATGTGTTTGGCATAAATAAGTACATCATCCTGGAACACCACTACTACTTGCACACCACCCAACAAATGATACATTATACGCTGGAATGCAGAAGCTGCGAAAGCTTAACTGAGTGGCATACAACAAAACTGAAAACATCAGACTGTAAATTGAAAGCAGTAAAGTGCATGGGAGATTTCTTTAACACATCCTGATGATGGGTGGAAGCAAAGTCAATCTTTGACAAACACTTTTCCCCACCCAGTTTTTCCAAAAACTCATTGATTCTGGCTAGTGGATAGGAATCAACCCAAATTTCTTTATTAAAACTCTCCAAATCCAAACAAAGCCCCATCTCCTATTTGTGTTTGTGAGCTACAACTAAGAGAGAAAACCATAAAGATGATTTTACTGGTTCAAAGACCCCTTTAATCTGCAAATCAGGCAATTATTTTTCCAAGCCATCTTTCAAGCTAAAAGAAGCATCCCTAACCTAATGTTACTCCGGAAAAGCACCTTTTTGCTTTTTAATGTTGTGCTTGAAACTCAATGTGTTTCCTAAATTGACTGAAAAAAACACTTGGAAATTCTTGTTGTATTCCATCTGTTGCTGGTTGTTTGTTTATAACTAGCAACGGCTCACTAGTGTCAGATTTAGCAACAGGCCAAACAGTCTGTGATGAAACAAGCCCAAAATATTGAGGCCTCCAATTGCAACATACATTTTGCTTTGAATTTAGCATCCTTTAAACTCATGTATATCCTCTATGAAACCTTCCAAATCAGTCCTTATACTGTCATACAGTAGCGATGACCTATCTAGAGGGAATAATTTTCTGTCAGCCAATGTTTCTCTAAATGTCTCTTATATAATCATTGTAATCCTTGCACCAAAATCCACCAAAAGATGCAAGCTCTTACCACTCACTAAAACATTGATATATGCTTCTGCACATTGGCAAGGATCACCACAGACTATAGTATCATCCAACACAACCATAATCATTTCTTGAAACTCACTGATAACTGATAACTTGTTGGTCCACACCATCTTTTCTGTCACCATCCATCACACTGGTCACCTCAGAGACGTTACTGCAATTACTTTGACATACTTTTGCAAAGTGACCAAATTTCAAGCACTTGTGATACGTCACATTCCTAGCTGGACAAGCCGTACCCCCTCTACCTTGTGAATTGTTGCCACACATGAAACAAACGTTACATAAACGTAAAACAAAATCTCATTTAGTTTCAGGGTTTTCTTCACAGGTAACCTATTCTGCACAACATTAACACCATTCTTTTTTGCTTCTGGTCCATTCAGTTCTTCTAAAGAAATCTGTGACAATTATATACTCTTAGCTACCTTGATGCCATCTTGCCCATTGTAAGCAGTTTCTGCTGAGTATGTTTGCTGAACAATGACCAATTAACTGGTTTCTTATTAGCTGCTCTATAAAATTGCCAAATTGTCACTATGAGCTCAATTTATGTAAAACACTTACACATCTATCTACATTCTCACTCTGGGGCAGATTTAAGAAAAGTGGTGCTGCACTCAGAGCAGTAACAATTTTCTTGTGCCCCTTAGCGCCCCCTACCACCACCATGTGTGTGCCATATTTAAAATAGGGAGCATCATCGCACAGGGTAGGTGGCAACAGCGTCAACATTTGTGATGTACTGTTCAGGGTTAGCTCCAAATTATTGGTTATAATCCTAAACAGTACATGGGGGCCCAATGGTAACGCATGGTGTGCCCCTTTTTAACGTCTGCTCTGTGCAGGGGTTAAAAATGCTGAAAAAAATCGCGCAAAGAATTCTTTTCGATTTCCTTGTTCCATTTTTTTCCCCCCGCTCCCCAAATAGAGAACTGTCCCCCTTGCATACATTATGCCTGGCACAGGCATAATGTGGCTCAAGGGGTTACAAAGTGGCGCAATGCATGCACTGCACCACTTTGTAAATCTGGCGTGGTGATTTTGACCTTGTTGGGCCACATTAACGTAAAAAAATGACACTAATATGGCACAAGGAGGCACAAGGCCTTCTTAAAGCTGGGCCTCTGTGTTTGTGTTTTCTTAAGAAAACTTTTGGTGCAAACCACCAAACTAAGTTCCACATAAAATCTCCTTTCTAATTTATTTACTACTTTTTGGTATTCATCCAATTCCTATCCTTCAGGTATTTCCAACCCTGGAAGATGCTGGAAAATCTACCTTCAAAGCAAAGTGAATGTAATAATAAAAGCTGATTCCTTTCAGGTCTGAAGTGCCCCTATTGCACAAAGGTATGCTTCACATGTGTCAAACCATTGCTAATACTGAATGTGGTATTCCCTGGAGTTTCCAAAAAAGAGTGGTGTAGGATTACCAGATTGCACAGTGCATTAATGCAATAACACACAAAAGTAAAGAGAAAATAAACTAATAATGTTTAGAACAGAAAATAAATTAGCCAACTCCAAACTGTTAGTGAAACACTAAGTAATATGACTTGAACTAATCCACCATAAGCAGAACTGTATGTGTCCTGAGTAAATGTTTCTTGAAATATAAATAAAGGTGCCCAAAAATAGTTTGTGTATGTGGAGACTTAGGATGTGTGTATCATTGTTTACCTCTGTCCCATGACACACCACATAAATAATCTTCATGCACTTGATCTATTCCCTTGAAATGACATAAATACCCAACAATGCCACTAATGTATCACACGTTTGCATAGAGTAATGTAACCTGCATCTCAATAATCTAAGATGGCCAACTAACCATGTGACGTAGTTTCTAAAGTAAATAGAGCTTTCTGGCTGATTAACATTTCCCAACAGTCAATATGGCACCACTTCATGCTAGCCTGTTGCCGTGAGGAGATTGGGCTGGTACGGGGTCAGTGTACAAAGCTCACAAAATGACAGCTGAGGAGCTAGGTCACATTCTACAGACGATTGTGTTCGGCAACAGAGCACATGCTCTGTGACCGATTTGTCCCACAAAGTCCAAAAGAACCAACCCGAGATCAGTGGAATCATGCTGAGATCAACTGGAGAACATAATCAGCCAGAGCAGATCCAATCTGACATACCTCTGACTCCGCTGCCAACAAGAGGCACAGGGAAACAAAACAGTGTGGATCCAACGGCAGCGGCTTCACCAAAAACAGCTTGCCACCAATTTAAGTGGTGAAGAAAGTTACCCCAGGAACACTGGTACATGATTAAGGTGTTTATTCACTGGTTAAATGAAGCCACTGCAATCAAGCCCTCAAAGGAACCCCTCCATCTGCCACCAATTCGAATGTTCAATACCACATCACCTGACAGCATTGGGACCTCTATTCTCAAACATGAGCATCCCACAGTAAGGCCAAACCAATGAAACGCATCAATTCTTCAATCTAACTACAAACCAGTACTTTTGTTCTTGTTTATAATTGCAGGTAGCTTTACATTTCTGAATCTACTGGCAAGCTACTTGAGGGCACATATGTTGTAGTGATATCTCCAAAATCAGAGTGCAGTAGGTACCACAGAGACAAGTCATATCAGTACATCCATCCATTCCAAGGTAGGCCCTTCTGTCAGAGCTCTTCCGCTTGTTCTGCAAAACTGTAAGCATGACTTAGTGAACCTCTCTACTGAAATCCATGCTTTACCTTGGGGCGGATATTCACACACCTACAGTCTGTTCGACTGTGAAACACTGTTCTGTTTCCAGCTGCCCACCCCGTGACATGCTCTCTTTTATCTTCCTGTGTCCTAACGTCTGCATGACTGCTGTGATTTTGACCAGTGTTCCAGCCCTCCCCGTCACAATGTAGGGCAGCCATCCATCATACTTTTAGGTGCTGATAGTGCAAGCCATGAGCACCCTGTGAGAAAGTAGGCTATGTTGTGATCTAGCACCCAAGTTCTTTAAGCCACCTTTTCTAGCCCTTCCAAGAACTTACATCAAATTCTATGCATTCTGCAGCCATGCTCGGACAACATTGAAGTCTAAACCAGCCCCACGGAGAACAACAGGGATGCATCTCGTTCCTGTCATTATTTTTCTTAACAGGCTCTGTCTGTTTGTGAAGCTGTCAGTCATTGGTGCCTGTCTGCCCCTGCAGCTAAGAGCTGGATGTGCTATAGGTGATGACTGCGATGTATTACATAAACATGCGCACACACACACCCACACACACACAAGCCTACCGGTGTTCTTTCACATAGACCACCCAACATGAAGTCTCACATTTCACACAGATCATAAGACATGTTATGCTGTTTGATTCTACAATGTCTTATGTATTTTACGGCAACCTTGCTACATGAAAGGAGTGAAAAGTAGCTGATCAAATAGAATCAACATATGAGAAAGCGAGGAATAGTGGGCAGCCAACTTTAGGCTTCTAGCAAAGAAGAGACAGAAGAGAAAAGATGAGTGTAGTAGGGAGAAGGACAAAAGGGCATATATCAAGTTGATGGTGAGACAAACAGTATGAGGAGTCTCAGCCTGACAGTGAAAAAACAATGGCAGATGTTTACAGAACCCGCGAGAGGCTAGAGGCTGGTACAGGCCCGCACCAATTTGGTGATGAAATCACGTCCTGATTTATGCTTCTTCTTATTTAAATCAACTCTACTCAGAAGTAGAATAAATGACAGTCAATTAGGTTCTTCTGTGAAAAGCTCAGCAGTCAAGAGCAGTGCAGTACTTCTTGGGTGCACAATCCATCCTTGACATACTTCCTACAATCTCACAAATATAGCACTGCAATTAAGTGACTTAAATTCCTTAATCCTAACATTTGAAACAATTTAGGTTACCAGATCACCCTATCTGTACCAAACACTTTGGCCCACATTACGACTTTGGCGGTCCTATGACCGCCGCGGTGGAGGTCACACCGCCATATTATGGCAATGGCAGTGTTCTGACTGGAACACAGCCAAGTTACTACCAGTCCCACCAGTGCGTGTGGCCCGCCGCAGCTGGCATCTCCAGGCCGGCGGGAAGCATGTTTCCGCCGGCCATATTATGAGGTTGTACACCATCAGGATTTCTTCCGAAGTTGCCCTGCCACGAAAAGGCTGGCGGAAATAACCACATTAAAGGGGACACTCACCTTCAGGAACACAGGCACGCCCGCAGCCACCATAGAACCCGACCTGGAAGACAGCTGCCTAGAACACTCTGGAGGGAAGGACATTAGTACACACACACACACACACACACACATACACACACACAAGACACACACCTGGCATGGCTAGCGACGGCCACACACATACAAAAACATCTGTAGCAGCACACACACACACACACATATACACACACTCACTTTTAAATTTGGGTATGATATTATCTATGATGTTTATTTATTTTGTATTGTATTGTATTGCTTTGATGGTCTACTGGCCGAATAAAGCTTATGTGAACACACACTCACACACAAACCACACATAACAAATCACACACATGCAACACAGACATGCGGAAGGAAAGCCAGGACAAGTATGTCACCCTTGACACAAAGGAGTCCCTGGTGCAGATATAATCAATCGAATTTCGGAAAGAATAAATAACTACATACAAATAGGCCTACTAGCCAACTCCAGGCACACAGGGCAATGTCCATGGCCCCAACTTGACTCGTGACTGCAAAGTGGCCTACACATGGCAGGGGCATCAATGGGGCAACGCCAGCACCTCAGGGGCGAAGGAGGTATCGAGGGTGGGGGTTTGGGTTTTGATGGGGGTCCATAGGTGGGGGTTTGGTGGGGGGTACTTTTATTTGGGTTGGGTTGGAGCTTTTGCTCTTGATTTGGGAGGGATAACTCAGGCCTTGGTGGAGGCACATGTCTTAGGTGGGGTAGCTGCATGGGAGATGGGAGGCAGGGGCTTTGGGACTGGAACAGGGCACTTGGTGGGGAAAGGGAATGCGTCAGTGGGAGAGAACAGGGAAAACTCATGCAGGAAACATTTTTTAGGGGCACAAGGTTGGTCATGGGAGTTACTTTTGGGAGTGGAGGGAGAGGGAGTGGTTGTGAGGTGCTTTGGGTGCAGGTGCGAGCGTGGATGTAATGTGTGTGCTGTGAGACTGTTGTGTGTGTGAGTATGGGAGTTTAGGTGAAGTGGGAGGAGGGGGGAGGAGATGCAGGGAGGTGGCAGGGGGGATGTGTGAATGTATGTTGTGGTGGTGTCTGCAGGTAGGGTGCAGGTAGGGTGGATGTGTTGCATGTGGTGGTGTTGACAGTTGTGCTGAGTGCACATGTGGTGTATGGGGTGCATGCCTGGGGGTCTGGTGACGGTAGGAATGAGTGCACTTGTAGCAGGATCTGGAGGAGACTGATGATGTGGTGAAGTGCCTGTGAGGAGAGGTGGTAAGGAAGTCCGTGTAGGGAGTGGATGTTGTTGTGTCTTCATATGAATGTTGTGTGTGTGCATGGCGGTGGTGTCTTTTGAGGTACCTGTGTTTGTCCTTGTGATCTGGCTCTTTTGTTGTGGATGCATGTTGGTATGAAGGGGTGCCTTGGATGGGTGAGGGGAGAGGGATGTGAGACTTGGAACAGGTAGTTGGCGGGGGGACGGAAGCAGAAGGATCACTGGCTGCCATCAGTGTGGAGGCCAGAGCCTGAAATTATCCCTACAGAGCAGCCAGGGCACAATGACTGCCTTCCAGGTAGGCATTCGACTGCTGCATCTGTGATGCCAGTCCCTGGATGGCATTTATGATGGTTGACTGCCCCACAGAGATGGACCTCAGAAGGACAATAGCCTCCTCACTGAGGACCGAAGGTCTGATTGGGGCAGGAGCGAAGGTTCCTGTGGTGAAGAAGATGCCCACCCTCCTGGGTAAGTGCGCGGGGGCAACTGTGGGGGGGGGAGCTACAGGGAGGGCGGTGCTGGTAAGGGTGTGGCGGACAAGAATGGTGCTGGGATGGTCCCAGATGGGTCTGCCAGGGGAAGTCCTTTGGAGCAGGAATCTGGAGATGTTGTCATTGATCATGTCTTCGCTGTGGCACTCCCCTCACCCTCCGCCCCACTGGTCCCTCTGCTCTGCTGGTATCAGCCTCCTGGGTCCTGTGGGCTGTAACTTCCCCACTCACCGGTGCCCCTTCTCCTTCGCCTGATGATGCTGATGCACACGAAGACAGAGGTGGAGAGGGAAGGAGGGAGGGAGACAGAGAAAGACAGTGTGCAATGGGTCAATATCAACCCTACATACACACAGAGTAACAACTACATCATCTGGTGCTATGTCAAGGCAAGCCATGCCCTCATCTATACATGCTACATCAGTAGGATACCATGGGGGATACCACAGCCATGCTGATGGAAACTGACAATGTTGGAATAGTAGCACTCATGTACTGGATGAGGGACAACCTATTCACAATTGCCCAGTACCTGGCATATTTCCATGTACATGTGTGGGGAAATTTCCTGTACACAATACTCAACAGAATCCTGCATGGGTAATTAGCATGCCCACTAATCCATTAACATGTAGCACAGTGACATCTGGCCCCATTGTACCCGTCTATACATACGGTACATGGCAGCTGATTGAGGATACACCAATTACCACACTTACAGTGGTAGGCTGATACTGATGGCAATGTCCTGACACCTCACTTGTACTGATGCTGATGCTGATGCTAGGAGCTTGGATCAGGAACCCTTTTTAGGGTCACCACACAATTCCCAAATTGGAAGGAACTGACCACATTTTTCCCAGTCTACATGGTATGGGCAAACATCTATGAACCAATCCTGCCAGCGTGGCTGATACCCATAGTCGGCGTGCTACCTATAATGACCTATGCTACATCATTTCAATAGTGGGAAACCCAAAGCCATACATGCAGAACATCGTGAGGTGTCCGTGTGCAATTACACCATTGTGGCTGCTATGCTGCCCTCACGCACCCATCCACCTCAGGGTAGGCCACCGCCAAAATGTGGGCCATTAGGGAGGTCAGGGTCCGACGGGCACCCCTCCCTCATTGGGAGGATGTCCCCAGCTTGGCCTCTGCGGTCTGCCGGGCCCAGTGTCTCAGGTCCTCCCACCGCTTTCTGCAGTGGGTGCTCTGCCAGGCATGGACCCCCAGGGTTCACACTTGCTTGTAGATGGCATGTCAAATCCCATTATTTTGATGGGCGCTGACCTGCATGGGTGACACAGACAGAAGGACAAAGTCATGTAGATTGACATTACAGGGTCAGCAGTGGACATCACACATCTAACACATTTCATGGCCACAGTCACGTGCCCTCACGCCACTAACGCTCATACTCCTCACCCATCTCCATGCATCCACTCGGTCTGTCCCGTCCCAACTCCTTTCTTCCTCATACACATCACACATGACAGTGACATGAGACTCACCTGCTGCTCTGGTGCCATATAAAACTGTCTAATCCGTGGTAGGACCCGTTCACAAGCTTCTCCAACTCTTCCTGGGTGAAGGCTGGGGCCCTATTTCCTGCAGGACGGGGCATCTTGGCTTCCAGCATCAGTACACAGCAGCACACGCAGTGGAGGTCGATTCACAATCTGCCCTGTGTCCCCACACGTATTGAGATGTGCCCTACCTTAGTGCATACAGGTGACTCTAGGTACCCCAACCTTCCCTGGCTGCTGACACCTGTGAGGTATTCGACAACAGATGATGAACACTGTTTCAATGGGGCCCACGGCAGGATGCAAGGCGTGTCATCGAGAGGACCTTTGGTCTACTGAGGGACAGATTCCGCTGCCTACATGTGCCCTACATGTGCCCTAGTCCACAAACCACTTAGAGTCTACCAAATCATTGTTGAGTGCTGCATGCTGCACAATCTGGCCCTGAGATGTCACATCCCATCGCTGGAAGTAGAGGAGGTGGCAGCTGGACCAGTGGCTGAGGAAGGGGACATAAGGAGTGATGAGGAGGAAGATGATGTAGATACAGTTGACTCCAGAGCAGAGTTCATTCAGCAATACTTCACATGAGAAACAGGTATATATCATGTGTAATGTATTTTCCCTGTACCCCTGTCTTCATTGTGCCATAGCTCCTCCTGGTGTCTGTCATCAGTGGAGCCATTGAGTTCAGCTCCCCCTCTGGGTGGGTTGGGGTGTAACATTTTGCCTATCATAGGAGGCGTTTCAGTTCAATTGTGAACTCTTGTGTAGCATCACTCATGCAATTTTTTGACCATGTGCTATGTTTCCTGTAGTGCTTTGCCAACTGCAATTGTCGTGCCAAGGATAGTGTTATCATCAGTTTTGCTATCATTGCTCACAGTCCACAACGGGAGAATGTGTCATCCAGCTTTTGCAGCCTGTAAAACATGCCTTTAGGCAAGATTTGTCACCTGTGGGGGATGTACTATTGGGTATGAATGTTGTGGAAATGTAGACCTGACATGGCCATGTGGTTTGTGATTCCACATGCTAACTCACACTAGGGATTGATACACTGTGCAGTATGTGTGTTGAGTGGCCTACAGTGTCTCCTATTATGATAGTTTTCCCTGTCTTGGTCT
Source organism: Pleurodeles waltl (assembly GCF_031143425.1). Lineage (NCBI taxonomy): Eukaryota > Metazoa > Chordata > Amphibia > Caudata > Salamandridae > Pleurodeles > Pleurodeles waltl. Next base: position 404,017,948 of record NC_090450.1, on the reverse strand, counting down.
ATTTGCAGGGCTTTCATGTGGTGCAACTCTGGTTCCTGCCTTAGCTGGTGGCTCCCTTGACACAAGCATCCAGCTTATCTCTGCCCTACCATCAACCTTGCTGCATGTTGCTCTCCCTTCTATCTATCTCACAGACGTTTGCAGGACAATAGGTTGCATGTGATGACATGTAATTCAAATGCAATTCTTACTCATTACAATAAAGACCCATAGGGAGTAGTTGCGCTCATAGGTGTTAAATGTTACAAGTGCAATGTGTGACGACTGGAGTCATGGTGGGTTTAATCATCAGAGTAGTTGTCCCAGCTGTAGTTAGTCCATGTCCAGTGGCCAAGGGGCCATGGGAAATTGGAGAATGACAGTGGACAGTCAACAGGGTGTGTCAGACAAGGGAGAATGTTCAGGAGAGGCTCACTTCCTGGCAGTGGTCTTGGCATCAGGTCCTCCAGGATGTCTGGGTGGACGTCCTTGCTTGCGTGGGGGTTCCTCAGCTACAGGGGGAGGGGGGCTGGTGGTATACTGGTCCTCTGGCAGGGCCTCCATTCCACTAGACACCGCAGAAGTGGAGGGTTAATTTGGAATGTGGCTAGTGAAAGGGGCCTGCTGATGGGTGGAGGATGCATGCAGGATGGTGGTCAGTTCCTTCAGTACCCCTGCAATGGAGGCCATGGTGACACTGAGGGTCTGCCACTGCTCCATGGCCTCCTGGTGATGTTCTCTTTGCAGCTTTGGGTTCTCTTGGATGGTTGCGAGGATCTTGCCAATAGTGTCCTGGGACTGGTGGCATGCTCCCAGGATTTGGGTAATGGCCTCTTGGCCAGTCCTATGTTGTGGGTGCCCCATCCTTTGGGCCACAGGTGCCCTCCCACTGCCTCTGGCCCCCATGTGCCTGTGCACCTGCACAATGTGCCCACTCCCCGTTGTACCAGGACCTTCATTGTCTTGGCTGTGCTGCCTTCACTCTGGTCCCTGTACTGTGTGAAACACTACTGATTGACCTGCCCTTGGGACACAGGTGAGGGGATGTAGGGTTGACTGTGCTGTGATAGCCACATGGGAAGGGGACTCAAAAGTGTCAAGGGTGGGTCTTGTGGTGGTGGACTGACCAGTTGTCCCAAAAGGCCTAGGCAAGTCATCAACTTCCAGACATCCACTTGGACCTTCTTCCTGGGGAGGGCTGTCTGTCTCTGGCATGGGCTGCCAGGTGGCAGTGGCAGCAGGACCTGTGGATGGAAAGGGAGGGGGTTACATTGCAGATTTGTACTTGCTGGTTCTGATGCTTGGAGTAGCTTGACTTCCTTCCCAGTGATGGCAATGACAGCTGCAGCACTGCAGACATTCCTTGCATCTGACATGTTGTGGCATTGTTACAATTTGGCATTTCAGGTTGGGGATTGTGGATTTCATTGCTGTCATTGCCATGTGTTGGTATGCAGTTGGGGCATCCAGTTGGTGTGGCATGTGCTAAGGTTATCTGTGCAGGTGTTCCACTGTGAAGTGGGACTGTGCATTCTTGATGTATGGGGAATGATACATTGTGGGAGTTGTGGTGCTTGACATTGTGATTGATATCTGTTCATTAGGGTGGGACTGTGTGGCGATAGTGGCATTGGGGTTATGTGGCATGAAGGGGAGGGGCACGGGGTGATGGGGGAAGAAGTGTGTGATGGGTGTATTAAGGAGTGATGGGGACACATGCTGGACAGGAGTGGTTGGTGCCTGGGCAGTGTTGTTGACTTACCAGAATCAAGTCCTCAGATGATTCCAGTCAGGCCCTCGGGTTGCATGATGTCCAAGACCTTCTCCTCCCACGATGTGAACTCTGGGGGAGGAAGTGGTGGTCCGCCGCCGATCTTGTGGATGTCAATCTGGTGATGTGATGTCATAGAACGCATCTTCCCCCTGAGGTCCTTCCACCTCTTTCTGATGTCCTCCCTTGTGCATGGATGGGTGCCCACTGAGTTGACCCTGTCAATGATCCTCCACCATAACTCAATTTTCCTGGATATCAAGGTTTGGTGGACCTGGCCTCCGAAAAGTTGTGGCTCTACTCTGACAATTTCATCTACCATGACCCTCAACTAATCATCAGTTAAAAGTGGGTGCTTCTGATGGGACATAGTGGTTGTGGGTGGGGGGTGTTGTGTGTGTTGGGTGCAATGCAGGGTAGTTGGTGGGGTGGGGGTGTTTGATTCTGTGTGCTGGTGGTATCTGGTGTATGTGTGCAGTGGTGATGAGTGTATTGTGTTCAGGTGTGCAATGTCCTCCGTTGGTGTGCTCCTCGGTCTCTCTGTTGGTAATTATGGTTGCAAAGGATTGGGGGGGGGGTGAAGGTATGTTATATAGTCCAGTTAGCAGGTGTTTGTGGTGTGTGTCAGGTGTGGGATATTCAGACTATCCAATGTGGTGTTAGGTTCTGGTGGAGGAGGTGTTTTGACAGCAGCGGTTTCACACTGCCAATGGTTTACCGCTGTGCAATGACCGTCATGCTGATTTGTGGGTCATAATATGGAGGGCAGGGTGTTGTTGGCGTGGCGGTGCTAGTGGTAAGACCACGTCTCTCGCTCCAGCAGTCGGCCTGGCAGTGTCGGATTTGTGGCTATTTTTGGGCAGCCTTCACTGTGTGTCTTGTAATACGGAAGTCACTGTACCGCCATCACGGGCGGTCTTTTGGTGGCTGCCAACACGGCTGTCTTGTTACAAGACTGAAAAAGTTGAAATGAGGGCCTTTATATACACTTCTGGGCTTGCCATTAAAACATCATTCTTCTTGTTAGAAATGGGGTCTCTAGTTGGCAGAGGTATTCACTTTTGTCCAAATAGGGACCACAATCCTAGTCAGAGTAAGTCACACACACAATCCAAATTATCCTGTGCCCACTCTCTGGTAGCTTGGCACTGAGGAGTCAGGCTTAACTTAGAAGGCAATGTGTAACGTATTTGCGCAAAAAATCATACAGTAACAACGTGACAACACCACAAAAATACACCACACAGGTTTATAAAAATATAAGATATTTATCTGGTTAAATTAAGGTAAAAACAATAAAGATTCAATATGCTCAAGTTGAGATATCACTTTTGTAAGATTAAAAAGAGTCTTAAATCTTAGAAATCAACAGTTATTTCTTTTTGCACAAAGTACCTGGTTTGCATCAGAAATAACACGCATGGAGACCACAGAGGAGGAGATGCATTGAAAAATAGGGTGTGCATCGGAATTTCTGGCTTGGCATAGTGTAGGAAAGCACCCTCTTTTTGCCATGGTTACCCCCTTTTTCTGCCTGATATCAATGTGCTTGACTGTGTTCACTGGGATCCTGCTAACCAGGACCCAAGTGATTATGCTCTCTCTCCTCTAAATGTGGCTGTTCGATACTGGTAACCCAGTATTTCACCCACAATTGGCATACTGGTGCTCCCTTATAAGTTCCTAGTATATGGTACCTAGGTACCCAGGGCATTGGGGTACCAGGGGATCCCCATGGGCTGCAACATATCTTTTGCCCCCCATAGGGTGCCAATGCAAAGGCCTCTGTAGGACTGCCATTGCAGCCTGCATGAAAAGGTGCATGTACCCTTTCACTGCCATTTACACTGCACCAGGTCACTTATAAGTCACCCCTATAGCAGGCCCTCCAGCCCTGAGGGTAGGGTGCAGAGTACCTGTGTGTGAGGGCACCCCTGCACTAGCAGAGGTGCCCCCACGACCTCCAGGACCATTTTCCAGGACTTTGTGAGTGTGGGGACAACATTTTAGGCTTGTACTATACATAGGTCACTACCTATGTCCATCTTCATAATGGTATCTCCGTACATAGGTATGTTTGATATCAAACATGTAGGAATCATACCACTATGCTTTTGCAAGCATTGGTTGTATGATCCTATGCGCTCTAGGGGCTCTTTAGAGGACCCCCAGTACTGTCATTACAGCCTTCTGAGGTTTTCCAGGCAGCCCCAGCTGCTGTCACCTCTCAGACAGGTTTTTGCCCTCCTGTTGCTTGAGAAGCACAAGACCAGGAAGGCAGAACAAAGGATTTCCTTTGGGAGAGGGATGTTACACCATCTCCCTTTGGAAATAGGAGTTACAGGCTTGGGAGGGCTTGTGAGGGGTAAGCTTCCCAAGTCACTGGAAATGTTTTGAAGACACAGATGGCGCCCTCCTTGTATAATCCAGTCTACACTGCTTCAGGGACCCACAGTCCCTGCTCTGCCATGAAACTGGACAAAGGAAAGGGGAGTGACCACTCCCATGTCCATCACCACCCCAGTGGTGGCGCTTAGAGCTCCTCCAGAGGGTCCCTGGGTTTAACCATCTTGGATTCCAAGTTGGAAGGGAACCCTGGGAGCATCTGAGTGGCCAGTGTCAGCAGGTGACATCAGAGCCCGCCCCTGATAGGTGTTTACCTGTTTAGCTGACCAAACCCTTTTCAGGGCTATTTAGGGTCTCTCTTTTGGGTGGTTCTTCAGATTTGGATTGTAAGACTCCATCATGAATCCTCTGCGTTCTCTACTTCGCCTTCTCTCCGAATAAACTGCATCTGGACCCTCCAGGAACTCTACAAACTGCAAGAAAGAAGCAAAGACGACTTCTGCAACCAAGTATCTTCAGCTCCTACCATCAACTGCAACTGTTTCCCAGTTGTGCATCCTCAGGGGACAGCCTGCCTTCAGCCTGCACCAGAACAGCGAAGGAATCTCCCTTGGAGTGAAGGAGTCACTCCCCTGCTCAGCAGGCACCTCACTGCATCGATAATCGGCTGCATGAATCCCCTCTCCTGGCAAGCTGTGTGGATTGTGTATCATGGGTGATAGACTGAAATGGTCCTGTCGGTCCTGATATCCTACTGTCCAACTTTGGTGGAGGTAAGAGCCTGCATCCCCACCCAAGACAGTACCCTTTGTATACCATGTGTTTAGTAGTTGACAAGGCTTGTTGGCATTATTCCATAAAGTTCTTCATGCACCGTGCAGCTCCGGCACCCAGCACTCTATTCTACGATGCACATCTTCCTGAGTGGTTCTCCGGCAGCATGGAAGCCTTTGTTACAGTGCTGGGTGGGCCTCCTTTTGCACCTTCTTTGTCCCTGTGCTGTGGGACTCCTGTGCACGCTGCTTGGTCTTCTGTGGGCTCTCTGAGGTGCTGAGAGCTCCCTCAGACTCCCCCTCCACGGTAGAGTCCACCTGGTCCTTCCTGTTCCCGGGCAGCACCGTTTTCTGCTAACTGCAAGCTTTGCATCTGCCAAGGCTTGTTGGCAGACTCCAGCGATGCAAACCAGACTGCAATCTTCCATCCGGCGTGGAACATCATCTGCACCAACCAGGAACCCGAATCCATCTTCTTGGGTGCAGTACTGACTGTTCTTCTTCACTGTTGGCTCTTCTTTTGCACCTTCATCCGGGTTAGCAAGGGCTCCTGTTCTCCCTGGACTCTGCTGTGCTTCTTGGACTTGGTCCCCTTCTTCCACAGGTCTTCAGGTCCACAAATCTACTGTTGGTGTCTTGCAGTCTCTTCTGCTTCTTGCATAATCTTCTTTCGCGTGCTTCTATGTGTTCTTGGAAAGTTACTGTGTTTTACTCCTGCTTTCCTGGGCTCTGGGGTGGATTCTAGTACTTACCTTTGGTGTTTTCTAGTACTCCCAGCACCCCTCTACAAACTACACTTACCTAGGTGGGAAACCGACATTCGCATTCTACTTTCTTAGTATATGGTTTGTGTTCCCCCTTGGCTCATTTCTTTCTATCTATTGTGATTTTCACTAATTGCACAGTTTTCTAACTGTTTTTATGCACATTTCTGCATAATAGTGTATATAATTTGTGTATTACTTACCTCTTAACGGAGTATAATTTCTATGGTATTTTTGGCATTTGTGTCACCCAAATAAAGTACCTTTATTTTAGTAACACTGACTATTTTCTTTCATGTGTGTGAGTACTGTGTGACTACAGTGGTATTGCATGAGCTTTGCATGTTTCATAGATAAGCCTTGGCTGCTCATCTACAGCTCCCTCTAGAGAGCCTGGCTTCTAGACACTGCCTACATTTCACTAATAAGGGATAACTGGACCTGGTATAAGGTGTCTACCTTAGGTACCCACTACAAACCAGGCCAGCCTCCTAGACACAGACGATGCGTTGTTTCTTTCAACGCTGCAAGGGGCTTTGCGTCGATTTCTGGCTTGGAGCCTTGGTTCCTCACTGCGATGCGGGGATCTTTTTGATACCAAGGGATGATACATGGGAATCCTGAGCCTCCAGGGTGAAGTCACAGGCTTTGCATTAATCTGGTACGGCGATACGTCAAATTTTCTGTCACACAGCAGGCGTTGTGTTGATTCTTCACTCGAGAAGTCGGGTGTGTTTTTCCGGTTCGGCTATGCAGCAATTTTCTCATCAAAAGGCGTGCTGTGTGTTGTTTCTGCCAAGCTGAGCATCGATTTTCAGCACACAAGGAGTTCCTTGAGGAGATGAAGTCTTTTTGGTCCTGAGACTTCAGAAAACAGGAGGCAAGCTCAATCCAAGCCATTGGAGACCACGTCAAAGCAAAGTCAGAGGGCAGCAGGGCGACAGCAGGGCAGCAGTCCTTCTCAGAAAAGCAGTCCAGATAAGTCCTTTGGGCAGCCAGGCAGTTCCTCTTGACAGGTTGAAGGTTCAGGATCAGAAGTGTCTGATTTGGTGGGGTCAGGGAATCAGTTTATATACCCAAAAATACCTTTGAAGTGGGAGAGACTTCAAAGAGTGGTTTTGAAGTGCACAAGGTCCCCTTTCAGTACAGTCTGTCTGCCAGGGTCCCAGTAGGGGGTTAGGCAGTCCATTGTGTGAGGGCAGGCCACTAGCCTTTGAAATGTGTCAGGCCCTCCACCCTCCCAGCCCAAGAAGACCCATTCAGTAAGCAGATGAGTGCAGGTGTGACCAAGCATCCTGTGTTTGTGGTTGTCTAGTTGAAATGCACATGGGATCTGTCAATCAGCCGAGCCCAGACCTGGATTGGAGACAGGCTTTAAGGCACAGATGGATTTTAAGTGCAGAGAAATGCCCCTTTTCTAAAAGTGTCATTTCTAAAAATAGAAATATAACATCCAACCTCACCAAAGCAGGAGTTTGTATCACCATTCTGGCCATACTAAATATGAACTGGTTACTCCTTTCTGATCAGAATCTACACTCAAACAGTATATGAGGGTAGTCCTAATGCTATTCTGTGAAAGGAGCAGGCCTCACAGTAGTGGAAAACCAATTCAGCAGTTTTCCATTATTAGGACATATAAACCACACATGTACATGTCCTGCCTTTTAACTACATAGCACCCTGTCCTACTGGTTACCTAGGGCCTACCTTGGGGGTGACTTATATGTAGAAAAAGAGGAGTTTATGGACTAGCAAGCACTTTTAAATGCCAAGTTAAAGTGGCAGTGAAACTGCACAACCAGGCCTTGCAATAGCAGGCCTAAGACATGGGTAAGGGGCTACTTATGTGGGTAGCACAACCAGTGCTGCAGGCCTACTAGTAGCATTCAATCTACAGACCCTGGGCACATGTAATGCACTTTCCTAGGGACCGACAAGTAAATCAAATACGCCAGTTGGATATGAACCAATGTTACCATGTTTAAGGGAGAGAGCACATGCACTTTAGCACTGGTTAGCAGTGGTAAAGTGCGCAGAGTCCTAAAACCAGCAAAAACAATGCCAGAAAAGTGGAGGGATGACCACCCTAAGGCTGTCAGGTCTAACACTTCTCAAATCTGTTGCTTAGTTGGAGCAAATGAAAGCCTACATTTCCAAGCGTGCACTGTTTAATAGAAAGTTAAGAATAGTACACGACGCACAGTTTACATGGCCCAAACTAAGTAAATATAAGTATTTAGTTCTTCTCCTTTTTCTGTTGATTGAACTAAAGTAATCTTGGCATATCATAAGATAAAGAAAATAAAACAAATACTACACACTTATTTAAGTTTTTGTGCTGGTGCATAATATAAATTAGGTACTTATAACTCCTTTCTGTGCTCCTGCTTTCGCACTGATGCATGTATTTTCCCTCTGGAACAATAATATATATTTTTTAATTCCTTTAGTATGCTTTACTAAATTGTTTGCATTCCACAAATCTTTGTAATGGAGGGAGTTGACAACACAACGAGTCCTACTTTAAAAACAAAGGCATTTTGCTATCACTCAGCATTGTCTTGACAAAAATTGTGCAGCTACCACAACAAACTCCTGTCTCAAAGATCACTCTATAAAAGGTGCCCTTTCTTTCGTCCAGTGAAAATTGGAAAATGGGTATGAGTGAGCGAGCAAAACTCCATCTGGAGTCGCAAAATCTGCACATCTCTCGTAGCTAATTGTAGCCCAATTCTTCTTACCAACCCTCTTGCCCTTTCTTGTATGTGATATGCAAGCATTTGCGAAGAATGCATCAATGACCATTAAGTTGAACCTAGAAAACTACTGGATAACCTACAGACGAGAGGGGTGCATAATTTGCGTTCCTGCAATTATGTGAACTTTTGAAAAATAAAAATTATGCGTAATAATGTGAAATGGAAAACAGGTATTGTATTTTAGCATGAGATACATCATAGTAGCCACTTTGGATGAAGGATACACTTGGCGCTAATACAACCCAAAAGCACAGCGAGGAACAGCCTCTCATGTTCAGTTGTTTCCCTTGTTCCAATGTGATTGAATTACATTTTTACTGCAAATGCCAGATAGACTTGACGTGGTGTAATAGCGGGATTTCACATAACAAGAGTAATATGAAATTTGTGAAATTATACTAGATTATGCTCTTGTAACTTGCCCGGGTCTACTAATGACGCCTCATATGGGATAATATGGTAGGATGCACTTGAGGAGGCTGCACGACTGCATGGGATGCAGTGATCCAACAAAGCTTCCGTGGCCACATATCAGTTGTGCCCAAGTCATTACCAGTGGCTGGGATTAATTCTAACATTTCAGCTTGCACTTTTCTGTATTATTCATTGTGATGCCCCAATTGGGATGAGTATGTGCAGATATGGGCCCAGTGCTCGCTGTGCCATGAAACTGGACAAAGGAAAGGGGAGTGACCACTCCCATGTCCATCACCACCCCAGTGGTGGCGCTTAGAGCTCCTCCAGAGGGTCCCTGGGTTTAACCATCTTGGATTCCAAGTTGGAAGGGAACCCTGGGAGCATCTGAGTGGCCAGTGTCAGCAGGTGACATCAGAGCCCGCCCCTGATAGGTGTTTACCTGTTTAGCTGACCAAACCCTTTTCAGGGCTATTTAGGGTCTCTCTTATGGGTGGTTCTTCAGATTTGGATTGTAAGACTCCATCATGAATCCTCTGCGTTCTCTACTTCGCCTTCTCTCCGAATAAACTGCATCTGGACCCTCCAGGAACTCTACAAACTGCAAGAAAGAAGCAAAGACGACTTCTGCAACCAAGTATCTTCAGCTCCTACCATCAACTGCAACTGTTTCCCAGTTGTGCATCCTCAGGGGACAGCCTGCCTTCAGCCTGCACCAGAACAGCGAAGGAATCTCCCTTGGAGTGAAGGAGTCACTCCCCTGCTCAGCAGGCACCTCACTGCATCGATAATCGGCTGCATGAATCCCCTCTCCTGGCAAGCTGTGTGGATTGTGTATCATGGGTGATAGACTGAAATGGTCCTGTCGGTCCTGATATCCTACTGTCCAACTTTGGTGGAGGTAAGAGCCTGCATCCCCACCCAAGACAGTACCCTTTGTATACCATGTGTTTAGTAGTTGACAAGGCTTGTTGGCATTATTCCATAAAGTTCTTCATGCACCGTGCAGCTCCGGCACCCAGCACTCTATTCTACGATGCACATCTTCCTGAGTGGTTCTCCGGCAGCATGGAAGCCTTTGTTACAGTGCTGGGTGGGCCTCCTTTTGCACCTTCTTTGTCCCTGTGCTGTGGGACTCCTGTGCACGCTGCTTGGTCTTCTGTGGGCTCTCTGAGGTGCTGAGAGCTCCCTCAGACTCCCCCTCCACGGTAGAGTCCACCTGGTCCTTCCTGTTCCCGGGCAGCACTGTTTTCTGCTAACTGCAAGCTTTGCATCTGCCAAGGCTTGTTGGCAGACTCCAGCGACGCAAACCAGACTGCAATCTTCCATCCGGCGTGGAACATCATCTGCACCAACCAGGAACCCGAATCCATCTTCTTGGGTGCAGTACTGACTGTTCTTCTTCACTGTTGGCTCTTCTTTTGCACCTTCATCCGGGTTAGCAAGGGCTCCTGTTCTCCCTGGACTCTGCTGTGCTTCTTGGACTTGGTCCCCTTCTTCCACAGGTCTTCAGGTCCACAAATCTACTGTTGGTGTCTTGCAGTCTCTTCTGCTTCTTGCATAATCTTCTTTCGCGTGCTTCTATGTGTTCTTGGAAAGTTACTGTGTTTTACTCCTGCTTTCCTGGGCTCTGGGGTGGATTCTAGTACTTACCTTTGGTGTTTTCTAGTACTCCCAGCACCCCTCTACAAACTACACTTACCTAGGTGGGAAACCGACATTCGCATTCTACTTTCTTAGTATATGGTTTGTGTTCCCCCTTGGCTCATTTCTTTCTATCTATTGTGATTTTCACTAATTGCACAGTTTTCTAACTGTTTTTATGCACATTTCTGCATAATAGTGTATATAATTTGTGTATTACTTACCTCTTAACGGAGTATAATTTCTATGGTATTTTTGGCATTTGTGTCACCCAAATAAAGTACCTTTATTTTAGTAACACTGACTATTTTCTTTCATGTGTGTGAGTACTGTGTGACTACAGTGGTATTGCATGAGCTTTGCATGTTTCCTAGATAAGCCTTGGCTGCTCATCTACAGCTCCCTCTAGAGAGCCTGGCTTCTAGACACTGCCTACATTTCACTAATAAGGGATAACTGGACCTGGTATAAGGTGTCTACCTTAGGTACCCACTACAAACCAGGCCAGCCTCCTAGACACAGACGATGCGTTGTTTCTTTCAACGCTGCAAGGGGCTTTGCGTCGATTTCTGGCTTGGAGCCTTGGTTCCTCACTGCGATGCGGGGATCTTTTTGATACCAAGGGATGATACATGGGAATCCTGGGCCTCCAGGGTGAAGTCACAGGCTTTGCATTAATCTGGTACGGCGATACGTCAAATTTTCTGTCACACAGCAGGCGTTGTGTTGATTCTTCACTCGAGAAGTCGGGTGTGTTTTTCCGGTTCGGCTATGCAGCAATTTTCTCATCAAAAGGCGTGCTGTGTGTTGTTTCTGCCAAGCTGAGCATCGATTTTCAGCACACAAGGAGTTCCTTGAGGAGATGAAGTCTTTTTGGTCCTGAGACTTCAGAAAACAGGAGGCAAGCTCAATCCAAGCCATTGGAGACCACGTCAAAGCAAAGTCAGAGGGCAGCAGGGCGACAGCAGGGCAGCAGTCCTTCTCAGAAAAGCAGTCCAGATAAGTCCTTTGGGCAGCCAGGCAGTTCCTCTTGACAGGTTGAAGGTTCAGGATCAGAAGTGTCTGATTTGGTGGGGTCAGGGAATCAGTTTATATACCCAAAAATACCTTTGAAGTGGGAGAGACTTCAAAGAGTGGTTTTGAAGTGCACAAGGTCCCCTTTCAGTACAGTCTGTCTGCCAGGGTCCCAGTAGGGGGTTAGGCAGTCCATTGTGTGAGGGCAGGCCACTAGCCTTTGAAATGTGTCAGGCCCTCCACCCTCCCAGCCCAAGAAGACCCATTCAGTAAGCAGATGAGTGCAGGTGTGACCAAGCATCCTGTGTTTGTGGTTGTCTAGTTGAAATGCACATGGGATCTGTCAATCAGCCGAGCCCAGACCTGGATTGGAGACAGGCTTTAAGGCACAGATGGATTTTAAGTGCAGAGAAATGCCCCTTTTCTAAAAGTGTCATTTCTAAAAATAGAAATATAACATCCAACCTCACCAAAGCAGGAGTTTGTATCACCATTCTGGCCATACTAAATATGAACTGGTTACTCCTTTCTGATCAGAATCTACACTCAAACAGTATATGAGGGTAGTCCTAATGCTATTCTGTGAAAGGAGCAGGCCTCACAGTAGTGGAAAACCAATTCAGCAGTTTTCCATTATTAGGACATATAAACCACACATGTACATGTCCTGCCTTTTAACTACATAGCACCCTGTCCTACTGGTTACCTAGGGCCTACCTTGGGGGTGACTTATATGTAGAAAAAGAGGAGTTTATGGACTAGCAAGCACTTTTAAATGCCAAGTTAAAGTGGCAGTGAAACTGCACAACCAGGCCTTGCAATAGCAGGCCTAAGACATGGGTAAGGGGCTACTTATGTGGGTAGCACAACCAGTGCTGCAGGCCTACTAGTAGCATTCAATCTACAGACCCTGGGCACATGTAATGCACTTTCCTAGGGACCGACAAGTAAATCAAATACGCCAGTTGGATATGAACCAATGTTACCATGTTTAAGGGAGAGAGCACATGCACTTTAGCACTGGTTAGCAGTGGTAAAGTGCGCAGAGTCCTAAAACCAGCAAAAACAATGCCAGAAAAGTGGAGGGATGACCACCCTAAGGCTGTCAGGTCTAACACTTCTCAAATCTGTTGCTTAGTTGGAGCAAATGAAAGCCTACATTTCCAAGCGTGCACTGTTTAATAGAAAGTTAAGAATAGTACACGACGCACAGTTTACATGGCCCAAACTAAGTAAATATAAGTATTTAGTTCTTCTCCTTTTTCTGTTGATTGAACTAAAGTAATCTTGGCATATCATAAGATAAAGAAAATAAAACAAATACTACACACTTATTTAAGTTTTTGTGCTGGTGCATAATATAAATTAGGTACTTATAACTCCTTTCTGTGCTCCTGCTTTCGCACTGATGCATGTATTTTCCCTCTGGAACAATAATATATATTTTTTAATTCCTTTAGTATGCTTTACTAAATTGTTTGCATTCCACAAATCTTTGTAATGGAGGGAGTTGACAACACAACGAGTCCTACTTTAAAAACAAAGGCATTTTGCTATCACTCAGCATTGTCTTGACAAAAATTGTGCAGCTACCACAACAAACTCCTGTCTCAAAGATCACTCTATAAAAGGTGCCCTTTCTTTCGTCCAGTGAAAATTGGAAAATGGGTATGAGTGAGCGAGCAAAACTCCATCTGGAGTCGCAAAATCTGCACATCTCTCGTAGCTAATTGTAGCCCAATTCTTCTTACCAACCCTCTTGCCCTTTCTTGTATGTGATATGCAAGCATTTGCGAAGAATGCATCAATGACCATTAAGTTGAACCTAGAAAACTACTGGATAACCTACAGACGAGAGGGGTGCATAATTTGCGTTCCTGCAATTATGTGAACTTTTGAAAAATAAAAATTATGCGTAATAATGTGAAATGGAAAACAGGTATTGTATTTTAGCATGAGATACATCATAGTAGCCACTTTGGATGAAGGATACACTTGGCGCTAATACAACCCAAAAGCACAGCGAGGAACAGCCTCTCATGTTCAGTTGTTTCCCTTGTTCCAATGTGATTGAATTACATTTTTACTGCAAATGCCAGATAGACTTGACGTGGTGTAATAGCGGGATTTCACATAACAAGAGTAATATGAAATTTGTGAAATTATACTAGATTATGCTCTTGTAACTTGCCCGGGTCTACTAATGACGCCTCATATGGGATAATATGGTAGGATGCACTTGAGGAGGCTGCACGACTGCATGGGATGCAGTGATCCAACAAAGCTTCCGTGGCCACATATCAGTTGTGCCCAAGTCATTACCAGTGGCTGGGATTAATTCTAACATTTCAGCTTGCACTTTTCTGTATTATTCATTGTGATGCCCCAATTGGGATGAGTATGTGCAGATATGGGCCCAGTGCTCGCTGTGCCACATGAACTAAGCTTCACCTCACTGAAGAGGCCCAAATAGGCTAACATTGGTCATGGGATGCAGCCCGTGAGATATTAGCCATGGCTGAAATTAGTTGAAACATTCTATCCATTGCTTTTTTATTATTCTTTTTTGTATTCTACATTCGAATTGAGACCTCTTAAATTATGGGACTGATTTGAACATTTTTCTCAGGGCTAATTTTATTTTCAGCGCAGCCCTGCACATGGACCTCTGTAGATCCAATTAATAAGTTTCACACTGTACAGTTGTGGAGCTGCTCTTTGTAAGACGCAGGAGTGAAGTGCTAAATTTGTAAAATAATAAGTGCTGATGCACAATGTTTTGCTCACGAGACCATGGGAAGTGCTACCAAATGTGTGGATGTCAAATACCAAGTCTGCATATTATTGATTGCACCTCATGCTTTTTCCATCCAAAATCAGACTCTCCCTTTCCTGGTTCTAACTCTTTTAGGTTCTTTTTCATGTTTGTTTTCTTTATTTGTCACTGGTTTTCTACCTTTCTCATCCTCCTTCTTTCCCCTTTTTGTGATCGCCCTCTTCCTTTGTCAAGATCTAATGAGGAAGAACAAGTGTCCCTCTTCAACCTCTTGGAGCTTAATAATGTGTAGTCAAGGTTTGGAAAAGCTAGATCTGCCTTGCTGTTTGATACACCTTTCACTGCCCTTTTTACCCCTGGTCTCTGGGTTATGAAGCAAGCAGCAGAAATAGAAAGTAAAATATATACTTTCTTTAGTTTACATTCCTTGCCCTTCCACTATCCCATCTGCAACAAAGAAAAGGCTATAAAAGAGCAAGGAGGGGGGGAGGAGTTTAACTCTGTTATGTCATTAGGTGGTCAAAGGGCAAGTAATGTGACTTCTGCTAACTCTGTCATTTTGGCTAACCATTGTCTATGCCATACCCCTGCATCAGCCTGACACCAGAGTGATGGTCTGTGTACCCAGCCCAGTGATCAGTTAATTCAGGTTTTCAGTGGAATTCTACATTTTAAATATTTGCCTGGAGATATTGGGTTATTAGCTGGTGGATAGCAAGGCATCCATGAACTCCCACAAAGTTAAAAAGCCAGTGATTTGTAAGATACACACTTTTCAGTGGGAAATACTGGGCTCATCCCTGTTGTTATAGCTAAAATGAGAAATATTTTAAACAGATAAATGCAATTAAAGTATTCAAGAAACACTACCATAACATTAAATGTAAGCATTCAAACAGTAAAATCCCCATAAAATACATGTAAAAAAAGACAAATACAATGAGTAAAACAACTACAAATGATGAAAATTATTGGACTTGGCCTTTTTGCAGGGTCAACCCCAAACATTTTGTCTTCACTCTCTGTAGGAGGCTGGCCTGGTTTGTAGTGGGTACCTTGGGTACCTATACCTTTTACCAGGTCCAGTTATCCCTTATTAGTGAAATGTAGTAGTGTTCTAGCAGCTTAGGCTGATAGAGGTAGCTGTAGCAGAGCAGCTTGGGCTGAACTAGGAGACATGCAAAGCTCCTGCAATACCACTATAGTTACACAGTACTTATACACAATAAAAGACGATACTCAGTGTTACCAAAAATAAAGGTACTTTATTTTAGTGACACAAGGTCAACCATATCTTAAAGGCACTTCTCCTTCTGGAGGTAAGTATTATACACAATATATACACTAGACACCAAAATAAGGTAAGTAAATAGTCATAGGAAGGTGCAAACCATCGAAAATACCATAGAATGCAATAGGAAGAAATAGGTCTAGGGGCAACACAAACCATATACTAAGAAAGTGGAATGCAAATCACTAATTACCCCCTAGACAAGTGTAGTGTGCAGAGAATCGCTGGTAGAGTAAGAAAACCACAAAGGTGAGCAAAATACCCCACCCCACAACCCAGGAAAGTAGGAGTAAAGTACTGGAAGTTTCCTTAGGACACACTACAAGTCGTAATTATAGTTATGGTGGTTTCCTGGACCTGAAGACCCATGATGAGAGGAGACCGAGCCCTGAAGTCGCAGAAGATTCCAGGAAGGACAGGAACCCCTGCCAACCTAGAAGATGGTGCAAAAGAGGATTCTCTGGTTGGAAGAAGTCTGCAGAAGAGCACCAAAGAAGATGACTGCAGGTTCCTGAATGATGCAAAGGATGTCCCACGTGGAGATTTTGGATGCAGGCGAGTTGCAGTGCTGGATTTATCCAATAAGCCTTGGTTCAAGCAATGTTGCGGATTGCGTCAAAATGGCGCTGCCTGGACCCAGGAAAGACCTGGGGGCCTCAACTTGGACTGAGGAGGCAGAGGGGGCTCCCGAAACCGGAGGGAACCCAGAGATGACCAGGCAGCACCCACAGAGGTCCCAGGACACCGGGATGAAGAAGGTGCAAATTGTGGTTGCTGCAGCACTACAAAAGGAGGTCCCACGATGCCGGAGAACAACTCAGCGAGTTGAGTGTTGCAGGATACAGTACTGGGGACCTGGTCCCGGCTGTACAGGAAGGATTCTTGCAAATAGTGCACAGAGGCCTCAAGAGGTGAAGATGACATGGTGCACAGGGGTACTGTCGCAAACAAGGAAGGCAAGCTCTTACCTCCTCCAAATTTGGACAGCAGGACCTTAGAACAGTCTGTGTCGAAGGGGTCCACCACCTGTGTTCCAAGGAGCACCGGTCATCATGTTAGAAGGTGCCTACTGAAGCAGAGAAGTGTCTCCATCACTCCACTGGAGATTTCTTCGGTCCTTCTGGTGCAGGTTGAAGACAGGGAGTCCCCAGAGCATGCAAACCATGGAAACTGTTGCAGTTGCTGGCTGGATCTGAAGTTGCAGTCGAAGTAGCCCTTCTGTATACTTTCTTGCATTTACAGCAGTTCCTGGAGCAGTCTGTGGTTGATCCGAGGTCAGAGAATGAAGCAGTAGTTGCAGAGGATTCCTGATGGCAAGCAGAGTCTGAAGAGGAACCCACAGGAGAGACCCTAAATAGCACTGAGAGTGGGATTGGCTACCTAACCAGATATGCACCTATTTGGAGGGGTCTCTGACGCCAACTTCTGGCACTGGCCACTCAGAGGCCTCCAGAATGTGTCTCCACACCTTGGAAAACAAGATGGCTGAAGTGTGGGACACACGGGAGCAGCTTTAGGCACTAACCCTGGGGTGGTGATGGACAGCGGGGTGGTCACTCCCCTTTCCTTTGTCCAGTTAAGCACCAGAGCAGAGACTAGGGGTCCCTGAATCGATGTAGGCTGGCTTATGCAAGAAGGGCACCATCTGTGCCCTTCAAAGCATTTCCAGAGACTCTGGGAGGCTACCCTTCCCAAGCCTGTAACACCTATTTCCAAAGGGAGAGGGTGTAACACCGTCCTCCCAAAGGAAATGCTTTGTTCTGCCTTCCTGGGACTGAGCTGCTCAGACCCCAGGAGGGCAGAACCCTGTCTATGAGGTGGGAGCAGCTGTAGCTGCAGTGCAAGCTTCAGAGAGATGGTTTGGCAGTACTGGGGGTCCATGTTGGAGCCCCTAGGATGCATGGAATTGGCTCCCCAATACCAGATTTGGGATGGGGGACAATTCCATGATCTTAGAAACCTTACATGGCCATATTCAGAGTTACCCTTGTGAAGCTACATATAGGTGTTGACCTACATGTAGTGCAAGCGTGTAATGGCGTCCCCGCACTCACGAAGTCTGGGGATTTGGCCCTGGACTATGTGTGGGGGCACCCTTGCTAGTTCAAGGGTGCCCTCACACTAAGTAACTTGGCACCTAGCCTTCAGTAAATTAAGGCTAGACATACAGGAGACCTATAAGTTACTTAAGTGCAGTGAAAATGGATGTGAAATAGTGTGTGCACTATTCCACACAGGCTGCAGTGGCAGTCCAGTGAAAGGGTTTGTCTGAGCTCCTTATGTGTGGCAAAAGAAATGCGGCAGCCCATAAGGATCTCCTGGAAACTCAATGCCCTGGATACCTAGGTACCATATACTAGCAATGGTGGCTGGTGAGGTTTGAGAGTCGTGGGGCTGGACTTGGTCCCGCGGGTTAGGGGTATAAGGGCATTAAGGGGGATTTCTGCTTTTTTACTGCCTAGCCACTCAGATAGGGGGCATTTCTTTTTTATTGTGGTCCATGCCAGCCTTGCTGCTACACCGACTACTGTGGAGGATCAACATAACTATGCTCCTGCACCAGTCATGTCTGCGACCGCCTCCACCCATGAACCAGCACCCCTTGTGCACTTTCTTGTGAAGCAAGAGGCTGCTGCAAACTATGCCTACAACACGTGTAGCCCAGCAGTGTGCACTTGCAGTTATGAGTGCAACAGTGACTAATACATTCCATTGAAAAATGCACAGTGGCTCCTCTTTCGTTGTGATCCGTTGTGATTGGCATCAGCTTCTGTCACAATTTCTGCAAATTGCAATATAACTTCTATTAAAATAATATCAATGTCACGTTTAAATGGCATCACCAAATATCCAGTGTGTAAGGAAAACACAGTGAAATACAGTTTAAAGGTGAAAGGCAGAGGGGACAAAGTGCAATAGAGAACAAAAGCACACCATAGGAGCGGCCAGAGGGCGACCGGCAAGACACCAAAGGAACTACAGCGGCAAGAGAAAATACTGGCTTAACAGAGAACAGCAGGAAACTCAAAGATGATGGGTGAAGCCAGTCAACCAACCCCAACCCCCCACTTGGTTCCCCTAACTCTGTCAGCAGATTTACAGCTTTACTAGCGGTAGCTTCTGTCTCCCTCTTGTATGCTCTGTTATGCTCCAAGTCCACCCCTACCTCATCCACCCCTGGGTGCAACAGGACAGGAACATGACCTGGTCAGCACCACCAGATAGATCACCTCCATGTAGGTCCACCGGGAGTGGAATGAAGGGGGTGGACTTGGGGCAAAAAGAGTAACAGGGTTAAAGATAATGTGAATTTGGCACCTACCCTCTAACCCCCTGACCCTGACCTCAGAGTAGGGGAGCACCGCAGCATAACCCACAAGCAGGGTATGTGGGTTCAGCACTCTCCTTTTTCATGCTCCATGCACTCTGTCCCAATACTGCCCTGATGGGGTCACTGCCTCCAGTGTGCTGCCCCTCTAAGTGCCCCCGACTCCTCGTGCACATGACGTACGTGAGAGATGAAGGAGAGAGTGATGTGAGAGAAAGAGGCCTGGCAGGGGAGGAAGAGTGACAGGATATAGGACAGGAATTAGGAAGTGATACAGGAGAGTGAGATTCAGGGGACAACCTGGTGAGGGACATATGAGCGAGAAGTGTCCATTTGAGAAAAGTCAACGCTACTTAGAAGAAGAATGGTGGTTGATGCTCCCCGTTGCGCATCCTCAGACACTCCGAAAGTAAAATAAATCTAATTGATCACTGCAAATGGTGCCATCCTGGTCAGAAAAATCCAACCACCACGGGTTTTAAAAGTACACAAGAACACAAATGGAACCAAAAAAAAAAAGGGAACCACCTATGCTAAGTGTTGTAGATACAAAATGCAAGAGAAAATGAGCAAGACCAAGGCACTCCACAATCAATAATACGTCAAAGTAAAATAAAGTTGCTGGAAATTCTTTTTTATTCCTTTTGGAGATGGAGATGAAAAGTGTTCAGTAAGTATAAATGTCCATAAATGATACAACAGAAAACAGCCAACACGTGTTTCGTCCTATCGGACTTTTTCAAGGCTGCAAATAAAACAAAACAAAACAAAGGAACTATTTACAATAATGACACTGTCAATAGATGGATGCAACAGGTAGTACAAGATCCAAATTACCTCGTAGATAGGTGACATGTCTATGTTGCCCAAACACTTACTACAAACAAAATAGTCCCTCCAGTGAAATGGAATGGGAAGGGTACTTGCCATCCCTTTCAAGTTCTTTAAGTTAGTTTAATACAAGTTAATATGTTTTTACCGCCAAGCTAATATCTTTTTACTGCCAGTTTAAGATCACACCCATTTCATGGCAGGCACAGAGTTGGTTCAAACAAATCATTAAGCCACATCAAACCTTTGGAAATAACTTCAGACCATCATTCCAGCCATGTTAGCGGAGGCCTGAATGTGACAAAAGTATCTTATAAATTGCCAGAGATGCCAGTGCCAGGGCTCTCAAGCTCCTCCATGTTGCACATTCAATCCTAGCTATTGTTTAGTTTGCATTCCGGTACTTGTAGTTTTTGTTTTTCTCATATTAAACGCAGATCTGCGGTTTGAATTAATTAAAGAGTAAAGGGCAGGAAATCATTTATCAGTTCTGGTGACATGTTAACGTTTACACAGATGTGTGTGCTTGTGCATGTATGAGTGGATGTGCGTGTGTTTAAGCAGCATGGAACAGTTTTGTACAGTCAGTAGTGTAGCCACAATGATGGTGGAGAGGCTAGTTGACCAGTGCCAAGTGTGGCACCCACAGCTTTTGTAATTTTTATACATTCTGCTAAAGGGAACCATTCTATGATGTGTGTAACATCCCCTGGAGCCACTCTTTCCATCTCCACATGGGGTTCTCAGCACTGCCCAGTGCAATCTCCAAGTGTCCGAGCTGAGCTCCTCATCATCACCAGAGCTCCTTGTGACAGAGGGCCTGTTCTGTCTCTGGCACTGCCAACATGTCCCCTTCATGGACTTCGCTGGAACGAACCCCAGCTGGGCATCTCGCTTCACACTCTGGGCAGCTGGGCCAAGATGAGGCACACATCCTTTTCCATCCTGTGTCTGTGCATCAGCATTCAACCAGAGCAGGACAGCCTGTCTGGTAGCGTTGCTAGTCTGGGCACATCTCCCTGCTCCCTGCAGTCTCAGACCGGGCTGTATTACACCAAAGCTGCTCTGCCTCTTGGGTGGCTCCTCCATGCCCATAAGATTAAAAAAACATATTTATATACTTCAGAATTAAGATGGATGTCAGGACGTTTTTAAATATGCCTGAGAGCCCAAATTTGTGCCTCATATGAAGGAAGCAGGAAACATTCATTAGGGGTGTCTCTGCGCAGCGCTTTCACTCAGCTGCTCTATGCCAACAGCAGAACCAGACCCTGAAACTGTCCCAGTTACAACAAACAAAATGGGCCTGGGCCCGGAAGGTGTCACTTTTTTTTACCTTACTCTGCCGCAGTTCCCGGTCTGTCGATTCCTTCACAGACATGACACACAACGTTGATGAGTCGAAGTTGAGTCACCACACAAACTTGCAGTGCTATATACAAGTACACTGCCGACTCCGCAGACTGCAGTAAATATCCAGCCATGTGTCTGAACACTCAGCCGCACCCCGGAGCTAAAAGGCATCCAGCTCCAAATCATGTGCGCAAAGCAGTGTTTCTCACTCACACCACAAATTGACTCGAGTCTGCGCAGACTCGATTTCTTTCCTTCCAGCCTGCAGCCAGTCTACCACACCCATTCCCATCTCGTCACAGGGTGTGGTTCCCACCCCACCATGTGACAAGTTGGGAAAGGGTGGGGTGGCAATGTTTTTCAGACCCTGATTGATGTGGAGGTTTAGAGCTACTGGGCTTGCATATGAAACGCCCGTGGCTAACTTTACCTCCACGTCATCAGGGGGTGGAGGCTGGGCCTTGATACTCAGTCTTTGCTGAGCTGATGACCTCACAGGCCTCAAGGCTGTGAGACTGTCAGCCTAGCAAATACTTTTGGAGAAATGCTGTGAATGAGCGTGAGTCAGTGTCCCCACTACGATTATCGACAATCACAGCAGTAACACAGCGGGTGGGACAGACAGTGCCCCAAAGCAATTTACAAGCGTATATTAAACAGATTTTGCATTTCTCTTTTTGCCACATTTTTGCTGTAAATGTAAGGAGGGCGGAGCCCCGACGCCCTTATACAGAAACCGCCACTGTATACTAGGGACTTGTAAGGGGGCTCCAGTGTGCCAATTGGAATTGGTAAATTAAGTCACTAGCCTATAGAGACTAATTTGGAAACAGAGAGAGCATAAGCACTGATTTTGTGGTTAGCAGAGCCTCAGTGACACAGTTAAGCACTACTGACAAAACACACATTAGGCCACAAACTATGAGCACTGGGGTCCTGGCTAGCAGGATCCCAGTGAGACAGGCAAAACACACTGACATATAGGCCCTCATTACAACCCTGGCGGTCGGTGTTAAAGCGGCAGAATTACTGCCAACAGGCTGGCGGTAAAAAAAATGGGATCACAACCACAGCGGAAACCGCCAACACAGACAGCCACTTTAACACTCCATCCGCCACGGCGGTAGAAACCAACACCGCGGCGGTCACCGACAACAGACAGGCGGAAGACAATGTACCGCCCACCCCATTACAACCCGCCAATCCGCCAGCTTTTCCAGGGCGGTACCAACGCCATCAAATGCACGGTGGAAACAGTGTTTGGAAGGGAACTCACTCACCTCTCGGCACTCATACACCAGGAATATCAAAGGCGCGGCGATGACCACGGTGAGTACTGCACCTAGCACACAGGGGAGGGGGGGAGGAAAAAGAGAGACACACACATGCAACACGCAAAACCTCCACCCCCACCCCCACCCTCACCCTCACTCAAAACACCATACACACAAACACATGCAGCAACATTACACTTACACCCTGTAACCCCCTGGAAGAACGCAAGGACAAAAGGAATTGAGTTAAACAGTGATATTTTAGAAATAGGCAGATATACGTAACAAATTTTAAAATAGTATTTACAAAAATATACAATCTCAACGTAAGGCCGTACATTGTCCTTTGCAAATGTCCGTGGGCCACTGGGCCAAAAATCATGGGCCAAGCCCACACTTGACTCTTGCCTCAATACGGAGAGAACACTGCAGGGGCATCAGGTCGAAAACACACAGGCACCTCAGGGGGGCGGGGAAAGGGGGGGCACCTCAGCCTGAAGATGGAATAATGCCACTGCTCCTCGGGGGCTCCATGCCCACTGCTTGTCCTGGGGAGTGCAAAGCCACAGTCTCTCAAGTCTCTCAAGTGGGTGGTTTGCCCACTGCTTGGTTCTGGGGAGTGCAAAGCCGCAGTCTCTCAAGTGGGTGCCTGGTTCTGGAGGGGGCTTTGTGCCCAGTCTGCTTCATCCTGCCAAGGACTGGGTGAGTGGATGCCTTTCTCCAATGGTTCTGGAGGGGGCTTTGTGCCTGGTCTGCCTCATTTTGCCAAGGATTGGGTGAGTGGATGCATGTCTCCACTGGTTCTGGAGTGGGCTTTTTGCCCAGTCTGCTTCATCCTGCCAAGGAATGGGTGAGTGAATGCATATCTCCACTGGTTCTGGAGGGGGCTTTGTGCCCAGTGATGCAGCACTTGGGGTGTGGCAGTTCACATTCACTCACCTGGATGTCTGAGGCATAGATTTGCAGGTAACAGGTAGCATGAAAGTCCATGAAGGCAGGGCCAGACTCCATCCTGCAGCAACTAAGGCTGCAAACTGGTGGTTGTGCCGGTGCTGGTGGAGGTGCTGCCAGTGGTGGGGTGAGGCTCCAGCACGTCTCTTGCTGCCTCGGACGGATGCACACTGGGGCTGTTGCTGCTGGTAGTGGTCCTTCTGTCAGCGGTGCTGGAGGTGGTGCTTGCGGCGGTGCTTGCGATGGGGATGCTGGCAGTGCTGGCCGTTGTACAGGTGCCGGTGCTGCCAGTGGTGGAGTGAGGTACCAGCCCTTCTCCTGCAGCCTTAGACGGATGCACACTGGGGCTGTTGCTTCTGGTAGTGGTCCTACTGTCAGTGGTGCAGGAGGTGGTGCTTGCGGCGGTGCTTGCGGTGGGGATGCTGGCGGTGCTGGCCGTTGTGCAGGTGCCGGTGCTGCCAGTGGTGGAGTGAGGCACCAGCCCTTCTCCTGCAGCCTCGGACGGCTGGCCACTGGGGATGCTGCTGCTGACAGTAGTGATGACAGCGGCGGTGAAGGTGGCAGTGCAGGTGGCGGTGCTTACTGCGGGGATGCTGGCGGTGCTGGTCGCGGTGCAGGTGGCAGGGCTGTCGGTTCTGATGGTGGCCACCAAGCCCTCACCTGCAGCCTCGGACGCCTGAGATGCCTTGCCTTGGCTTTTCTGCCCCTTCCTCACCTTGGCAGATGCTTTTGGGACCTTGACTCTGCAGCTGCAGTTTTGGAGGAGGCCTTGCTGGGTGGGTCGTTCTCCTTGTCCTTGCTGCGTGCTGTCCCCTTCTTCACCTTGGCAGGTGGCAGAATGGTTTGGTCCTTTGCAGGGGTCAGTGGCACACTGGCTGGCCCGACCGGTGCCCCCTAAGAGCCTCTGGGAGTTGCAGGTACCACAGCGGATGTCGACGTGGTGGCTGAGGTGCTTGTAGGAGGCTGGACTGGCTTGTGGTGAGTACCTAGGGGTACTTGCACCTTGCACCAGGCCCAGTTATCCCTTATTAGTGTATAGGGTGTCTAGCAGCATAGGCTGATAGATAATGGTAGCTTAGCACAGCAGCTTAGGCTGAACTAGGAGACGAGTGAAGCTCCTACAGTACCACTAGTGTCATATGCACAATATCATAAGAAAACACAATACACAGATATACTAAAAATAAAGGTACTTTATTTTTATGACAATATGCCAAAAGTATCTCAGTGAGTACCCTCAGTATGAGGATAGCAAATATACACAAGATATATGTACACAATACCAAAATATGCAGTAATAGTATTAGAAAACAGTGCAAACAATGTATAGTTACAATAGGATGCAATGGGGACACATAGGGATAGGGGCAACACAATCCATATACTCCAAAAGTGGAATGCGAACCACGAATGGACCCCAAACCTATGTGACCTTGTAGAGGGTCGCTGGGACTATTAGAAAATAGTAAGGGTTAGAAAAATAGCCCACCCCAAAACCCTGAAAAGTGAGTGCAAAGTGCACTAAAGTTCCCCAAAGGACATAGAAGTCGTGATAGGGGAATTCTGCAGGAAAGACACAAACCAGTAATGCAACAACGATGGATTTCCAGTCGAGGGTACCTGTGGAACAAGGGGACCAAGTCCAAAAGTCACAAGCAAGTCGGAGATGGGCAGATGCCCAGGAAATGACAGCTGTGGGTGCAAAGATGCTGCTACTGGACAGTAGAAACGTAGGTTTCTGCAAGAACGACAAGGGCTAGAGACTTCCTGTAGGAGGCTGGACTGGCTTGTAGTGAGTACCAAGGGGTACTTGCACCTTGCACCAGGCCCAGGTATCCCTTATTAGTGTATAGGGTGTCTAGCAGCTTAGGCTGATAGATAATGGTAGCTTAGCAGAGCAGCTTAGGCTGAACTAGGAGACGTGTGAAGTTACCACAGTACCACAAGTGTCACTTGCACAATATCATAAGAAAACACAATACACAGTTATACTAAAAATAAAGGTACTTTATTTTTATGACAATATGCCAAAGTATGTTAGAGTGTACCCTCAGTGAGAGGATAGGAAATATACACAAGATATATGTACACAATACCAAAAATATGCAGTATAGTCTTAGAAAACAGTGCAAACAATGTATAGTTACAATAGGATGCAATGGGGACACATAGGGATAGGGGCAACACAAACCATATACTCCAAAAGTGGAATGCGAACCACGAATGGACCCCAAACCTATGTGACCTTGTAGAGGGTCGCTGGGACTATTAGAAAATAGTGAGAGTTAGAAAATTAGCCCTCCCCAAGACCCTGAAAAGTGAGTGCAAAGTGCACTAAAGTTCCCCCAAAGACAAAGAAGTTGTGTTAGAAGAATAA
Organism: Pleurodeles waltl; assembly: GCF_031143425.1. Taxonomy (NCBI): domain Eukaryota; kingdom Metazoa; phylum Chordata; class Amphibia; order Caudata; family Salamandridae; genus Pleurodeles; species Pleurodeles waltl. Next base: position 403,992,300 of record NC_090450.1, on the reverse strand, counting down.
TGCAGGAAAGACACAAACCAACAATGCAACAACGATGGATTTCCAATCTAGGGTACCTGTGGAACAAGGGGACCAAGTCCAAAAGTCACAAGCAAGTCGGAGATGGGCATATGCCCAGGAAATACTAGCTGTGGATGCAAAGAAGCTTCTACTGGACAGAAGAAGCTGAGGTTTCTACAGGAACGAAAAGGGCTAGAGACTTCCCCTTTGGTGGACGGATCCCTCTCGCCGTGGAGAGTCGTGCAGAAGTATTTTCCCACCGAAAGAACGCCAACAAGCCTTGCTAGCTGCAAATCATGCGGTTAGCGTTTTTGGATGCTGCTATGGCCCAGGAGGGACCAGGAGGTCGCAGATTGGACCAGGAGGTAGAGGGAACGTCGAACAAGACAAGGAGCCCTCTTAGCAGCAGGTAGCACCCGGAGAAGTGCCAGAAACAGGCACTACGAGGATGCGTGAAATGGTGCTCACCCGAAGTTACACAAAGGAGTCCCACGTCGCCGGAGACAAACTTAGAAAGTCGTGCAATGCAGGTTAGAGTGCCGTGGACCCAGGCTTGGCTGTGCACAAAGGATTTCCGCCGGAAGTGCACAGGGGCCGGAGTAGCTGCAAAAGTCGCGGTTCCCAGCAATGCAGTCTAGCGAGGTGAGGCAAGGACTTACCTCCACCAAACTTGGACTGAAGAGTCACTGGACTGTGGGAGTCACTTGGACAGAGTTGCTGGATTCGAGGGACCTTGCTCGTCGTGCTGAGAGGAGACCCAAGGGACCGGTAATGCAGCTTTTTGGTGCCTGCGGTTGCAGGGGGAAGATTCCGTCGACCCACGGGAGATTTCTTCGGAGCTTCTAGTGCAGGGAGGACACAGACTACCCCCACAGCATGCACCACCAGGAAAACGGTTGAGAAGGCGGCAGGATCAGCGTTACAGAGTTGCACTAGTCGTCTTTGCTACTATGTTGCAGGTTTGCAGGCTTCCAGCGCGGTCAGCAGTCGATTCCTTGGCAGAAGGTGAAGAGAGAGATGCAGAGGAACTCGGATGAGCTCTTGCATTCGTTATCTAAAGTTTCCCCAGAGACAGAGACCCTAAATAGCCAGAAAAGAGGGTTTGGCTACCTAGGAGAGAGGATAGGCTAGCAACACCTGAAGGAGCTTATCAGAAGGAGTCTCTGACGTCACCTGGTGGCACTGGCCACTCAGACCAGTCCAGTGTGCCAGCAGCACCTCTGTTTCCAAGATGGCAGAGGTCTGGAGCACACTGGAGGAGCTCTGGACACCTCCCAGGGGAGGTGCAGGTCAGGGGAGTGGTCACTCCCCTTTCCTTTGTCCAGTTTCGCGCCAAAGCAGGGCTAAGGGGTCCCCTGAACCGGTGTAGACTGGCTTATGCAGAATTGGGCACATCTGTGCCCAAGAAAGCATTTCCAGAGGCTGGGGGAGGCTACTCCTCCCCTGCCTTCACACCATTTTCCAAAGGGAGAGGGTGTCCCACCCTCTCTCAGAGGAAGTTCTTTGTTCTGCCATCCTGGGCCAGGCCTGGCTGGACCCCAGGAGGGCAGATGCCTGTCTGAGGGGTTGGCAGCAGCAGCAGCTGCAGTGAAACCCCAGGAAGGGCAGTTTGGCAGTACCAGGGTCTGTGCTACAGACCACTGGGATCATGGGATTGTGCCAACTATGCCAGGATGGCATAGAGGGGGCAATTCCATGATCATAGACATGTTACATGGCCATATTCGGAGTTACCATTGTGAAGCTACATATAGGTAGTGACCTATATGTAGTGCACGCGTGTAATGGTGTCCCCGCACTCACAAAGTCCGGGGAATTGGCCCTGAACAATGTGGGGGCACCTTGGCTAGTGCCAGGGTGCCCTCACACTAAGTAACTTTGCACCTAACCTTTACCAGGTAAAGGTTAGACATATAGGTGACTTATAAGTTACTTAAGTGCAGTGTAAAATGGCTGTGAAATACCGTGGACGTTATTTCACTCAGGCTGCAGTGGCAGGCCTGTGTAAGAATTGTCAGAGCTCCCTATGGGTGGCAAAAGAATTGCTGCAGCCCATAGGGATCTCCTGGAACCCCAATACCCTGGGTACCACAGTACCATATACTAGGGAATTATAAGGGTGTTCCAGTAAGCCAATGTAAATTGGTAAAATTGGTCACTAGCCTGTTAGTGACAATTTAGAAAGAAATGAGAGAGCATAACCACTGAGGTTCTGATTAGCAGAGCCTCAGTGAGACAGTTAGTCACTACACAGGTAACACATTCAGGCACACTTATGAGCACTGGGGCCCTGGTGAACAGGGTCCCAGGGACACATACAACTAAAACAACATATATACAGTGAAAAATGGGGGTAACATGCCAGGCAAGATGGTACTTTCCTACACAACCCCCCCCCAAACGAAGGACAATAAGACTAGCCATGACCTGATGAGTCTTCATTGTCTAAGTGGAAATATCTGGAGAGTCCATCTGCATTGGAGTGGCTACTCCCAGGTCTATGTTCCACTGTATAGTCCATTCCCTGTAGGGATATGGACCACCTCAATAATTTAGGATTTTCACCTTTCATTTGTTTTAGCCAAAGTAGAGGTTTGTGGTCTGTCTGAACAATGAAGTGAGTGCCAAACAGGTATGGCCTCAACTTCTTCAGAGCCCAGACCACAGCAAAGGCCTCCCTCTCTATGGCAGACCAACGCTTTTCTCTAGGGGTCAACCTCCTACTAATAAAAGCAACAGGTTGATCCTGGCCCTCAGAATTAAGTTGTGATAGGACTGCCCCTACTCCTAATTCAGATGCATCAGTTTGGACATAGATTTTTTTAGAGTAACAAGGGCTTTTCAGGACAGGTGCAGAGCACATGGCCTGCTTCAGCTCCTCAAAAGCTTTCTGACAGCTAGCTGTCCACAATAGCTTTTTAGGCATCTTTTTGGATGTGAGGTCATTAAGAGGGGCTGCAATGGAGCCATAGTTCTTAATGAACCTCCTGTAATACCCAGTGAGGCCTAGGAAGGCTCTCACCTGAGTCTGAGTGGTAGGGGGAACCCAATCAATAATTGTTTGGATTTTCCCCTGAAGTGGTGCAATCTTTTCCCCACCAACAAGGTGTCCCAGATAAACCACCTTCCCCTGCCCTATCTGGCACTTTGAAGCCTTGATAGTGAGGCCTGCGTTCTGCAGGGCCTCTAAAACTTTCCATAGGTGGACCAGGTGATCATCCCAGCTGGAGCTAAAGACAGCTATATCGTCCAAATATGCTGCACTGAAAGCTTCCAGCCCTTGCAGGACTGTGTTCACCAACCTTTGAAAAGTGGCAGGTGCATTTTTCAAACCAAAAGGCATTACAGTAAACTGGTAATGTCCTCCAATGGTTGAAAATGCAGTTTTAGGTTTAGCATCTTCTGACAATTTGATCTGCCAATACCCTGCAGTCAAATCAAAAGTGCTTAGATACTTGGCAGATGCCAGTGTATCTATGAGCTCATCTGCCCTGGGTATAGGGTGAGCATCAGTTTTGGTTACCAAGTTGAGACCTCTATAGTCTACACAAAACCGCATTTCCTTCTTTCCATCTTTGGAATGGGGTTTTGGTACAAGTACCACAGGAGAAGCCCATGGACTTTCAGAGTGCTCAACCACTCCTAGTTCTAACATTTTCTGCACCTCTTGCTTTATGCAGTCCCTGACATGGTCAGGCTGCCTATAGATCTTACTTTTCACAGGTAAACTGTCTCCAGTATCTATAGTGTGCTCACACCAAGAAGTGGTACCTGGCACAGTAGAGAAGAGTTCAGAGAATTGATCTAGGAGATTTATGCAATGGTCTTACTGCTCAGCAGTAAGACAATCAGCCAAAACTACACCTTCCACAAGAGCATCTTGTTCTGTGGAAGAGAAGAGATCAGGTAGAGGATCACTGTCTTCTTCCTGTCCCTCATCAGTTGCCATGAGCAGGGTGAGATCAGCCCTGTCATAGTAGGGTTTCAGGCGGGTGACATGGAGCACCCTAAGGGGACTCCTGGCAGTGCCTAAGTCAACTAAATAGGTGACTTCTCCCTTCTTTTCAACAATTGTGTGGGGTCCACTCCATTTATCTTGGAGTGCTCTTGGGGCCACAGGCTCCAAGACCCACACTTTCTGCCCTGGTTGGTACTGAACCAAAACAGCCTTCTGATCATGCCATTGCTTCTGGAGCTCTTGGCTGGCCTGAAGGTTTTTACTGGCCTTTTTCATGTACTCAGCCATCCTTGATCTGAGGCCAAGTACATAATCCACAATATCCTGCTTAGGAGCTTTTAAAGGTTGTTCCCAACCCTCCTTTACAAGTGTGAGTGGACCCCTAACAAGGTGTCCAAAAAGAAGTTCAAAGGGGCTGAAGCCCACTCCTTTCTGGGGTACCTCCCTGTAGGCAAAAAGGAGGCATGGTAGAAGGATATCCCATCTCCTGCGGAGTTTTTCAGGGAGACCCATAATCATGCCTTTGAGAGTTTTATTAAATCTCTCCACCAGTCCATTTGTTTGTGGATGATAGGGTGTTGTGAACTTGTAAGTTACACAACACTCCTTCCACATGGCCTTTAAGTATGCAGACATGAAATTGCTTCCCCTGTCTGATACTACTTCCTTTGGGAAGCCCACCCTAGAAAATATTCCCAGGAGGGCCTTTGCCACTGCAGGTGCTGTAGTGGTCCTTAAAGTAATTGCTTAAGGGTATCTTGTGGCATGGTCCACTACCACCAAGATAAACCTATTGCCTGAAGCAGTAGGAGGGTCAAGGGGGCCAACTATGTCAACCCCTACCCTTTCAAAGGGAACCCCAACCACAGGCAGTGGAATAAGGGGTGCCTTTGGAGTGCCACCTGTTTTGCCACTGGCTTGACAGGTTTCACAGGACTTACAAAAATCTTTTGTGTCCTCAGACATCCTAGGCCAATGAAACAAGGGAACAAGTCTGTCCCAAGTTTTCATTTGACCCAGGTGCCCAGCTAGGGGAATGTCGTGGGCAAGAGTTAGGAGGAACTTTCTGTACTCCTGAGGCACCGCCGTTCTTTTGCCGCTTTTTTCTTTTTCCCGCCTCCAGATTCCCCCGCCCGCCCGCCTCCCGCCTCCCAGCTGACCCCTCCTCCCCGGCTACCCTTAAATGGCGGCCGCTGCGAGGCAGAGGTAGCGACCACTGACCCTCGGGTAGGTTGCTCCCCTGCTCACGCAGCGCCACCAGTCCCTGACTGCCCTCCTCACCGTTCTCATCCTGTGAGTGTGTGCGAGTGTGCCCCCTCTTTACCCGTGTACCCCGAGTGCCAGTGCTGACTGACTGACCGGAATCCTCCTTTTTTCCCGTGTATCCCGTGCGTGTCCCCCTGAGTGCCGTGTGCCCCCTCCTGCCGCTCTTCCTCATTCTCAGCCCCTCCCTTTAGAGTTTTACCTGGCCTTCTCGCCGTTTTCTGCCGCCGTTCTTTTGCTGCCTTTTTGCCGCTTTTTTCTTTTTCCCGCCTCCAGATTCCCCCGCCCGCCCGCCTCCCAGCTGACCCCTCCTCCCCGGCTACCCTTAAATGGCGGCGGCTGCGAGGCAGAGGTAGCGACCACTGACCCTCGGGTAGGTCGCTCCCCTGCTCACGCAGCGCCACCAGTCCCTGACTGCCCTCCTCACCGTTCTCATCCTGTGAGTGTGTGCGAGTGTGCCCCCTCTTTACCCGTGTACCCCGAGTGCCAGTGCTGACTGACTGACCGGAATCCTCCTTTTTTCCCGTGTATCCCGTGCGTGTCCCCCTGAGTGCCATGTGCCCCCTCCTGCCGCTCTTCCTCATTCTCAGCCCCTCCCTTTAGAGTTTTACCTGGCCTTCTCGCCGTTTTCTGCCGCCGTTCTTTTGCCGCCTTTTTTGCCGCTTTTTTCTTTTTCCCGCCTCCAGATTCCCCCGCCCGCCCGCCTCCCGCCTCCCAGCTGACCCCTCCTCCCCGGCTACCCTTAAATGGCGGCCGCTGCGAGGCCGCGCAGAAGACGCGCGCAGCGGGCGCGCCGCTGGCGCGCTGAAGGCGCGCCTATGGCAAGCCCGTCTGCGCCCGTCCGCGCCTGGACCGCGCCTAGCGCCACAACCCCTGGCCCCCGCGACCCCCACCTCCCCCGCCTGACCCACAACTCCGCCTTCCTCACCGCTCTCAACCCCGGCCGCAGGCCGGCCTGCTACCGCGCCACCCCGAAGCGGACCCACGGACCCTTCACCTGCCGCAACTGCCATTTCACCTGCCTACGAACTCACACTACACCCAACAGGAACGACTCGCCCAGAAACAACCTCAACTGCATCCTGGTCAACACTAGATCCGTCCACAGGCACGCCATCGAACTGTGGAACCTCATCGACTCTACAAACCCGGACATCGCCTTCCTCACCGAGACCTGGATGAACCCCTCCTCGGCACCCGACATCGCCATAGCCATCCCCGACGGCTACAAAATCATCAGGAAAGACCGCACCAACCGCACCGGAGGAGGCATCGCCATCGCCCACAAGAGCTCCATCCGCATCTCAACCTACACCGACAACTCACTGCCCGACGCCGAGCACCTCCACTTCTCAATCAACAGCGACCCCAAGACCACCCTCAGAGGCACCCTCATATACAGACCACCAGGACCACGCACAAAGTTCAGCGAAGACATCGCAGACTTCATCAGCCCACACGCACTCCCGTCCACCAACTACATCCTCCTAGGGGACCTCAACTTCCACCTGGAGAATCGCACCGACAACAACACCACCGCCTTATTGGACAACCTCGCCAACCTGGGACTGAAACAACTAGTCAACACCCCCACCCACTACGCCGGACACACGCTGGACCCCATCTTCTCCTCCAGCAAACACATCTCTTTCAGCCACACCACTGTACTCTCCTGGACAGACCACAGCTGTGTCCACTTCAGCTTCAAGAAAACCAACGTACACCACCACGCCCAACAACCACCAAGAAGACAGTGGAACCGAATCCCCTCGGAACAACTCACATCAACCCTCTCTCAGAACCCACCCACCAGCACTACAGACCCCAACGAAGCCGCCAACAACCTCACGAGCTGGATCTCAGACTGTGCCAACCTCCTGGCCCCCCTGAAGACCCAAGCAAACAGAAACAGCCACAAGAAAAATTCCTGGTTTACCCCCGACCTCAAGGACTCCAAAAAAGTATGCCGCACCCTCGAGAAGACTTGGCGCCTCAACCAGACCGACTAAAACATGGCTGCTCTCAAAAACGCCACCCGCAAACACCACCAACTCCTCCGCGCAGCACGAAAATCAGCCTTCCAGAACAGACTAGACAGCAACACCCACAACAGCAAGGAACTATTTGGCATCGTCAAAGAACTCTCCATTCCCGACGCCGAAAACAACTCCATCCCTCCCTCACAGGACCTCTGCGACTCCCTCGCAGCCTTCTTCCACCACAAGATCACCGACATCTACAACAGCTTCACCACAACCAACTCGAACCCCCCACCAGAACCCGCCACCGACAACACCACCATCCACACCTGGAACCCAACCTCCACTGAGGAAACCACCCGCATCATGAACTCCATCCACTCAGGATCACCATCCGAAACCTGTCCGCACCACATCTTCAACAAAGCCGACAACATCATCGCACCCCACCTCCGAGACGTCATCAACACATCTTTTTCCACCGCCACCTTCCCGGAGAACTGGAAGCACGCTGAACTGAGCGCCCTCCTAAAGAAACCAACAGCAGACCCCACCGAACTCAAAAACTTCCGGCCCATCTCGCTCCTACCGTTCCCCGCCAAAGTGATCGAGAAAATCGTCAACGCTCAACTCACCACCGCCCTGGAAACCAACGACTCACTCGACCCCTCACAGTTCGGCTTCAGAGCTAACCACAGCACCGAGACCGCCCTCATCGCAGCCACGGACGACATCAGATCCCTGACCGACAAAGGAGAAACCGTGGCCCTCATACTCCTGGACCTCTCTGCAGCATTCGACACGGTCTGCCACCGCACCCTGCTACGTCGCCTAAGCAACGCCGGCATCAGAGGCAAGGCCCTGGAATGGATCACCTCCTTCCTCTCCGGAAGAACTCAGAGAGTCCGCCTCCCCCCCTTCAGATCCACGGCTACGGAGATCATCTGCGGCGTCCCCCAGGGATCCTCCCTCAGCCTCACCCTCTTCAACATCTACATGACCCCCCTGGCGAACATCGCACGCAAACACGGACTCAACCTCATATCCTACGCAGACGACACCCAGCTCATCCTATCCCTCACCAACGACCCCACCTCAGCAAGAACCAGACTACACGAAGGCATGAAGGAAGTAGCGAACTGGATGACAGACAGCCGGCTTAAACTGAATACAGAGAAAACGGAGGTCCTCATCCTTGGCCCTACACCTACCGCCTGGGACGACTCCTGGTGGCCTCCCGCCCTAGGCAGCACTCCCCAACCCACCGACCACGCACGCAACCTCGGTTTCATCCTGGACTCTTCCCTCTCCATGACCAGACAGGTCAACTCGGTGACCTCAGCATGCTTCAACACCCTCCGCATGCTCCGCAAGATCTTCCGCTGGATCCCCACCGACACCAGAAAGACCGTCACCCACGCCCTCGTCACCAACCGCTTGGACTATGGGAACGCTCTGTACGCCGGCATCACCATCAAGCTGCAGAGGAAACTTCAACGAATCCAGAACGCCGCTGCACGACTGATCCTGAACATACCCCGCCACAACCACATCTCCGGACACCTGAGGAAACTCCACTGGCTCCCAGTCAACAAGAGGATAACCTTCAGACTCCTCACCCACGCACACAAAGCTCTACACAACCGCGGACCAGAACTCATCAACCACCGCATCTCCTTCTACACTCCTCCTCGCATCCTACGCTCGACCGGACAAGCCCTGGCAGCCGTACCACGCATTCGCAAAGCCACCGCCGGAGGCAGGTCCTTCTCTTACCTAGCAGCGAAGACCTGGAACTCCCTTCCCAGCCACCTTCGCGCCATACAAGACCACCTTCACTTCAGAAGGCAGCTCAAGACCTGGCTCTTCGAGCATTGACCCCCCACCCCCACAGCGCCTTGAGACCCTTACGGGTGAGTAGCGCGCTTTATAAATGCGACTGATTGAATCTCCTGGCAGCTCCAGGTTTAGGATCTCTATGCTCAGTGTACAAGAGGTTGTCCTCCCAGTAAACTCTGTGAGAGTCACTGACATCCCCAGTAGCCTGTTTGACAGCTTGCTGTCTTAGACCCTCTAATGTGGGACAGGTTTGCTGTGCCACACTCAGCTCCTCCCTGGCAGGCCCCCCTTCACCCAAAAGCTCAGCAGTGTCTGCTTCCAGCTCCTCTGGTGTAGGTTCTGCACAGGGAGGGAATTCTTCTTCCTCGGAAGTTGAATCCACTGTAGAGGGAGGGATAGTAGGAAGTGGTTTGCTTCTACTAGCCCTAGCTTTAGGGAGCACTTGGTCCATTGTTCCAGGATCCAAGCTTCCCTGTCCTTTTTGCTTTTTGGCCTGAGCCCTTGTCAAAGCAAAAATATGCCCTGGGATGCCCAGCATTGCTGCATGGGCCTCCAACTCCACATCTGACCAAGCTGATGTCTCCAAATCATTTCCTAGTAGACAGTCTACAGGTAAATCTGTGGCTACCACAACTTTCTTTGGACCAGTAACCCCCCCCCAGTTGAGATTAACAACAGCCATGGGGTGGCTAAGTGTGTTGTTGTGTGCATCGGTTACTTGGTACTGGTGACCAAGTAGGTGTTGTTCAGGGTGGACCAGTTTCTCTATGACCATAGTCACACTGGCTCCAGTGTCCCTGTAGGCCTGAACCTCAACACCATTTATTAGGGGTAGCTGCTTGTACTTATCCATATTAAGGGGACAAGCAACTAAGGTGGCTAAATCAATAGCCCCCTCAGAGACTAACACAGCCTCTGTGGCCTCCCTAACTAGGCCAACCCCAACTAAGTTACCAATAGTGAGCCCAGCTACTCCCTTGGATTGGCTATTAGTAGGTTTGCTCCCACCACCACTGCTATTAGTAGGGACACTAGTGGTAGCAGTAGGGGTTGTAGTGGTAGGAGGCTTGGTGCTTTTCTTTGGACAACTGGGATCTGTTGTCCAATGGCCTTTTACTTTACATAAATAGCACCATGGTTTCTTTTCTTTGTTTTGATTAAAGGAGGATTTGGACCCACCACCCCCACCAGAGTGTTTTTGTGGGCCTGATGAAGACTCATTTTTAGATTTGTCCCCACCCTTGTCAGAAGACTAACCATCCTTCTTTTTGTTGCCATCTTTGTCACCCCCTGTATGAACTTTTCTGTTCACCCTTGTTCTGACCCATTTGTCTGCCTTCTTTCCCAATTCTTGGGGAGAGGTCAGATCAGAGTCCACCAAGTACTGGTGCAACAAATCAGACACACAATGATTAAGAATATGCTCTCTCAGGATCAAGTTATACAGGCTGTCATAATCAGTAACTTTACTGCCATGTAACCACCCCTCCAAGGCCTTCACTGAATGGTCAATGAAATCAACCCAGTCTTGTGAAGACTCCTTTTTGGTCTCTCTGAACTTTATCCTGTATTGTTCAGTGGTTAAGCCATAACCATCCAGGAGTGCATTCTTAAGAACTTTGTAATCTATAGCTTCATTTTCTTTTACAGTAAGGAGACTATCCCTACCTTTTCCACTAAATGATAGCCATAGCTTAGCAGCCCACTGCCTTTGAGGGACATCCTGTACAGCACAGGCCCTCTCAAGTGCAGCAAACCACTTGTTAATGTCATCCCCCTCCTTATAAGGGGGAACTATCTTGTGCAGATTCCTGGAATCATGCTCTTTTGCAGGATGACTA